>NC_132847.1:54731846-55093096 GCF_048164855.1 Canis lupus baileyi | reverse complement strand
CATGTGCCTCACTTTCATCATCTTCCAAGGGTGGGCGGTTGATAATACCCATGGGGTGGTTGTAAGAATGAAATAAACGAATGTGTTTTAGCACCTAGAACAGTACCTGGTGTGTAGTAAGTATCCAGGGAGTTCACGTTATTCTGACTGGTTTAGGTGAGAGCCAGGGTCTTCTCAGCCTCCACCCCCCACCCCCCCACCCCCGCCCCATGCTTCTCTTGCATGGTTTCTGTTTGGCCCTAGCAAACCTCGGTGACAAAGGGGGCACTCCCTCCCGAGGCTGCCTGTGTTTGCCTTCGCAGAATATCACCCTTTAGGAAGTCCTGTCGGATAGGCAGCCGACAGGGCGGAGAGGCGGCCTGTGGCCTGAGGAGTGTGTGTGCGCGTGCACGCCTGTGTGTCACCACTCAGCAGCAGCGGGGTGGAGGAGGTGGTGGTGGGCAAGGGCATCCACCTCCCTGCCTCCGCCCTATTGGCCTTGCAGTACAGACGGGTCTCCTTCGTTATGGCCTCAGGGTAACCTCTGTCCTGCTGCAGCTGGGAAGTCCATCCGAAGGAAAGTGAAGTATGAGCATCTTGCGGTGCCCCCTCCACTCCCGTACCACACTTTAGGATGAGGGAGAGGGCTCCCTTTGCATGTCCCTATTCAGGGCCCTTGCTGGCCAGTGAGTCTGCATTCCTCTGGGGGTAATGGGCCTCCCTGGCCTAACCCCCTTTCTAGTCCTATAGCAGGATGGGACAGCTAGGCCCCACCATGGACCACCTGGGAGAAGCCCATAGAATTTGGCTGCCTAGAGATGGAGCTTTGTTTTTAGGACTCTCTCTTCTTCTTCATGTCAGGATCTGGAGCCACTCATCACACAGACAGAACCTGAGCAGGCCCTGGGGCTCCAGGACGGGGTGTCCTCTTCACCCTCCTCCCCTGCATGCTGCCCTTGCCCCCAGTGCACACACCACCACACCCACACCACACCTTCTTATCACTTAAGAGACCTTGACCCTGGTTCCTGGCTCTCATCCTCCAGAAGTGGAGCTTAGCGCTCCAAGCCTTGTCATTTCTTTTCTTGCATTTGGGAAGACAAGAGCCAGAATGCTCTGAGCTCAGGGCCTTCTCTTAAGGTTCAGGGTGAGCCCCGGATTCCTTTGCCTCTTCTCCCCCTCCCTCACTCAGTTTCACTGGGGATAGGTCCTGTCCAGGCCTACTGGTGGGATCCAGCTTGGAACAGAGCAGGAGTGCTACCTATAGGTGTCTCCCCATCTCAGAGGGGAAGCAGACATGGTCCCAAATCACTAGAATAAAGTAGCGTGGAACAAATGTCCTAAAGGATGTGCAGGGGGAATGCCATAGGGAATTCAGAGAAGGAAATGATCTTTCCTTCTTTTTTTTTTATAAAGATTTTTCATTTATTTATTCATGAGGGACACAGAGACATACACACACAGAGGCAGAGACACAGGGAGAGGGAGAAGCAGGCTCCATGCAGGGAGCCCGATGTGGGACTTGATCCCGGGTCCCGAGGATCACTCCCTGGGCTGAAGGCCGCGCTAAACCACTGAGCCACCCAGGCTGCCCTGGAAATGATCTTTCAACCGAAAACCTAAGAAAAGTATGAGGAACAGATGCTGTGTGATCTGGACGATAGAGGACGAGGGTTTTGACTGGGGCGGGAATGGGAAGGCAGTATGAGCAAAGGAATTGACGTGGGCTTTCAGGGATCAGTGTGTGTGTGCTGTGATTGGAGTAGAGGACAATGTTTTAAAAGTAGGGTAGATTAAAAGTGGAAGCTGGAAAAGTAGGTTGGAATAGGGTTGGGGCCTGTACAGTTCAGGTCAATGTTACCTGGAGGCAGTGTGAAGCCAGGGAGAGTTTATAAGCCCTGGGTCAGGGGTAGGAGAAAATGAACACTTAAAAAATTCATATGCATAATCACTTTCCATTTCTGATGAACTTGTAGTGAGCTCTGCGCTGATGAAGAACAGCATGAGTCAGCCAGGTGATGAGGTCACCAGAAAAGCAGAAGCAAGCTGCTTATGCCCCAGTCAGAGAGAATAGGTCCAGAATGAGGAGCGCGGGACATGTGGGCCCTGCATTGGGTCCAGGAGGGAACAGCACTGCCACTGTTAGAGGATGTTTGTTAGAACGGGAGCCACAGGGAGTACACCCGAGGCTAAGGCTGGGAGGCCTACGGGGACAGACCTAGCTCTTTCTCGTAGCTGAGCTGGGTGGCCACGGAGTGGTTGCCTCAGGAAATAGTGAGTTCTCCACCACTGGTGGGTTTCAAGCATCAGATAAAAAGATCAACCCTCATCATAACTCCTGAGCTTCTTTGAGCTCTGAGATTCGGGGCTTACTAAAAATTCTCTAAGTGGTCAGGGGGTGGGGAAATAAGGGGCCTCCTGATTAGTCATTGCCAGAAAAGTTTCTCTTGGACAGAAAGTACAATATCTAATTTCAGTCCTGTCCCTGGGGCTTCCCCTGCTACTCCACACCACCTGGGAGTGTGTCTGGGGGTGTGCTGGAGGGATGCCTTGCAGACTGCAAACAGAATAAGGGGAGATGAGTCAAACTTTGCAAGTCTCTTGATTTGACTGCGCTCTGTTGTGGCCCAAGCATGGGCACAGATATAGAGAGCCAAATGGATAAAGACCAGGTCTCATCCATGCCGATAGTACTTTCTGATAAATAAAAGCATCCTGAGATCACTTATCCTCTCAGTGACCCTGGGAAGCACCTCTGGTGCTGTTGGCAGAGCCAGGCCATGGTACCTGTCCCAGTTCATTTGGTTCCTCAGGCATTTATGTCACATCTGTTCAAACCTGGGCACTGGGCCAGGAGCTGCTGTCACAAAGATGAGGGAGACACAGCTCCATCCTCATGAAGTTCACACGCTAGTTGGGAGATGAGGACCCTAAACAATTAGATGTGTGATGCAAAGTGGTGAGTGTAGTGGTAGAGGTATGACCACTTAGATGTTCTGGGAACACAGAAGAGGGGAAATCGGGGAAGGCTTCCTGGAAAGGGGAGGTTATTCAGAATCCTAGGCAGTTCTTTCCCCCTGTAAATACTAACAGTACTGCTGTAGATTATGGAGTATTTTTGAAAGCATCATTTATAACACCCCCTTAGAGCAAACTTTTTTTAAAAGGTTTTCTTTCTTTATTTGTCAGAGAGAACACACAAGCAGGGCAAGCAGCAGGCAGAAGGAGAAGCAGAATTCCCACTGAGCAAGGAGCCCAATGCAGGACTCAATCTCAGGACCCTGGGATCATGACCTGAGCTACAGGCAGACACTTCACTGACTGAGCCACCCTGGTGTCCCAAAACTTTTTTTTTTAAGAGAGTGCACACACAAGCAGGGAGGGGAGAGGGAGAGGGAGAGAGTGAGAGAGAATCCCAAGTAGCCTCCATGCCCAGCCTGGAGTCAAGTCAGGGCTTAATGCCACAACCCTGAGATCATGACCTGAGCCAAAATCAAGAGTCAATCAAAAATCAGATGCTTAATTGACTGAGCCATCCAGGTGCCCCTAGCAAACATTTTTTATTTTATTTATTTATCTTTAAAGATTTATTTTTTTTTTATTTGAGAGAGAGAGCACGGGAGCAGGAGGAGGGGCAGAGGGAGAGGGAGAGAAGCAGATTCCCCATGTTACTCATGAGAGAAGTGCCTGGCCTAGTTCCACACAGATCTTCAGATCTGAGCCCTGTCTTCCTGGTTGCAGGGCTGCTGGGCTCCCTTAGCCATTCTCCTCTCTAGATGGTAGCCAGGTGTCTGCATTCAGGGGCCTGGATAGAGTGTGCAACACCTTCACTAACCCACGGGGTGGCCAAACCTGACCTCAGCCACACCAGCGAGAAGCCCAGGGAGGACCACACCCGTGCAGAGCACAGCTCCCCACCTCTGCCTCAGGTGAGGCCTCACAGCCAGAGGGGCCCTGATGGTTCTGGGGTTCTGGTTCTTCTTCCTCATTTGGCAGGTGGAGTCCCTGAGGCCTAGAGTGGAGCAGGGTCTGCCCCAGGTTGAATGGGAGTCCAAGGCAGTAAGTGTCAGGTCTCTAGGCTCCCTGCCAATTGGTTTGATCCACTGTAATCAAGACAGAACTATTTCTTTTTTAAAAAAGATTTATTTATTTATTTATTTATTTATTTATTTATTTATTTATTTATTTATTTAAGTGGTGGGGGAAGGCCAGGGGGTGGTGGTGAGAGAGAGAGAGAAGAATCTTAAGTAGGCTCCATAAGCAGTGCAGAGCCTGATGCAGGGCTCAGTCTCACGACTCTGAGATCATGATCTGAGCTGAAGTCAAGAGTTGGACACTTAACTGACTGAGCCACCCAGGCGCCCCTAAAGATTTTATTTTTAAGTAATCTCTACACTCAGTGTGGGACTCGAGCCCACAACCCTGAGATCAAGAGTGGTATACTCCACCGACTGAGCCAGCCAGGCTCCCCAAGACAGAACCATTCTTTAACACATGCTCTGCACATGCAGTTTTTGCGTACCCAGGTTTAAATAGTGTGGAACCTTCTTCCTCCTTGCTTGCAGATTCAGGGCTCTCTGTTTAGCTGGAGGAGTAGAGTTTGGCCGGTGGCCAGGGCATTTTACAGAGGACGATGTCCTACCATAAGTGTGTGAGCTTCCCCTCAGGGCCAGTAGCAAAGTCTTCGCAAATCCTCTCTGCTTCTGGCGTGATGGGCCAGCACTGAGCTTGGAGCTGGCACACTGGGGCTCCCCTCTCTGAGCCTTGTCTTTGCAAGGACTTTGCAACCTGGAAAGGGCCCATGCAGACGAGGAGGCCCTTATGCTTCTTGTGTTTGGAACCTTGGAGTCTCCGAAGATGGGGAGATAACAGGCTTCAAGAGAGCAAATTCCTGGCTGGCCTCACCCTCTGGGGTGCTCTCATTATGCTGCAAGTGTTTTTTGGACAGTTGATGGGTGTGGCAAGTGGGGTCATGACTCAAACACATGCTGTTTGGGACTTTTGATGTTATGGAGAATTTCAAAAGGAGACCAAAGAGTCTAACCTGTAAGCATCCCTCCCCTGGATTCAATGATCATCCTGTTTCCTCAATACCCTTGCTTTCTTTTTCTGTCTTTTTTTTTCTTTTAAAGATTTTATTCATTTATTCATGAAAGACACAGAAAGAGAGGAAGAGACATAGGTGGAGGGAGAAGCAGGCTCCCATCGGGAGCCTGAGGTGGAACTCGATCCCAGGACCCCGGGATCACACCCTGAGCCAAAGACAAATGTTCAACCACTGAACCACCCAGGTGCCCCTCAGCTTTAGTTTTCTTTTTTTTAAATTTTTATTTTTTATTTATGATAGTCACACACACAGAGAGAGAGGCAGAGACATAGGCAGAGGGAGAAGCAGGCTCCATGCACCAGGAGCCTGACGTGGGATTCGATCCTGGGTCTCCAGGATCGTGCTCTGGGCCAAAGGCAGGAGCCAAACCGCTGCGCCACCCAGGGATCCCTCAGCTTTATTTTTCAACAGCTTTATTGAATTTTCATTTTTCTATCAAAAATCCACTCATTTGAAGTATTCAAGTCAGTGATTTTTAGTAATTTATGGAGCTGTGCCACCAACACCAACAATCCAGTTTCAGAACAGTCCCTTCACTCCAAGAAGATCCCTCCTGTATGTTTATCGTTAATCCCCCTTCCCACTCTGGCTCCAGCCACCCCCTGCTCTGCTTTCTGTGTTACGGATTTGCCAGTTCTGGCCATCCCACTTCTGTCTGGCATCTTTCACTTAGCGTGCTCTTGAGGCTCACCTGTACTGCAGCATGCCTTGGTGCCTTGTTCCTTTTTATTTTTGAATAGTATCCCGTTAGACCACAATTTGTTCACTGTAGCCAATTTCCTTAACTTTATTTTGAAGCAGACTCCAGACATCGTATCACTTTATCTGTAAGTGTGTTAGAATGACTCTTTAAAAGATGAGACCTTCACTGGCATAGCCATGATACCATTATCACGCCTAAAAAGTTAGTGAATCTGTAATGTCCTCAAATAAACCGTCTGTATTTGTATTTATAATAGGTTCGTAATATGTCATAGTATTTCTTTTTACAGTTGTTTATTTTTACAGTCTGTTTGTCAGAGTCAGGGTCCACATTGCAACCGATCGATATGTCTCAAGTCTCCTCTAACCTATAGCATCCCCTCTGTCTTTCGTTTCTTGCCTTGGAGCTCATCTGTTGAACAGGGAATCCACGCTTGGTCATGTGGCCAGTTAGGGAGGCAAAGAGCATCCGAAGTGGCAGGAGGCTTGGAGATCACATGCAAGTCTTCAGATAGCTGGGGAAGCAGAGGCCAGGGAAGGAAGACACCAGCCCCCAGGTCCCAGCTCCACCCTAGCTGCCGAGGCATCCAGACCCCTCTGCCTCCTCAGTCTCAGGTCACCAGGCCAGGCCCTAGGGACACACCTCCTCCAGTTCGTGTCCTCATTGGGGTAGGTGTATAGGTGGGCAGGCCTCTCGTCCCTCAGGATGGGAGTGGTTGGCCTGGTGCTGGCCCAGAACCCAGGGACCACCTGAGGCTCAGCAGCAAGCCTGGAGGAGCTTTGCAGGTGATGGGGAAGCCTCTTGGGCCGAGGTAGCCATCTGAGGTAGCCAGCTCTGCAGCCTTCGTCCCCATGCCCTGCCCTCCTTCATGCTGCCCTCCTTCTCACGTGTCTGTGTTTCTTTTCTCCTCCATGCTATGGCAGTGGTGCCCCGTGCTGATGAGACAATACTTGGTGCAGCCCCAGGCAGTCCTTTTCCAGGTAATTTCCTAGGGACCCAAATGACACCCAGCACACACTTTTCCCAGGGCATGTGCCTCCTGGAGTCCCTTTTAGGATGCCCTGTCCCTTGTGTTGCTTAGGGTCAGAAGTGCCTGTCCTTATGCTTCAGATCCTCACACTGGCCCTGGCAGACAGGCAGCAAGGGTTTTGACTTAAATCTCATGTTATTAATGAGGCAAACGAGGTACCAAGAGCTGGCCTGGCTTGCCTGAGGTCACACAGGAGAGGAAGAGGCAGAGCTGGGATGAGAACCTGGTGTTGCTGCTCCTGGTTCGCTGCTCTTTCCACCACGGGGTTAAAGGCTACAAATGATACAGATACAAAGTAGCCGAGGAAGTCCATTCCCTGCCCCATACCTTAGTTTTTCCAGGTTGGGGTAGATGACTCGGAGTATCTGTCTAGCTCAGACATTGGAGAGCGTGAGACTTTCCATCATCTGGAGCATAGTATCTGAGGAGGGTGTGCGTACCTGCTGGTCTGGACCCTGAGACCTCACAAGAATCTATGGCAGGAGGCAGAGGGTTGTATTCCCATTGGTTGCCCTGGAGTGAACAGTCTGTGACTTGCTGTTCATTTTTCTTTCTGGGTCGTGGTCAAGGACAGCACCCCGGGGCCCTGATGGGAAAGGAGCAGAAGCCCAAAATAACATCCTAAGAAAGAACCCCAAGAGCTCAGAGAAGTCAGAAATGTGGAACAAAGCTATTGCCTGTGCCTGGCAATGGTGGGAGGAGAGGGGAGCCACGTTCCCGAGTGTGTAGGCCTGCTGACACGCCTATGCACGCGTGACTGCCTTTGTTGCGTCAAGTTCAGCCCCTAGCCTCCCAAATAACTATGAGAAATGGGAGGACGTTGTCGCTGTTACCAGAGGCACCGATTATGCCTTCTCTCTTCTTTCTCTCTCGTGACCTTCTTTACCATCTTTCTTATCCTGTCATCCTTTCTACCTCGTCCCGTCTCCACTTTCACAAAGGACTTGAGATGCCCTGCAAAACAAACAATTACGTGTATCTAAGTTAGTAAGTTAGAGCTAAAAAAAAGTTCAGAAATTATGTAGCGAGAGAGGGAAGGTCCTGACACCAGGTGCCAGCAATGCTGTGGTTGTGGTGGTTGAACACTGAATTTGACTGAGCTTCTTGGCAGCCAAAGCAAAAAGGGACATACCGTGGTTTCCAGAGTTCCTGTTGTTCAACCACAGGTGGGTTAACTGCTCATCAGGAGAAAAAATTTCAGGGGTGCTGAACTGTAGGAGGGATTGACAAAGACTTTGGCCATCCTAATGGGCAGTGTCTTCAGAGGTTAAAAAAAAAGAATTTCTGGGCAGCCTGGGTGGCTCAGCGGTTTAGCGCTGCCTTCGGCCCAGGGTGTGATCATAGGGACCCGGGATCGAGACCCAGGTCAGGCTCCCCACGTGGAGCCTGCTTATCCCTCTGCCTGTGTTTCTACCTCTCTCTCTCTGTCTCTCATGAATAAATAAAATGTTTAAAAAAAATTCTTAGGGTGGCCCTTTTATTTCCTCTAACAAATGTTGAATGCCTGATATATTTTTAAAAGATTTTATTTTTTTTATTCATGAGAGATACAAAGAGAAAGGCAGAGACATAGGCAGAGGGAGAAGCAGGTTCCCTGAGCCTGACACGGGACTCCATCCCAAGACCCTGGGATCACACCTTGAGCCAAGACACTCAACCACTGAGCCACCCAGGTGCCCCGAATGCCTGATATTTTATCACATATGAGTGAAAGTGCTTCCCCAGAGGCTTTACCTAATGATGGCCAAGGGTGTTATTTCCTGGTCACCTAACTTGATGAGGGGAGTGATGGGGGTGGGGTGGGGGAAGGTTAGGATATCACTTGGGGTTCTTGTTCAAACACTTCTTAGTTAATTTTTGAGTGTTGTGGCTAATGTCATGCTATTGGACCATGTATTCATTTATTCAACAAACACTTAGGGGGGCTCTAGGGATGTTCCATGTTCCATGCTCTCAAGACATCCTCAAGGGAAATAGACAAATAGCCATTAAACATGATGAAAGTATGGTAATGGAGGTCTGTGGAAGTATGGAAGCAGAGACAAAGAGTCATGATTTCTTTGTAGAAATGGGGGGCCCAGGAATGGCTTCCCCAGGGAGGTGACATTGGAGCTGGGTCTTGTGGACAGTGCAGGAGTCCTCTGAGTGAGATGAGTCCTCCAGGCAGAGGTGGAACTGGCTGGAGTGGCTGAGGAGCAGCTGCTATAGCAAGGGAGCCCAGAAGATTGGAGAGGATCAATAGCAGCTCAAAGGGACAGTCAGTGATGAGGACTCAGGGGATAATTACACCCCAAAACTAAATGACAGCATCCCCTGGCTTACGCAGGAGCAGAGTAAGAGCTGTGGAATCCTACCAAAGGAGAGAGTCTAGGCTTGGGGCAAGCCCTGCAAGGTGGTGGTGTAGGAGGTACGGATAGCCAAGGGGAGCTGAGGGCTGGTTTCCAAGTCCCCTGTCCTCAGAGCCCCTGCTCTTGAGGGAAGTTCACTCTACCTTCTGGCAGCCAGGGGTGGTTGGGAGACTGGATTCTTGGACCTCCTACCACATGTGTAGCACAAGTTAAAGATTTTTTTCTTGGAAAGGTGATCCATACCCGACTGTCAAAGTGACTAGACAAACTTTGACAATGAATTTATTGACTAAACCAAAATCAAATACCAAAAAGACCTTTCCAACAGGACATCGAGGAAATTAAGAGGCAGAGTAACCCCATTGGCTACCATCTTGCAATTTTCTTAAATCCAGGTTGGCTCTGCTTTCTTGGTGGGGGACATAAAGGCTTTCCCTTGCAGACCCAGCTGCCCAGCCTAGAGCCTAGGAAGGGGGTAGGTCTGGCAGTGGGTAGGGAGGGGCGCAGGGATGCTGACCCTAGGTTGAGATTGCTGCCTGGCCCGCCTAAGGGCCACTCATTCATTTGTTCATCTGTGTGTTCACTGTGCAACTCTTCACAGGTGAATCCCAGCTCTACTGCCTTTCTGTCTTCGCTTCGTCTACTTTCACTTCCCCCAACTATTGGCATGTGCTCTGTTTCTAGACGCCTCCTGTCCTCTTACCTTTGAGCTTTCCTCCAGCACTTATCAGCCTTGGGGGCCGCGGATTCCTCAGACCCAGGTTAAATACCACCTGCCCAAGAACCCTGTCCTGACCACTTCCCACTCCAGGGTCAATCAACGGTTCTGCACTCCTGCTCCTCTTGGTTAAAGCTTCCAGGGCCTTGTGTCTTTTCCCTCAGGGGTTTGTGGATGAAGGTCAGAGAGCATGTCTGGTCTGCAAAAGAAAGGCTCAATAAACACTGAACATTCGTTATGCTCAGGCCTCCACAAGGGTACCCAGTAGCATGGAGAGGAGGGAGCCCTGTCCCCTACCCTAGAGTCCTGGGACCTCCAGGAGACACCATCTTGGAAGAGATCCTTACAGAATTGTTTTGACCTCCTGTCCTTGCTCACGGCAATGCACTGAAGGAGCTGTTCCAGCGAGTTCCTTCTTTAGCAAATTAGGAGGCTAATGCCATGACCAGGTCCCATTCTATGGAGGATGAAATCTAGATGGTGACCTTTTCCCAACAGCTCCTTGCTGTGTGGAATGCAGACTTTGCTGGTCTGGACCTGAAGCAAGAAAGATATTCTCATCTCCACCTAGGATGCATATATTCGCTTATATGTGAAACAAAGATTTATAAAACAGGTCTTGGCTCTTTCTGTGCATGAGAACCTTGGATATTTTCTGTTCTAGTTCATTCTGATTTCGTTGTTTAAAATATTGGCACTAGCAAATTGATTTCACATCTATTTTCAGGTCAGGACTCACAGTATGAAACTCATTAGAGTAATTGTCAAGACTTTGGAGTCAGGTGGATCCAGATTGGAACCCTGGCTGTGGCACCTAGAAGGTGTGTGACTTTAGGCAAGCTACTTCCCTTCTGTAATAGATCTCAGTTTCATCATCTGTAAAGTGAGGACAACGTAGAACGTATTTCATGGAGTTGCTGTGAGGATTAAATGGGAGATTCAGGTAAAGCTCCTGACACAGAGCAAGGGATCAATAAATATGAGCTTTTGAGATGGTTGTGAAGATTATGGTTCTTCTTGCTCTGGCATGACCACTTGGTGGGGCCAGCAGAGCAAAGGCAGGACTCTTGCTTCCTAAAGAATGGTAGTCAGGAAGGACTTCCTGGAGGAGGAGGCATTGGATGAGGGCAGCCCGATGACTGGAACCCACTCTCGTCTTCACAGTGACCAAGAACCCTGCATGAGCATCCCAGGACCACTTGTTTCCTTTTGAAGGGCAGGCTTGTCCCCAAGGATTTTTGGCTGGACCTAGAGCCAACCACATTAGATGCCTTTGCCTTTCCCATTTAGGTCTCCAATCCACCTGGAATTGATTTTTGTGTCTGGTGTAAAGTAAAGATCCAATTTCTTTTTTCCTTCTTGTTTCTGAATGGATAACTCGTTACCCCCGTACTGTTTATTAGAGTCCATCCTTCCCTGCTGATTTGTACATCACCTCTCTCGTATATCAAGTTTCCATATATGCACAGATCTGTTTCTGGACTCGCTTCTGTTTCATTGATCTATTTATCTGTCCCTGTGCCAATCCCACACTGTCTTAATTACTACAGCTTTACAGTGGTTCCGGATGTTGAGGAGGCGTGTCCCTCTCGTCCTTCTCCCTTAGAAGCCTGTACTCTTCTCCGCGTGTTTCAGAATCAGCCTCTGCTGGAGGTGATTGAGAGCCCCAGGAGCTCTGGACAAAGCTGTCCTCCGTGAGGCTCATGGCAGGGTGCCTGGGCCTGCAGTACCTCACGGACTCACTGCTGCCAACCACCCCAGTTTGAGCTGCCTGAGAAGTACTTCCTAATTCATATGCAGAGAGAATCACGAGGAAAATGCCTGGGTCTGAGTCCCCTCTGCCTGCGGCTTGCCGGGTGGCTCCCCTGCTTGCCTTCCCTGTGGCTCAGTCCTCAGCATCCTCCCCAGGTCACCTGCATCTTCTTTCAGGAGACTGCTTGCTTCCTTGTCCCTATCTACTGAGGACATAGCCCTGGACAGACAGACATGTGGCAATGCTGGCTATGCCAGCGTCCTGGAGGGAACTGCTCACGCCAGAATTTGGCCCGCACAACCAAATTCTTTGGCTTAGGTGTTTGCAAATACTTTCTTGTTTTTTTTGCAAATACTTTCTTTACTGGAAAATAGGCCCAGGGGTTGGGTGGAAGAAAGAGACCTGGCACTCATGCTTCTAATTTCATCTGTCCCTGAGCGTGAAGACCCAGGGTCTGGAGACCCTGCTGATGGTGGCTTGGATGCCAAGGACATGACTCATCACAAGCTTTAATTTCATGAGATGGCTTAAGGAAAGGAGCATGACTCTGGGCCACGCACACACGTCGATGTGGACTTGCTCAGTCAGATACGTGCATCCCGTCAGCATGTAGTTGTTTGTACGCTGCCAGAACTCAGAAACACTTGCCAAACTGTGGTTCATTTGGTCTCATGTGTTGGAGGTTGGAGTGAGACTCCCTGGACTGGGACTCTACCCTGGTGGCCGTGACAAAGCCCTCTTCGCCTTGGGCCTCAGTTTACTCATCTGTGATTTGAGGGTTTGGCATGACGATGTCTGACATTCCTCTTGACCTGGTGGTGTCTGTTATTCTGCATCTGTGGTTTCAGAGCTTGGAAATCAGAAACTTCTCTCTCTCTCCTCTTGGCAACGAGACTCTTATTTCCATTCTGGTTTTGGTTACTGATATCTAGGGAGATGGAAGAGGCTGTCGGTGGCCGCTGGGGCTGGGCACGTGGAGCCCACAGGCCACGAGAAGCTAGGGTGGAATCCTTGTGAAGCTGCGCTGAACCCTGCCCACCTCCTCACCTGGGGAGAACTGTCGAGCTTGGATTCCTGTCCTGTTCCACTGAACTGAATCTGCCTTCCCAACACCGGGGGGCTTGTGAGCCCCTGTGGGCCTCAGCACAGGCAGGGGCTAGCCCCGCTCAGTGGCTGAACCCCAGAAT
Organism: Canis lupus baileyi; assembly: GCF_048164855.1. Lineage (NCBI taxonomy): Eukaryota > Metazoa > Chordata > Mammalia > Carnivora > Canidae > Canis > Canis lupus. The sequence continues at coordinate 55,080,271 of NC_132847.1, read as the reverse complement.
GTGGTGGTGGCATTTGGCTGAGGTGCTTTGGAGCCTTGATACTGAGATGTTTCTGTTTTGTTTCCTCTTTCAGACCACCGAGTATTCAGCGATGGCTTCGCTGGCTGGAGGGCTGGATGACATGAAGGCCAACCTGACCAGTCCCACCCCCGCCGACATTGGGAGCAGCGTGCCTGGGCCGCAGTCCTATCCCATTGTGACAGGTGAGGGCACCTAGGGTGGAGGACAGAGAGAGAGAGAGAGAGATTGATGGAGAGAGACTGAGATTGCCTGCATGGTGGGAAGAGTGGCTTGGTGCTTTTGGACTTAACTGGCCATTTTTTTGTTTTAATAAGGTTATGAGGTCCTGGAATTGGTCAGGCTGGGAGTTGTGGCTCTGATGAGACATGGCTTGCTCTGAGAAAGCCAGAGGAGAGCAAATGCCCCACGGACTATGGGCTGGGACAGATGGCAGGGGAGGCCCAGGACAGAGGGGCCTCGGTGACTTCGGGATCTCCTGTGGGCTAGGGCCCCGGTGTTCAGTTCCTCTCATGGGAAGAGCAGCCCTGGCTGGCGAGACTTGAGAAAGAGCAGATTTCTGGCAGACTGTCTCTGGCATTTCAGATTTCCAGGCAGAGGCTGAGTCAAGAAGGGCAAGAGGTTTAGGCTGGAAGGTGCCTGGTGTATGCAAAGTAGCTGTCTTTCTGGAAGGCCCAGGGCCAGCCTCTTTAGCTATCAGCAGAAAGATTAAGAGTTTGGGCCCTGCCCACAGCCTGCTGCATGGGGTGGTGGCCCTTCTTGCGAGTCATGGCCGGGGCCTCAAGCTGCTGCTTGCCAGCGAGGGCGCTACCACCCAGGCCCAGGCCGCTGGTCATGCTGCTCGGGGCATCTTGGGCCAGGCTTAGCTGGCTGGTCAGCTGGCTGCGTCCACACTGCTCCAGCCTCTCTAACCCACGGAGTGGGAGCACGCGAGGGGAAGGGCTGGGGCTGCACACTGAGCTGCCCGGAGAGCGTGGCAGGCACCACCTGGGTCCACAACCGGCTTCCCGGACCGGGCAGAGGGGAAGGTCTGTAAAGGCCCCAGCTCAGAGCCCTGGGCTTCTTTGGGATGGGGAAAGAAAACTATTTGCTAGGCTCAACTAAAACCATTCACAGCTTTCCCACACATAGACTGTAGTTGTTTTTGTCTCCAAAGCTTTCGGCTTTTGTATTTTTTAATTTTAATTTCACTGTTATCCTTGATTAATTGTCTTTTTTATTGAGTTGTTGGAGAAGCAGGAGCTAGTCGTGCCTCATCTATTATTGCAAAATGTAACAATAAACTTCCTCAAAATAAAAAATGAATGAATGAATGAATGAATGAATGAATAAATAAATAAATAAATAAATAAATAAATAAATAGTTTGGGCCCTGGAGACACGCTGCTGGATTTGAACTTGCCCTTGACTAGGTCTGTAATCTTGGGTAAATTATATAAGAATTCTGGGCTGGGTTTTTTTAATTATTATTATTTATTATTTTTATAGATTTTATTTATTTATTTATTTATTTATTTATTTATTTATTTATTTATTTATTTATTCATTTATTTATTTGACACACAGAGAGGCAGAGACATAGGCAGAGGGAGAAGCAGGCTCCATGCAGGGAGCCTGATGTGGGACTTGATCCCAGGACCCCAGGACCATGCCCTGAGCTGAAGGCAGATGCTCAACTGCTGAGTCACCCAGGCATCCTTGGGCTGTGTTTTTCAAAAAGATCCCTAAAATGAGAATGATAATAGCACCTGACCCAGAGTGTTGTTGTGAGGATTAATTTGCTCATACAGGTGAGGTCCTTAGACTCTCGTTTATAGCAAGCACCCAATATAAGTTGCTGCTCTTATTCCTCTCAGAGCCTTCTCATGGTGGCCGGCCACCATTGTTGGGCTTGGTGCTGCCGAGAGAGCTGGACTAGAAGGGCCGGGTTAGGCAGATACCTCCTCCTGCTCCAAGAGCAGTGGGATAGGATGGGGGGACAGATTCTGGAAGTTTGTCCAAGCTGGCAGACAGGGAGCAGTCTCAAGTACTGTAGAGACAGATGAGGAGAGGCTTGGGGGTGGTGCTTGGGCCAGAGTCCAGGGGTTCAGTGGGGGATGGTAGCAAAATGTCCCTGTAGGCTGCTAGGCAGGACATGGTAGGAAGTTACAGAGACAAGGGTCTTTGGAAGTACAGGAGGGCTATGGGTTGTGTCAGGGAGGCTGGGGACTGGGCTTGGGTTAGAACCTTGGGGGAGGGGGCTGGGTGTCACACAGGCACCAGGACGACGAGAACCCAGCTCTAAGACCTGTGCTTATGGTTTGGCATTGGGCCTCATGGGCTCAGACAGAAGCAGTGAAGGCCCTGTTTGCAGATCGTGCCAAGAGCCTGAAGGCAGCTGAGCCTGTGCAGGGGGAAGGTGTCAGCACTGGGAAGGGATAGAGAGTGAGGAGCCTCAGTTAGAGTGAGGCACAGATATCCCATGAGGTCCTCTCCCTCAGAAGGCTGCAGTTGGCCCAGGCAACACGTCTGGGCATGGATTGGGTTTTCAGTAAACCTTTGACCAAACACTTGTTTGTATTTCAGAGTGAAGTCAGACTTATGCTTGATCTTTAAAAAAAAAAAAAGTTTTTTAGATATAATTCTAGCCTCTGACCCATTATTACTCTTTGTGTTGCTTTTAACTTTCATCTTTCCTAAAAACACATTAAATTATCTGCTGTAGGATATTAAAAGCACTCAGGTAGTAGAAGAAAGATTTTCTGCCTTGTTCTGGGAAAAATAGAGAAAAAAGGCTCTTTCACATGCCCTTCCACACAGGTGTGTTTTCCGGGTGTTCATTGCTGAAGGAGTATTTTTGTGGAGGACCGCCTCGGGCTGTGAGAGCAAGATATGAGGTGGCAGATAAAAGCTGTTGGGAAAAATCAGTATTATATTACATAAAAAGCTCTTACCATATCTAGGACCACTCATGATCATGTGCAATTCTGAGCTATTTTATTTTATTAAAACATTTTTAAATTCAGGGGCACCTGGTTGGCTCAATCAGTGCAACATCTGACTCTTGGTTTCAGCTCAGGTCATGATCTCAGGGTGGTGAAATCTAGCCCCATGTCAGGCTCCATGCCCATGCCTAGCAGAGAGCTGCTGGAGATTTTCCCTCTCCCTCTGCCCCTCCTTGCACTGCACCCCTGCACCCCCTCCCCACTGCTCTTATGCTCTTGCTCTCTCTAAAAATAAATAAATAAATAAATCTTGTTTAAAATTTTTAAAATTCGATCTATTCTTTAAAAGTTCACCTTATGTCTTGATTTTGCATAACCATATGCTTGATTTTGAAATATTAGAAGTATTCTAATTATAAATACAACCATTAGCTTTCTTGCGAGTAAACAAACAATAGCTAGCTAGAAAAATAATAGAAGAGTCCTTTAACAATAGCACCAAAAAAAACAAATGTTGAGGAATAAACCTCACTTTAAACTCCACTAAGGACATAAAAGAATAAATGGAGAGATATAACTTGTTCTTTGGCAGGAAAACTCAGTATCATAAAGATGTCAGTTTCCCCTAAGTAATCTACTCATTCAAAGCGATCCCAATGAAACTAGCAGCAGAATTTTTTTTTTTTTTTTGGAACATGTCAAGATGATACTAAATACTGGAAAAATAAGCACTAGAGGATAGGTAAAAATTCTGAAATAAAGATATGAACAGAAGTTGTAGCCTATTTAAAGACATTATGATAAAGCAGCAATTAAAATTACTTTGAGGTTTTTTTTTTAACCTATCTTTCTTTCCCTTTCTTTCTTTCTTTCTTTCTTTCTTTCTTTCTTTCTTTCTTCTTTCTTTCTTTCAACTCTATACCCAATGTGGATCTCAAACTCACACTCCAGAGATCAAGAGTCATTTACTCTCCTGACTGAGCCAACCAGGTGCCCGTAAAACTATTTGTAACTGAAACCAAAGTAAACAAACAAATATAACAGCATAGGGAGTCCTTAAATAGACCCAAATATATGTGATGTTTATAAATGTAGTATTTCAAATCAGTAAAGATAAATCATTCAGTTAATGGTGTTGGGACAGCTGGGCTTGTTGGAGACATACCTCACTTTGTATATCAAAATAAATTCCAAGTTGATTTAAACTTTCAATGTAAAAAAAAAAAAACAATAAACTGGAAAAAAATGAGGGATACCTTTTAAATCTTAGAGTGGTGAAGTCCTTTTAAAATCTGTTCCAAATATAAAAGACAAAAAATAAAATAAATGGCAGTTAAAAATGTAAGTCTTTTGTCTGTATGTAAAAACATCCAAAAGACAAAGAATAAAGTTGGGGAAAAATAGAGAACACAGATGACAAAAAGCTAATTTCCTTAATATATAAAGAGCTTCTAGAAATGAATAAGGAAAAGATCAGTAGAAAAAAACAGGTCAAGAATATGGATAGGTGATTCATTGGAAAAAAATGCAGATGTCCAACAGCACATGAAAGATACACACCTGACTCATGATTCTAAAACTGCAAATTAAAATAATCATGAGACACTTTAAAAAACCCATTAGCTTATCAAAGATTGAAATGTTTCTTGAGGGCCAGTGTTGGAGAAGATATGAGAAGCAAATTATTTTCATGCACTGTTACAAATCAGTGTAATCTATTTTGGAGGGAAATTTAGCAATATCTATCAAAAATTTAAATGCACACACCTACCTTTTAACCCAGAACTTTTATTTTATTATTTTATCCCAGAACTTTTATATGAAGGTCACATATTCACATAGATACACAGTGATATCTCTATCTGTATAATAATTACAGAATTATTTATAATGGCAAACAAATGGAAATAATTCAGTTTCCATCAATAGGAGCTGGCTAAATTATGGCTCCTTTATAGCACAAAAAACCATACAACCAATTATACCAATTAAAAAGAATTAAGTAGAACCTTCTGTGCCGAAATGAATAAATATATATTTTAAGTAAATAAACAATTTGTAAAATACTACATGAAGTATGATCCCATTGGTGTGAAAAAATATAAAGGGCATACACACAGAGGCACGGATGCACACAGGCAGGTCGGAGGCTTGTATCATGAAGATTCAGTAGAAGATTCCCCAGTCCTTCCCCTGCCTTATGAGGCACTGTGATGTTGGGGTTCTCTGCCCAGTTCTACCCAGCATGCCCTTGGGATAGCAGATAATAGCAAGGCCCCTTTACCCTCCTGAAATTAAGTTCATAAAAACTATTTTAACATCTGATTTCAAATAAAATCAAAATAATGCCTTCATTATGAGATATAGGAAGAATGAGAGTGAAATTGTTTATAATTAAATACTATGTACCTACCTAAGTAAATACTCTGCATGTTTATTTTATTTATGTATTTATTTATTTATTTTTATTTTATTTTTATTTTTCTCTGCATGTTTAAACTGCAAGACATAATGAAGTAGTTTGGGGCTTGCCCCGTGCATGGAATCACTGTAAATGCCACAGCCCTGAACAGGCTTAGGGACTCATACTCAGACTGTGAGTGTGATTTTATGAATAGGTAAAGAACTCCTGGCAAAGTTCCAAGTAAAATAAGGTACGAGCTTTGCTCGGTTTACACAGTAGTTGCATTCCTAGAAAATTCAGTGTATATTAAGACCACGGAAATTGCAAGTTCACATTTATATGTAAATGAAGCTCAGGGCTAGATTCAAATAATTATAAACAGATTTTTCACCTGTCCTGTTTGGCAGGACATGACAGGAGTGCAAGCTGAAAGGAAACTTCACCGTGGGGACTCTTCCACTGCAAGGCAGTGATGCCTCACAGTCGTAGAAAAGCACCCCCCAGAATTGTCAGAACACCCTCTAGGGGGGCTGACCCCACTGAGAACTGTTGGAACACCTTGAAGGAATGCCCCCAAGAGCTGTTAGGAGGGGCCTCCATGTTACCCCGGGGCAGTAATTGAATTCTGCTTGAGTTTGTGGATGTGTTGACACAGTTCTGAACTCCAGGGAGACCTAGAGTCTTCCAGCCCCACACCTTACCTTCTCCCCTCCTCCACAAAGCCCAGAGTGTAGTCGGTGCTCAGCTAGATTGTGAGCCAGCCCAGGGCACTAGCTAGAGTCAGGAGAGGGGTTCCCAGGGGGTGGGGGTGAGGGGGAGGTGGCCTCTGTCCTGCTCCGTCTTAGCCCTTACATTCGTGCTGTGCGGGGAAGATCTCATTAGAGAATGAGTCGATTTCTCTCCATCGTTTATATGCCACATTAAATATTAAGTTAAACTCGTGCTCTACCAGCCAGGGCCACGGTTCAGAAACTGCTCACCATTTGCAAACCAGTGACATGGCCAGCTCATTTCTGCATCATCAGCAGTTTGGGACCATCCTGATTGGGACTAATTATCTGCAGGTGTGTCCTTGGGCCATAGGCCTGCCGATGGGGCAGCCGCTGAGCCTACCTGCCAGCGAGGACAGCAGGTGGGGTGCCAGGCTCCCTGCTTCTGCTCACCTCCCTACTGGTGAAAGGCCCGGCAGTCTTGCCCTCAGCTGGCCCACCTGACCTTTGCCTGGAAGAACAAAGGAACAAGGCCAGCCTGTGTCCTTGCCAGCCCTCTTCCCCTGAGGACCATCTTTTTGCATCAGCAGCTAGCACGGAGGGAGGAGACCCAGGGAAGATTCTTCTCCTCAAATAAGTTTGGCGTGGTGGATGACCCTGGGGTATGAGGCCCCCCGGGCACTATCCCCTCTGAGCAAGAGAGACCACTAGTGGGGCAGTAGATGAGTACCACCAACTCTGATTTGCTGCACCCCTGGGTTCAATGTTGGAGCCTCAATACCCAGACTTGGCAGCCCAAGGAAGTCTACCCTCCTCTGCCTCTTTCATCTGAGAAATAGCTAAGGGCCAGAGGAAAGAGCACTAGATTAGGAGTCAGAGGGATGAGTGTAAACCTGAACTTTCCCACTTAATTGTCCTGCCTTTCAGCACATAGATTGTCTTCTGAGCCTCAGTTTTCCTGTCTCTGAAATGGGGATGGCAGCTCCTGCCCTTCATGTCTCCTTTGGCTGTTGCAAGGATATAATGAGACAGTGGAGGGTGAGAGTTTGAGTGCCTCCACAGGGGCATCTGAGGGTGTGTGGGTTGAGGGAGAAGATAATCTGGATAATCTGGAGGGTCCAGGATCCAATGTTGGCCTTCTTCCCGCCTCCCTCTGGACAAACATCCACAGGTGGGCAGGGAGGGAGGGTCATGCAGTCCATCTGCTCAGCTGACAGCTGGGGAGACCCAGGTCCAAAGACGGGAGGTGACCTGCTCAAGGTCACATCCAGTGAGTTAGAGCTGGAACTAGGGCTTGCTCAGGGCCCTGACCTTTGTGGCCTGTTCCCATTACATGGTGGGATGGACCAAAAAAAAAAAAAAAAAAAAAATCCCAGTTTAAATTGCCAGAGGGCATTTCTTCTAGCATGCAATTGAGAATGTCAGCAGGAAAGCCAGACTACTTAGCTTGAAGCCCAGCATCACCATATTCTAGCTGGTTGACCTTGGGCAGGTTACTAACCTCCATGTCCAAGTTCCCATCTAGAAAATGAAGCCCAAACAGAACTCACTCATAGGCTTCCTGTGGGGATCACATGCATGGTCCATGCAGAGTCTTAGCACAGTGCTTGGCACGTGCAGACACTCAACAAATGATAGTTATTAACATATTTCTGGGCTCTTATACCAAAATGGTCTGGCCAGTGCCAACCCACTCTGAATGGCTGGCCTTTTGCTCATCTTCCCATTGGGAGCACTTTCTTAGATCTGTTTTTCTTTTTTTTTTATGAGCCTTTGAGGCTCAATCAGACCCCACAAAATACTTCTTCCCTCAGATAATGAATAACAAAAACTAAAATGTGAGAAATTCCTTATGTATCCGGTCTGCCAAAGATGCTTCAAAAAATATAATTAAAGCTACAATACAGTGTAATATCTTATAACCAAGGGCTCAGCCACGGAGCTTTCCTAGGAATGCCATGGAAGATGTTAGGGTGTCAAAGTTGTATGCTCTGAAAAAGGGTGCAGTGTGAATCGTTACTATTTCCTGGACTCGCTGGTGGTCCTGGTGGACAGCTCCTGCACTCACCAGGTTTATCTGCTGGGAAGAGCCAGACAATTCAAGCAACCAGAGAAAAACAATGTGCAACTTAACTTCCTAGTGGCTGGTGTTCTGCAGAAACCAGCTGGTTGAAGAGTGACAGTGAGTGGGGTTGGGAGACAAAGCAGATCCTCTCTAAAAGGGTGGCCTTTGATCTGAGATCCCACTGATGAGGGGCTTTGGGGAGATTTGGGAGAAAGGTATTCCTGACAAGATCAGCCTCGGACAATGCCTCTTAACTGTAAAATGAGTGAGTGAATGAGATGTGGGAAGTGTGGGACTGCTTCTCAGTTCTCTCTCTGCTGCTAGTTGGACCCAGCCCTTAATCAGGCTTTGGGGACTCTTGGGAAATTAACTTCAGAGGTTAAGCAGCCCATCCCTTTACCACCATGGGATCCATTCTATATCAGGGCTTGGTTACTTCTGGTGATGGGGATTTTACTACCTCAAAGGCAAGGAATCTTCAAGCAGTACCTACCTGAAGCCGTTTCCCACTGAAGTGATTTCCTTTCCCACTAGTGACCCGGCCTGAAGTGTCTGTAAAGTCCAAATAGGCATCCAGGCTATAAACGCATAGACCCGGCCACAGCCAACACCTCCTTCGGCTGGCATTCTGTGTACTCACTGTGCAGCCCAAAGGTTGTTTGGTCTGCATAGTGTTTTTTAAACTTAAAAAAAAAAAAAAAAAAAGCTTAGGCTAATGTTCCAAAGATCAGAGGAGAACAACCCAAATGTCCATCGGTAGGGAACTGTTGAAGTCAGGAGTAGCTTATCCATCCAATGTACTGTTGCGCAGCTGTAGGAAGGAATGGGGATGCTCTCTATGTCCTGATAGGAAAGGATCTTCCAGATACATTATTCATGAAAAAAGCAAGACTAGTTTGTACAGAATGCTACCTTTTGTGTAAGGAACAGGACAATGGGAATGCATGTTTGTATTTGTGCACACATGCATAATAAAGAAGCCTGGAAGGGTACTCAGGAACTTAACAACCATGTTTAAGCAGAAGCTGTGAACTGGGTGTGGGAAGAGGACTTTTTACTGAATGCTATTTACATTTTTAATTTTTCAAATGTTGTCAATATGTGACTGTCAAAAAGTTAAATTAAAAAGTGCCTTACAAGTCAGGAGTTTTCACATAAAGGTTAAAATGTCTAACTTGTCTTGAAAAATTGAACATCTTGTCTACCTGGGTCCCCATTGCCATGCAGCTACATGTGGTAGAGCTGAGAAGTGGCTGCTCCTCTAGGGGAGGCAGCACTCTCCCGTTTGCCCTGGACTCCTGGACAGCTCACTGATTTACCATGCCGGCCGCCTATCCTTCCTTGTCTCCTCTTGCTCCTGCTTCTGCCCAACAGAAAACCTCCCTCTGTCAAGCCAAGAAGGGCCGGCTGGTCACAGGCTGGCTGTCCAACTGGCCTTGCCTGTGTCTGACTCCAAGCCTTTGCTCAGGCTGTTCTGCTTGCCTGGAGTGGCTTTCCCTAAATATCAGCTCAGTGTGTAACCCACCCAGTGGGGAAGGCCTGGAGTGCTGAGTAGAAAGTTCTGGAGACTGCTCAACAACATGGCATTTCATCCCAGGGCAGAGATGTCACACTCTCTCTGAACTAGATGTCGTGCTTCAGGGGACGACACCCCAGAGAGAAAGCTCAGCATGTGAGACTGGAACTTTCCACAGAGATACAGGGCTATTTGCATTCTGGAAAGATCCAAGGTGAATCCAATTGGGGTTTAAAGTATTTGGTTTGGGATTATTAAATAGACTCACAGTTCTAGATTCTATAGAAACCTGGAATTCTGAAATCTTAGTGTTTGGAAGGATGTTCAGAGAGATTCAGAGAAGCTAAAGGTCTGAATCATTTTAAAGCCAAAATTCAATTCAAGCATCTCCATAATTAAAATGCACATCAAAGGAAAATATGATTTGCTTTCAGGTTAGCACAGTGTTCCTCAGGACTGTTGGTTGAATAAATGAATTAATATTTGTGGAAAGTGCAGTGTCAATTAAAAAAAATAATTTCAGCAGAAAGTACTGTGGTTATTTCTGACCTTGTATTTCGTAGGATAAAAATAAACAAAGCTGGCTGGCCGTCCTGGTAATGCACTCATAGATTTTTACACTTGCGAGCAGCTTGGAAGCCGACCTTTCCAAATAGCCTTTCGAGCAGGTCCCTGGACCTCCAGCTTCCCAGCCCCCCATGCTGTGATCCATCTTCCTAAAATAGCGATTTCATTAGCTTGTTCTCCTGGTCAGAGATCACCACTACCTTGCTGTATCTGGAGGAGAAAACGTACCAAACTGCGGTGCCTGGCAGTTTGCTGAGTGCTGCCATTCAATCGTTGGCTCACTCACTCACTCACTCACTCATCTCTTCATCAAAATCCAGCATCTCCTTCCTGTCAGACCCTAGCCGGGCCTGAGTTCCTGCCCTCAACATGCTCATAGTCTGATGGGGGAGGCAAATGTACCAAGCAAAACAAAACAAACAAGAAAAATAGAGATATTATGGGAGAAGCCATGGTATGTGAGGGCATCGAGGAGGGAATGGTGGCCTCTCTTTGACTGTGAGCTTTGGGGAACATTTTGTGGAGGAGGCCCTGGCTAGGCTATTCTGGGAGAGCCAAGCACTGCAAGCTTCTGTTTTGAAGCTTGGTTTGTTCTCTTGCAAACCCCTTTCATAATTCCTTTTTTTAAAAAAATGTTTATTGATTGATTTGAGGGAGAGAGACTGCATGCAAGCAGAGGGAGGAGCAGAGGGAGAGGGAGAGAGAGAATCTCAAGCAGACTCTGTGCTGAGTATGGAGCCTAACGTGGGGCTCAATTTCATGACCCTGAGACCATGACCAAAGCTGAAACCTAAGAGTCGAATGCTTAACTGACTGAGCCACCCAGGTGCCCCGATAATTCCTTTTAAATCACAACATAATATAATAAAGCCAAGTGGTGCATATGTGTGTATAGCTGCATGTGACCGTACCCCCCTCACCCCATTCCTAACTTATCCTGCTGATGCTCAGAGTTGATGGTTTGATACAAGTTTTTCCAGAAACTCTTCTATGCATAGATATCAGGTTATATACCTGTGGTTTATTTCCTACAAATGGATTTTTACTCCTCATACTGTTCAATTTTTCGAAAATTTTATTTCGTGTTTTATGGATACTCAACATGTTGATAGGGACAGAACTTCCATCCTATCTGATGTTCTGGATGAACTGTCATGAACTTTTCTCAAGCAATACAGGTTAGAGAATCAGTTTTTCAGGGCTAAGGGGTGAATCCCTCTCAGTATTTGATACTGGGACTGCAGACGGAGGACAGGGTCCAGGAAGGAGGGCAGGCAGGGTACCTTGTCACCCAGTGCCGGTGGCTTAAGACAGCTGATTTGGGGCCTGGCTCCTGCCTCTCCTGTGCTCAGGGCTGTGGGGGAAGAGGTGTGGTTGCTAGGAGCACATCAGGGAAAGCCACAGGGAGGCAAGCTTTAGTTGAGTGCAGGGAAGAACTTTTTAACAGTTTGAGCTCTCTGAAGCTGGAATAGGCTGCCTCAGGAGATAATAACAATAATAGTGAATGTTTATTGAACAATTGTTATGTGCTTTGGTTCATTTCATCCCTTATTCCATGAAACATAGGTACTATTTTTGTGCCAGCTAACAGTTAAAGCAACTGCCTGAGTTCACGCACCAGTAAGTAGCAGAGCTGATTTTCTAACTTTTGTACTGTATCATTTCTGTTGGTAATAAGCTCCACATCATCAGAGGTATCCAAGCAGAGCTCTCTCACATTGACCTGCAGCACAGTTACACTAGCAGGCACTGGAGTCTGTGGAAGCTGATCAAACTGTACAATCTCTCATATAGACTCTGGAGCCAGACTGCCTGTCTTAGGATCCCAGCTCTACCACTTGTGAATTGGTGACCTCAGTTGCTCAATTGTTTGCATGTGAGTGTGTGTGCCTCAGTTTCTTCATCTATAAAACGGGGGATAGAAACCTGTTATATAATAAAATGGGTTGATATTTTCAAAAACACAAAAAAACGCTGCTTGGAACACAGTAAATGCTATATGAGTATTGATTTCAAGTTTTTGATTAAAATTAAGATAAAATAAAATTTTGGACCTCAGGAAAGCGGCCTGAGCCAGAGAGCCTAGGAGGTCCTCCACACCAAGAGGATGGTGAAAATGCTTACTAGGGGGTGGGCTCTGTCCAGCATTGAGCAGACTGCTTGGCTCCCTCTTCTGGATATTCCACTGGCCTCCTGAATCTGATTTTAGCTGCTGCTGTCACAAATTACCAGAAGCATTAAGCTTTGAGGCTTAAGATGACACAAATTTATTATCTTACCATTGGGGGAAGAAGTCCTAAAATCAAGGAACTGTGTTTTTTCTGGAGGCGAATCCTTTTATTTGCCTTTCCAGCTTTTTCTAGAGGTTGCCTGCATTCCTTGGCTCATACCCCTTACCTTATCTTCAAAACCGGTCAGGTAGCCTCTTTTCCCTCCCTTTGATCTCTACTCCTGTCATCACATCTCTCCGTGACTCTGACTTCCTACCTCCCTCTATAGAGACCCTTGGTGATGGATGACATTGGGCCCACCTGGATAATCCAGTCACTACCACATCTCGAAATTCTTGATTTAATCACGTCTGCAAAGTCCCTTTTGCTTTGTAAGGTAACAAAGTTGCAGGTTCTGGGGGTGAGGATGTACACATCTGTGGAGGAGTCATTCTACTGTCCACCACACCTCCCCAGTGCTCATTAGAAGGGTCTCCGTGAGGACTCCACATCTCCTCATACCTGGCCTGACGCATCATCTGGGAGAGAGTCAGGCACCTCCTTTGCTCTGTTTCTGCCTGGCCTGTCCCCACCGCGCCTGCAGTTACTGCTGGTCCTCACTCCGTCTCCTCCATCTACCCTGCTGTAGTGAGCAATCATACCCTCCCTGGGTGCCCAGGGTCAAGAGGGTGGACCTTTGGTGCCGGATAGGCCCTTAGGGACCATCTAGTGCAACTCCCTGGGTGAACACATAGGAACAGCGGTGAGGACCAAGAAGTCAGGGTCTCCGAAACTAAGACAGCAAGCACATCCTTTGACTGCCAGTCTAGTGCTCCTCCCTCCATGCTGGACTTAGCCTTTGTCCTTCCAGAACGGGACTATTTCCCTTTCCCATCCTTGTTTGTCAGCCTGACTGGTCACTGCCATCTGACTACCTCATCTGTGAAGCTGTCCAATGGAATGCTTTATCCAGGCCTGTTTTTTTCTTAAACCACCATCCAACTCAGCCATGCCTGGCGTGACTCCAAGCCTTCGCTTCTGCTGGTTCCTCTGCTTAGAATGCTTGTCATTTGCCCAGAGGTGGCGGCAGCCTGCCGTGAAAGGAAGAGCGCTGGGCTGAGTGGGGTCAGGATCACAGACCTTCATCCCAGCTCTGCATACTCCTCGCTGGGTTTGTGGATGTCTTGCACCTGCCAGAGCCTCAATTTTCACATCTGCTGGTGGGAATTGCCGTCGGGGCTCATCCCTTCGTGTGGGACTGTGGTGAGGTGCATGTGAGCTATAAACTGTAAGCTGTGCCCTTTCCTGTGACTTCATGGAACCCCTGCTGCCTTGACTATACCAGGTGCTCAGGTCCCATCTCCCAGCAAGAGGGAAGATGGGAGCTGATGTAGGGCTTTGCCTGTAAAAGTCTTTCATGACATCTGCTGAGGAACTCAGGAGCCAGCAGGCTTGCCAGCAGTCTGCCTGTATGCCTTCAGGGATAGTCTCCTGGGAGCAATCCCCGGGTGCCACCTCCTCCGAGAAGTCCTAATTACCCCACAATCAGAGTGATGTCCCCCTCACCTGGCGCCTGGGGATCAACCCACCTGTTACTCTATTGTTCCCTGATTTATAATTCTTTGTTACCAGCCTAACTTTCTCCTTAGGAGGTTCTAGAAGACACCTGCCTTCCCCCACAACAGCCTACCATGGAACTGGAAATGTAGTAGGTACTTAGGAAGTGTTTGGTGAATGGGCGGATGGATGAACAAATGTCCACTGTGAGGGGCTGATACTGATTGCCCCAAATCCCACTCTCCTAAGTTATTTCCAAGATTATCCTTATAGGTTATTTTGATTCACACACTCATATCACTTTGGTGAGTGTAAGGCACATTTGAAAGTAAGGTGTTATCACAATTATTATTTCTTTTCAAATGCATTAACTTTTACTGGTCTGCCACCTTTTCTCCCCTGGTGTTCTTTCTCTAATTTATCTCAATTAGCTCTTATATTCATTCACTGAGAGGCTGTAGAACTTCTACTCCCACCTTATATCTCCTGTGAATGTTTGGTGAGGCTGCTTTTGGCACGAATCCTTATGGATCTGTTTGTTATCTGTCCAACTTGCCCATAGGAGACATGTGTACATTTCCAGACCTGCTGCTTCCTTTGTAAGTCTCTGTTAAGCCCTGTCTGGGAAGGTGTCACATGCCCACGTCAAGGATAGGGTGGTCAGGTAGTGTATCTGAGGGGTCAGCTCTAGGGTGGGGGCAAGGGCAAGGGCCTTCTCCCCAGAGCTCATCTTAATCCTGAATGGGATCCGAGAAGCCAGAGTCCCCAGCAGGAGTGGTAATACTTGCCTCCCACTCACTAGGCACCAAGAATCATTCTAAGCACTTATATAGGTTAACTTCTCTAGTCTGCATAAAACTACCCTATGAGAGAGTTAGTCTTATTATCCCCATTTTACTGATGCAAAAACTGAGGCACAGAGGAGCACAGAAACTTGCTTAAGGTCACACAGCTCCTAAATGGTGGAGCTGGGTTTCAAATGCAGGTAGTCAGATTCCAGCAGCCACACGCTTGACCACTGCTTCTCACCAACCTGGTGTCCGTGGCCAGCAGGCGATCTGTCCAGAGGAGCTCTGAGGCGGGCAGAGCCTCACTTGGAGAACAGACCACAAACAAGATTGATGGATGGATCAGGGCCACATGTGGGGGCCTGGCGTTGCCTGGCAGGATTACAGTATCTTTGATAACCAGTAATGTCAGTCTGGATAGTTGCGCAAAAGGTATTGCCCAAAAGAATACCATAGCTGGCGCAGGCAGCCATCTGTGCCAATAAGGGGGTGGATTACAAAAACAAAAACAAAAACAAAATCCTGTGGTTTGATTATTATCTTTAAATCTTTCTTGTACTAATGAGGCTGATGGAGTAAGAGACCCCCATAGAACCCAGCCTGGAGCCACAGAGCCCAGGGTACGGCTTCCTGCCCCGCTCTGGTCTCGCAGCCTGTTTCAGCTGGCTCCCACCCCACGCTCACTGAGCCTGGTCTACGTTGGCCTGGGCCGCCTGGAGCATGCCCTGCAACTGCCCAGCTTCTCTGTGGGCTGAGCGCACCTCTGGCAGGGAGTGGCCCGGCCCGTGGCACCCCCCCCAGAGGAATCCCTTCTTTGACCTTTGTAATTATTCCTGTTCAATCTTCCTCCGTGTTTTTTTCCTCCCCCTGACCCCCCCTTCCGAGGTGCTCGACTCCTGCACTCTCTCCAGTGTATTAAGGATGTGAGTGAAATTGATGACTGGGATGTCTCAGGTCTTTATGATGATGAATGACTTTCACTGCCAAAGCTTTTATTGTCTGTGATTTGGGAAGAAGGGGGAACTGATATATCAAGGCTGCCTGTCACACCATTTAATACAGTTATAAATCCTGACGTCACTAACTGGTGGTCAGAAGCTGGAGAATTCCACTGGCCGCCGCGTTGCCGAGCCTTTATGGATTTTTCCCCCTCGCCTTTCTTTGCTTGACTGTCACCGTTGTGTTTTGGGAGGGGGATGGGAACAGCTGGATGATGACTTTAAATATCCCAGGGGTAATCTGGGCCAGAGTGGAAAGTGGGAGTCCTCCCCACACCTCAAGGAAGGAGGACATGGCCAACGTTTGATTCTAAGGCAAGCAAGCCAATTGTTTGGTGAGCCAAATTCTAAAAGTATGAGAGCCCCTTCCTCCATTACTGGAAAGGGTGATATACCCTTACCAAGTGATCTCACATCTGTTACTCTTTGGATCTTACTCCCATCCCTCAGGAAGGTGGCAAGGAGAGGCTTGATCCCCCATGTGATAGAAGAAGAAACAGAGTCAGTAAGGCCAAGTGGCTCAGCCCAAGTTATGCCACAATAGGCAGATGCAGAAGGCAACTCCCTGGGTGAAGCCAACAGGACATCGCTGTTCAGAACTTTGAGCATAGTGTCATACAGCGCAGGGTTCCAATCCTAGACTCACCCCTGGAGTCCAGCTGCTGGTCTTGGGAAGGTCCCTTCAGTTCTCTGATCCTCAATTTCCTCCCCTGGAAACGGGAATGACACTTTTCTTGTGGGGTTGTTATGAGAATGACATGAGGTAATGCATGTAAGATTCTTAAGAAGTTTCTGTCCCATCCAAAGAGCTCAGCGAGAGTTTTTTTAAAGGTGGAACTTCAAGGAGAGACAGCTATGGTAAGTATCACAGGAGCAAGAGGAGGGCCACTAGGTCTTCCTGAGGTTGTGCATGGAGGTGGTCAAGGAAGGCTTCCTGTAGGAGGTGAAACTTGAGCTGATTGCAATGAGTAGGAATTAACCAGGCTGCGAGGGCAGGAAGGAAAAGCATACCAGGCAGAGGGAACAGGATAGATAAACGCAGAAACGACATAGGAAGTGCCAGCAGCTGGAGGAGTGGGGAGACCCCTGCTGGACATAGGGGAGGGCTCAGACCAGGGAGGCTACCAGTGTGACCTGAGATCTAACCTCCTCAAAGGGCTTTAAGGAGAGAGTAGCATCTTCAAAGATATCTCTCTGGGGTCTTGACAGAAGGTGGATGTAATGAGGACAAGACTCAGCAAGAAAGCCCAACCCATTGACGGTGGTTGCAAAAGTCCAGGAGAGAAAGGATGAGGGCCTGGACCCAGGAGGCAGAGATGAGAATGGAGAAAACATCCTGAGGGGTAGAATTGGCAATAGTCAAATGTGGGGACAACTGGCATGCAGGAGTCAAGGGTGGCTCCCCTAATTGGAGTTTGGGGGACTGGGTGGTCAATGGAGCCACCAGTTGAGACAAAGACAACCAGAAGTGGAGCTGGTTTAGATACTTCGACTTTGTGGTACCTTGAGGACACCCAGGTGGGAATGCCCAGGGGGCAGTGGTGAGGGGGGCCAAGGGCCGGGGATGACAATTTGAAGTCGTGAGCCTGGAGGAGATGAGTCACCCAGTGAAGATGGGGAAAAAGGAGCAGAGACCTAGGAAGAGGCTCTGGGGAAACACTGTTGCCTGGAGAGAGGAAGCCATGGAGAAGGCGGGGGGGCGGGGGGGCGGGGGTGATTCACGAGGATGAAGCAGGCCACCATTGCCCTGCACCTTGGAGGCTATAGCAGTCAGCCCTTAGTGGAGACCGACAGAATTTTTTCCAGCTGCTCCAGCAGAAAAGGGATTTTCCAACAGATATTAGGATACTCCAGAGGCTTGGAGGCTTCTCAGCCGGGAACCTACCTCAGGACTGATTCTGTGGAGATGCCACCCCTTGGCCCGTGGACACAGAGCGCTCAGCTTACACTGCTGTCACTGGACACTGCATGTCACTGCTAGAACCTGTACCTCAACAGATGGACTGCATGGGTGCCTGCTTCTTTGTGTCACTAGCTTCTGAATTAACAACTCACACCCTGTGTCTACTTGGTAGAGCCAATAAGGTGCCTGCACCCTGGCTATAAGGGAGACTGGGACATCAGGCTGCTGGCCTCTGCCTTAAGGAGACTAATAAACTCTTAAGATACAAAATTCCCAAAAGAGGAGTGTTCAGTGGTATCAGATCTCCAAAAACGTTTGAAGACTTAGGGAGCGAGGAAAGAGATCCAAGATAAGAAGAACTGAGAAGCATCCCTCGGCGGTGGCATAAAGGAGGGCCATGTTCTTTGAGTCATTTAATGACTGTAGTCAACCCCTTCCCACAGGATTTGAGGTATCATTAAGTTCAAACCCGAGGACATCTGCAGATAGACCAGAAACCACTGAAGGAAAGGGGGGAAACGATTGTGCTGGATGGATGCCAGGAGAGCCCTGGGGAGGAGAGGCAGCTGGATGTGGAGACTCTGGGGTTGGGTTGTTTTTTCTGGATTTGACCTTTGGCAAGTGGCTGGCCTGGGAGGAAGGAGTAGGGCCAGGAGAGAAGCAAGGGCCCTGAGGCCCAGCCCTGGATCGGGTGGCTGGGAGGCATTTCTCTTTGCTGGAACTTGGGTAGCTTCTGTGTTTGGGCTACTGGCCTTGTCTTCAGTGGAGAGGATCAAAAGTATCACTTGTCAGGCTTGAAGAGAAAGCTTCCTGTTCTTGAGAAACAAGGTACAAAATCCCTAGCACCTGATGACATGCTGGGCACATAAGAATGGTTTGGAAAATGTTTTCTGAGCAAATGAATGAATGAATGAATGAATGAATGAACCAATAAGCATTTGTTTGGCCTCAGCTCTATGCCGAGCTTTGTGCCAGCACCGTGGGGAACTGTGAGTAGGATAGGGTCCCTGTCCAGGAAGGGTTTGGTCTAGTGTCATCTGGAGAGCATCAATGAGGGCATGTATAACTTTGGGTGGGCAGGGCAAGGTGGGACATCTGGGAAGCTTTTCTGCAAGAGATGACATCCGTGGAGTTTGCTGGTGCTGCCAGGGTGCGGCAGCAACATTCGCTAAGGCCTGGAGGTGAGATGGGAAAAGAAAAAGCAAGTTGTTTAAGGGCTGGAGTGGAGGTGGGGGCTGGAGGCTACACTGTTTCAGCAGGAATGGGGGTAACAAGGGGTTTGGACTTGATCCAGAGGCGGTGGGGAGGCATGGAGAGTGGGATCCGAGGGTCTGGCGTGTTGGAGGAGGCTGGGGCCAGGCAGGGAGACAGTCATGGAGCAGGTGGCAGTGGGAGTTGGCTGTGGATGCAGAAAGCCTGCGACATGCTGGTGCTCCCCAGTCTCCCCCATGGTTGGGTGTTGGTGGGAGAAGCTGGGCCTTGGGTGCTGTGGGTGCCAGGGTGTCCAGGCTGGGCCTTCTTGCCCAGGGCCACTCCGGAGCCTGCTGGGTGCCCTCATTATGCCTCTCACGGGCGGCGAGAGACGAGAGCAGCAATTGAAACGCCGGCTGCCTCCTGCTGGTGTGCGGAGCGCCGGGCAAACCACATGAGATCCCATCTCGCGCATAATGTGCATCCGAGGACAAAATTAGATTGAGAAGTAAATGGAGCCGAAAATTTCCAAAGCATTTCCCGTCAAGAAGCTGTTTGATTGCGTGTTTTAATTCTCAGAGTCCTCCTGCCCGGTGAGGTTCATTTCGGTGGGGACGGTTGGAGCCTGAGGAGCTTGACCCGGGTCCCGGCACTGAGGTCTGGGGAGAGGCCACGAGTCCTGCCTCCATCTCCTGGGTGACCTGGCCAAGGTGGCGAGCACTGGCCCGTCCAACTTTAAAACTCAAGCTGATGGCACACTGGGTTCCACACGTGTATATTTCCTTTCCCCCTCCTCGCCCAGAAGCTCTGCTTTCCTGCTCTTCCTCATTCCCTCCCTCTCTCCTTCCTCCATGCCAAAGCCCAGGAACCCAGGGGGGCAGGGCAAGGGCTATTACTCCACTTTGCAGATTTGGAAAGTGGGGCTCAGCCAGGTGCCATCATTTGTTGGTAGCCCAGAGGGTGAACGTCAGCAGATATCCTGTGGCGTCTGGTTCCTGTGTGGGCTACCCTACCTGTTCCTGACCACGAAGGTCAGTAAGTATAAAGATGTGACAAAATCTCTCTCTCTCTCTCTTTCACACACACACACACACACACACACACACACACACACACACACAGTGAGTTCTGAAGCACAGCATACTGGGCGTCTCTGGCAAAGCCTGGCCTGGCCTGTCAGTGCCTGCCCCTCGGGGGCCCCAGTCCGCGCTCTGCACCTGCTCCCCCGGGGAGGGTTCAGCCCCTCCTGGGCTCCCGTGTCCCTGCCGACTCCAGCCTCCTGTGTGGAGCCCGTGAGGATGCTTGCATCTCAGGCATGTCCACAAGGAAAGCATTCTGTTCACTTTATTAGGAACATTTGTGCCCGGACCACTGGAGGAAAAGAATTGAGAATCGGTTTCTTGAGCTTGAGGGGTGTTCTGAGAGAGGTAAGAGGCAAGAAATGAGTAGAGAAAACAAGAAAAGGAATTTTGCATCTGGGACCATGGTGGTTCTAGGGCCCAGGCCTGGCCGTGCATGGCTCTCTGGGCAAGGCCTGGCCTGGGGGCCTCTTCACTGACCTGAGTGCGGTACAGACAGGCAATCTGTGATTTTCTAACCATTGTTAAATTTTAAATTTTTTTTGTCAAGAAGACTCTTGTTCAGATAAAAACCTTCATGGGAAGCCCTTTATATAAACCAGTTAGAAACAAGGTTCTCTAATTAAGGGAGTGGAAGTCCCAGAGGCCCTGAAGGTCCCCCAAGAGGACCAGTGGCACACAGCTGGAAGCCCCAGCACTGGTCAGCCCTTAGCGTCCTCTGGGCCCTGGTGCTCCCCAGTTCCTGAGTGGTTTAGAGCCAGTGAAAGTCAGCTCACAGAACAAGTGTGCCCTTTGCTCAGTCTGGCTCTCAGTTCCTACCTCTGGGACCCAAGCCATCTCATGTTGCACCCCAGCCACCTGCCCACCTCACCCAGCCTCTCCCAGTGCCTGAGGATGCCCAGACCCAGTCTCAAGCATCTGGCTCCCTGAGGCTCACCCACGGGGGTGAGGGGACCCACTGGTACTGCTTTCCCCACCACCACTCAGCCTGAGCCCCAATCCTGACACCCCTGCTGCAGGAACCCTACATACTGAGGCCCAGTTCCAGCCGCCTTCTCCAGGAAGCCTGCAGTCCAGCTGCCGGAATTGAATCTCAGGTCTGCTCTTTGCCATGCGTGGGATCTTGGGCAGGACTCTAAGCCTCCGTTTCCCCAGCTGTGGGCACCAAGATGGCAAATAACAAGCAAATTGAACCCAAGCCTGACTGACTCATGCACTTGTTCCCAAATAATGCACCCTGCTCTATAGTGTTCCCTCCCCATGTTACATGAGGCACTCTCACTTCTGGGATCCCCTTTGGGACTCTAGCCCATGAAGGCGGCAGAGGCAAGACAGGAATGGTCCCAGAACTCCCAATGGCTGGCAAGCAAGAACTCAAGCTACACTGGGCGTCGCAGA
The DNA here is from genome assembly GCF_048164855.1 of Canis lupus baileyi. Lineage (NCBI taxonomy): Eukaryota > Metazoa > Chordata > Mammalia > Carnivora > Canidae > Canis > Canis lupus. The sequence continues at coordinate 55,058,943 of NC_132847.1, read as the reverse complement.
AGCCCTGGCACCTGATTCAGCCTCTCTGGGAGGGGAGGGCGGGGGAGGGAGGGGCCGGCGCCTCTGCAGCCTGCAGTGCCAGCAGTGCAATTTAATGCGTGTTCTCTGCAGCACATTAATTTGCCATGCACCCTGGGAGGTGCCTCTGCGGGAAGTGGTGGCGGGGGGAGGCTTGGTTCTCCCTGACAAGCAGCACACCTGCCCAGCCTGCATCTAATGTGTGGCCTCGCTGTTTGATTTGGGGAAACAATTGGAGGGGCAGGAGACTTGTCTGTTTGGGTTTTCTCAGTTCCAGGCCTGGATCCCTGTGACATCCACCGTCCTGTTAGCCTCTGGACCAGAAGTGGACCAGCGGAGACCCTGGTGTAGGATTTGTGACAGGTGTCAGAAGAGATCAGAAGCCTATCTGAGGCCTTTCTGGCTTAGACTTTCACCTATTGACTATTTTTTTTAATTTATTTTTTATTTTTTTATTTATTTATGATAGTCACAGAGAGAGAGAGAGAGAGAGAGAGGCAGAGATATAGGCAGAGGGAGAAGCAGGCTCCATGCACCGGGAGCCCGATGTGGGATTTGATCCCGGGTCTCCAGGATCGCGCCCTGGGCCAAAGGCAGGAGCCAAAGTGCTGCGCCACCCAGGGATCCCACCTATTGACTATTTCTTAGAATAAACAGGCCATCAGCCAGATATGAAAGTAGGGCAGAGAACCTGGTAGTATGCATTCCACACACCTCGGGCACTGTTTGATCCCCCGGGTCGCTGGCCTGGGATTGGGACTCAGGTTCACAGATGAACATGTTCAGAAAGAGGAGAGGAACCGCCTGAAGGCACTGTGAGGAAGTGGAGGGCTTTCTGACCCAGCCCCAGGCTGGCTGTGCCTACCTTCACACCCGACCGTCCAGCCCTGACCTTGCCCTTAGGTTGAAAGGTCCAGTAGGTCCCTCCCACCATATTTGACTTCATTTCAAACCCATCCTCCATGAGGAACTTCCCCCACCTCTGCCTGGCCCGGTCCCACCCGTGCAAACTTGGGCAAGTTGCTTTACCTCTCTGAGCTTCGGTTGCCTCCTTTGGTTGCTGGAGGTGATAATAGGCATGGCTGACATTTGGGAACACTTTCACATCCTGGCTCTTTTAGTCCTTTCAAGCAGTCTCAGGAGGTGATGGTATCATGAGCCCCACTTTATAGTGAGGAAACGGAGGCATATCTTGGTCAAAGTTACAGAACAACCAGTGAAGAGCAAAGGATTTGGATGCAGGCAGCATGCTCCCAGAGCCTGTGCTCTTAATCGCTGCTCTCGGCCTCTCAACACCACCACCACCACCAGTAATGATAATTTCCACTTCATAGGATTGTCTTGATGATTAAATGAGATCATGTGCAGAAAGCACTTGGAAGAGCGTCTGGCAGATATAGCTCGATTAAGCTGCTTCTGCCGTCTGTCCATTGTGTACATGTTCAGTGATCTGCGGGGGTGCACAGTGATGGGTGGGTGAGTGGTTCTGAGGCTTTCCACCTTCGTGTGAAGTCCTGTTTCCTTCTTGTCTTCTTTCACATTTTGGTCTCAGGTGTTTTACGTGGGTGCAGGAGCACGGCGCAGAGGAAGGTGGCGGCAGGGAGGTGCAGTGTGTGTGTGGCATAGGGAGTGGGCAGTGAGGGGCTTCGAGGCCAGGAGCTGGGCTCACTGGGAGAGCACAGTCATCCCACTCGAGAGGAGCTGTTGGGGCGCTCTTCCCCCTGCCTTCAGCATGCGGCGAAAGGGAGCCTGGGGCACCTGCGCAAGGTCATGTAGCTGGTAAGAGGCAGAGCCCGGGACCCTGTGCTCCTTGCTGTGTCAGCAGTGGGGAGCCACTGACATTTGGCAGCAGCCTGACGGAGCAGAGCACACTTGCAGAGCTGAGTCGGTTGCACTCTTGGGTGAGCCATGGAACAGTCGTTGCATTACCGAGTGCCCGCTCTGTGCCAGGCCCTGTGCTGGGGGCCTAACATATATTTGTTCATATAATCCACTCAGCAACTCTATGAGGTAGATGTTTGTTGAGAGGTAAGAAAACTGAAACACAGAAAGGCTAAGCAACTCTCCAGATCACACAGCCGGCAACCAGTGGAACCAGGGTCTGGATGGCTCGTGCCAGCCTGTGGGCCTTGTCATTAACCATTCTTCACTGCCGCCCCTTTACAGGGATGGAATGTCCCCTAGTCTGGAAGGTCACCTCAGGGGAACTCAACTCTGTCTGTGTATTTCATTAGTTCATTCCATTTTCCATTTAGCAATCATCTTAGGTTTTTTGTTTTGTTGTTTTGTTTTGTTTCAGAGAGAGAGAGAATATGTGACTGGGGGTAGGTTGGGGCAGAAGGAGAGGGAGAGGGAGAGAGAAAATCTTAAGTAGGCTCCACTCCCAGTGTGGAGCCCGATGTGGGACTCAGTCTCATGACCCTGAGATCATGACCTGAGCTGAAATTAAGAGTTGGATGCTCAACCGACTGAGCCATCCAGTGCCCTGCAAGCGTCTTAGTTTATGTAGATTCCAACTCTCAGGAAGACAGACTTTCCCAACCATTAGAATTGGGAAATGTGTCCTGCATTAGTAACCTGGTGATGAGATTGCTGTTGGCCCTGAATCGAGAGTGTATGTGGTGAGGGAGGAGTAGGACACCCCAAGTTTTAGTCCAGCCATGGGATTCCGTGATTCTGAGACATTACGAGGCAAGGGTACATTTTCAATATTCTCCAGCAAGTGTGGGTGGGCGCACACCGTAAGCAGGAATGGAGGCGTGGTGGGTGTCCATCAGCAGGCTAACCTCCGGGCGGTCTTTTCTGTTACCCTGCACTGTACAAGGGTTCTCTAGGGACCCATCCTAGACTGAAACGGACAGTTGGGCTTTTCTCCATCTGCTCCATCTGATTATATAGGTCCCAAGCCAACTTTCAAAACACTTGTTTGTCATATCAGTTTCTCGGGTAAGAGATACACATAGTCAGGGTGGAGTGACATAAGCTCCCCCTCCCCCAATGACAGCACCCAGATTCACCTCTGCGGACTGGCACTATCGAATCTCGCCCAGTACAGCGGCAAAGCCCCTGGAGGTCTGTAAGCAGGCAGCCTGCCCTTCTACCGAGCACCCCAGACTGCTGAGGTTTGGACTTTATGTGTGATTATATTGTTTTCCTGTCTCTATCCTTGCTGCTCACCTGTCACCTGTCACTTCTCCTAATGTCAGTTTGCCTGGTTCTAGAAGGCTCTCTCCCCCTTTTTATTTTGCTGTTTTTAGCCTGCTGGGGGCTGGGAACCCAAGCCCCTGAGCTCTTTGGAACTGTGTGCAAATGAGGATTGGACCTGCTAGAGCTGGTGCCCAGCGGGACTCTAGGGACAGGCTTTGTGCCTACCTTTCAGCTACTCACAGCCAGATTGTCAGAGCTGAGATTGTTTAATGGCACATCTCAGCGTGGCAGGACATTGTGGTATTTCCTGTCTATGTAAGGGCTGGATGCTGGTTTGGGGGTGGCCTGGTGGGACTGTGAGCTGTGAATATGTGACTTGGCCAAGGTACTCCTGCCATCATGATGCTTTCCTCAAAAGGAAGAAGTGCCTTCCAAGGTAGCTTTTGCCTGAGACCTGCTGAGGTGGGAGCAGAGAACAGGAAGCAATTGTGCATCTTGGATTCATTATTATCTCTCTGTGGAGACTGTGAGTGGGCCCCTGGGGCGCAGACAGTGTCTGGTTCTTTAAAAAAAGTTAATTTTAAATCAAAAGTTAATTTCAAATAAAAAGTAATACATGCATGTGGTTAAATATTCAAACCATACAGAAAAATATAAAATGAAAATGAAATCTCTTTCCCCCAAATTCAGTCCTCCCATCCATAGCCCCTCACCCCAAGGTTGAGTGTCTTGTGCATATTTTCAGTAACATTTTTATGCATCTATCAGCATATAGCTTTTATTGGCTTTTTGCTAGCACAAGTAGAATTATACTGTATGCTGTGTTCTTCTGTACTTTGTTTTATTCACATAATAATGTATCTTGGAGCTATTTCCTCAATCCACACATTCCCATCTACCTCATCTTTCAGAACTTTGTAATACTCCATCATAGGAAAGCATCATAATTTATTTAACCCAGCCAGTATGGTTGACATTTGTATTGTGTCTCTGCCCTCAACCCCAATCTCCCTTCCATCCACTAAATGTAAATCTTGGTGTACCTTTCCGCATATTTCCATCAGTAAAGTTCTCGAAATAGACTTGCTGGTCAAAGAAGAGGTATGTTTTGTATTCTGTAATTTACCTGTTGAAGGAGAAGAGTGTGGGGAAGTGGGTGGTAAAGGTACAAGACTCTAGCATCAGATGGCCTCAGTTTACAGCCAGCTCCACCTCTTTCTGGCTGGATGAGGTATCTTACCTGCAAATTGGGGATTTTAAAGGTTTATATCTCCCAGGGTGGCTGTGATGCTTAAATGAGATAATACATACAAGGCACTTAGAGTGGTGCCTGGAAACATGATAAGAGCTGAATAAATAGTAACTGTTACTATTGTGGGTATTATTATTATTCCTCTTATTCCTCTTATTTTGCTCTCCGGGGTCCTCTGGAGCATTTAGGAATGTTCTTAGAACTTAGTAGGTATCAGATAATGCCTGGATGAGTGAGTGAACAAATGAGTGAGTGAAGACATGAGCTAGCCTGCAGCTGCCTTCACCATCCTCCTGCTGTAACTATTGGCTTCCGAGTGTCCCCGGAGCAGGGCCTGTCCTGGCAGGGAGGCCGGGAGCCGTGAGCACGGCAGAGCTGTTTGCAGCCTTGCTCATTAGAACTCTGCCTTCGTAGGTTTATTACATTGGATCAACAGTTGCTAGTTCACAGCGGATCATGTCATAAATGTACATGGAAATATTGACTGAGCCCCAGTATCTGCTCTAAAATGCCAGGCAGATAAAATTCAAGCACGCTCTCAAAATTGAAACACTCCAACTTCCAATTGGAGACTGGAAGTTCCCAGGGATTCCAGGGAAGTAGATGAGGTTGGTTCAAATGGAGGAATGGCGGTGTTGAGATTGCAAAGTAAGCAGCTTGCTGATTAGTGAATTCTCAGAGTTGTCTTCTCTGCTCTACAACGCCAGATTTGATCTTTAGCCAGGGCAACTAGAGGAAGGCCAGTCAGAATTAGTGCAAAGGGGGGATTAGGTAATTTTGGGAAAAGAAATTTAGGGTTACTACCTGTAAGTAAGTAACACCACCTAAACCAATGGCTAATGAGCCTGTTCTTAGGAGCTGCCCAGGACGGCTCTAATGACTGGATGTGGCTCAACTGCGATTAGCGTGTCCATTGTCTGCAGGCAGGTTGGGCTGTTCCAGCTTGGCCAGCCTTCTCCCTCTAGGTGAAACACTCCGCCTCTGTGCCACCCAGCTCAGTGCACCCTGTACTCGTGGCAGGTCCGAACAAAGGGAGACTTCAGAGCAGCCCTGTTCAAACTGTCACATATTTCAAACGCCAGCTGGAGCAAACGGGCCTGGTGGCGTGCGCATCACATGTACACGTACGCCGGGGTTTGCAAAGCAGGATGAAACCCCTCCCCAGACCCCATGTCCCGGGCGTTGGGCTGATTCTCTCCCCCTCCCCTTAGGTGGCAGTTGTTCACTCTCATTTGCTTTGATGTTGGGTGAAAATCTTCAGCTCATGTCACTCAGGCATGGTTGACTTTTTCCAATAACAAGTGTCAAAGTATAATTTTTAAAAAAGTTAAGAAGATAGCTCATGTACAAATACAGAACGAACATGTGAAGATTTTATTCCACTCATAAATTAACCAGGGGACATAAAAAGATAAAAGTGGCTCCAAGAGCATTTGAGGATCAGGGGTTTATATCATCTATAGGGACAGAATTTTTTTTAAATGCTGGAATAGAATTGCTAGATTAGATACAAAATTGATTAATGTCCTATGGGACAAAAACCCCCAAACCTTTGGGTTTATCTTTTCTACTTGATAGAAATCCACACATTATTAACACATACCTTTCCCATATCTGAGCTCTATTCAAATAGTAAAAAAAAAAAAAAAATCATTAAACATGGGAATATTCTCTTACAGATGTGATCCTTTGGTGTACCTGTTAAAAAGTGCCCTGTGATATTGAAAAGCTATGCTTCCCACCTATGTGACCTTTTTTTTTTTAGGTTTTAAAGAATGTTTCTTAATATACAAACAAAAAGGTTTCTTATGATTCTGTGACTCTAAGGAAGGGTTTTCTGGGAAAACATTGGAGAAGTAGAAGTGTCTGTAAGTTTTGGTTTATGATTGGACTAAGACAGAAGCTTTGGCTCCGGAGACCTCACGGAGTTCCTAGATGATGCCAAGTTGGCCTTCGGTGGCTGGACCTGGGGCGCTGGAAGGAGAGCCTTGCCAGGCAGGGGATGGATGGAGAATCAGGAGGGGCTTGGGGCCTGACTGGGCACAAGGGAGGAGGGGTATCTTTGCAGCCAGCATGGCTGGGAGCCCAGGGCTGTCACTAGAGAGACAGGGAAGACCGTAGGAGGTTCAAGCAGCCCTGGGGCTCAGGCTCGGTTTCCCAGAAATCACCTTTTGCAGTGCTTTTACTCTGTATACTGGCCCATTCCACCCACCAGGGTGGTTACCTGTTGGCAGTCACCTGGACACCCAACTAGGGCCGATGCCCTCAGAAGGCCTGCAACTGGTGAAGCTGGTAGGGGTGGTGACGGTAGTAGGGTGGTTCAGACAGAACTCAAGGGCCAGAAGCTGGGTAAATGTTGAAAATTGGCCGTGTGAGGGCTAAACATGACCTTTGGACAGGTTTTCTTTGGCCCTCAGTGTATATTTTAAAAACTGGACTAATGTCAACATCCACATAGGCAGGAGATTTCCAGATGAAGTGAAACCAGAGCTCTGGCGTCTTTTGAAAATTAACAAGAGCCCTAAGAGGAGGCAAAGTCACCATTGCCCCTGTCTGGGGTGTGCAAGTGTCCTGGGCATTCAGAGTCCCCAGTCGATAGGATGGTCAGTTTGGGACTTTGCTTCTCCCAGCCAGCTCCACCAGATCCCTTATAGCTTGGGTCTAGAGATCCCCCTCTCTGGGCACATCCTCTGGCCCGGGGCTGTCAAGGCTGGCAGACACACTCTGGCCATCGAGCCATCGCCAGCGTCCTGCCCCCACCTCCCATTTTGTTCACAATAATTCATGCTTCTTTCTTTCTCTACACAGTCAGGTAGATAGAGGGGGAGTTTGGTTGGTGCCCTGTGGTATTCAAAGTGAAGGGTCTTCATACTGTCAGGGTAATGAATTCTGTAAGGGTTTGAAGCAAGGGGCTGGGAGGATCTCTGTGTCATGTGTCTGGGAGTGACAACCCCCAGTGGTTAATTACTGCCACACAATGAGAACCGAGCTGGTAGCAAAATGAGATAAGTTCATTATGAGCTAAATTTGAAGTTAATTGGATTCACATTTCCCTCCATTAATGTACATAGAGCCTACCTAGAAATGGGCTGTATAAAAAAAGAAAAAGTTGCATCCAAGCAAAAAAATGGATAAATCAGACCTGGTTATTTCGTGGAGTTCGTGATGAAAGGCTTTCCGAGATCTTGGTGAGATGGGAACCGAAGTTTCTTTCAGATGGTAAAACCAGTGTCATTTGAATAATTTCATCTTGGCAGACATTTTCTGAGCACCTGCTATGTGCTGGACCAGTACAGCAGGGAGATATCTCTTACTACCTGGGGACCTCCAGTCCAGAGACAGGAAAAGGACAAGTGCCCCGTATGTTGGGGAAATGTGGGGGAATCTGGTGCCAGAATGCCTGGGTGTGGCTATGGCTCTACTTCTTACCAGCTGTGGGACCTGGGGCAGGTCCCTAATCCCCCTGGGTTCTAATTTCCACGTCTGTAAAATGGGGATAATAATAGAATTTACCTACCGAGTTTTTGAGGATTAAAGGAGTCAGTATCTATAAAACACCATGAACAGTGTTTAGAACACTGCCTAGTGTTAGAACAGCACCTGGTTTGTAGTAAAATGTTAGCTAGCATGACTATCAGCTCTGGGACCTTGGGCACCTCAACTGCTTTGAGGTTTCATTTCCTCATCTATAAATCTTCCTCATCCCCACCTTCTGGGGTTGTTGCGAGTGTTGGCAAGGTACATGCAGTGCCCAGGGCCTGACTCATAGGAACCTCTCGGGAAGCTGTTGGTTGCCCAGTCACCAAAGTGGACTAGATTCAAGGCAAGGGAACATAGACCCCATTGCCCCATGAGAAGGGTAGCGGTGAATTTGCAGACAGGTTTAATACCATCACAGCAAACATTATTATTTCACTCCCAATAGATACCCCCTTCTCCTAATCATAAAAGGAAGACCAAGGTTCAAATGATTGTATTACTTGCCAGAGGTCACACAGCTACTAAGTGATAGTGCCAAGATTTGAACCTAGGCCTGTGTGACTCCAAACTCCACCTCCCCTTCCTTCCCTGTACCCCTCTGCTGTCAGTCTTGGGAACCTAGATTTGGCTCTAGGGGCAACTGGGGGTAAAGCAGGTGCAGGTGGCTTCATGCCCCGTAAGTCTGACACCCTTGGTGCTGGCTTGAGCCTCTCCTCCCTGGAGATGGATCTGCCTTCTGGAAGTCACTTCCTCCACAATGTCAGCCACGGCTTGCCTTAGCCCCACCCTCTCCCCAGGTGCATCTGAGAGTTCATACCTTCCCTGCATTTCTTTGGTTTGTTTTTTGTGTGTGTGGCCAGAGATCTTTTTTTTTTTTAACCTTTTAAAATTTCATTTAAATTCAGTTTGTGAACATATAGTATAACACCCAGTGCTCATCCCATCACGTGCTCTCCTTAGTGCCCGTCACCTAGTCACCCCATCCCTCCAACCACCTCCCCTTCTGCAATCCTTTGTTTGTTTCCCAGAGTCAGAAGTCTCTCATGGTTTGTCACCCCCCCTCTAATTTTTTTGCCACTCAGTTCCCCCCTTCCCTTATGGTCCTTTGTACTATTTCTTATATTCCACATATGAGTGACACCATATGATAATTGTCTTTCTCCGGTTGACTTATTTCACTCAGCATAATACCTTCCAGTTCCATCTATATCAATGTAAATGGTAGATTTTCTGATGGCTGAGTAATATTCCACTGTGTATATAGACCACATCTTCTTTATCCATTCATTCGTCGAAGGGCATTGTGGCTCCTTCCACAGTTTGACTATTGTGGACATTGCTGCTATGAACATTAGGGTACAGGTGTTCCCTGTACTTCTTTTTATCTTGAGCATCCCCAAGTCATGTACCTCCAGGATCAGTAATCTACTTTTGTCCCTTCCCTACCATTGTTCCTTCAGGGCTCTCCATTGGTCATTTAGAACCTGAACTTAAACTTCTCTGAAGGCTCTGGCCTGGAATTGTGTGCAGTTCTGCAACCTACTGCAGGGGCTTGGGGAGGCCAGGGTTTAGCTCCTGGACTCCACTTGTGCCAGGCTGATGCCCCCCAACTCTTCATTCGTTTGCACAGCTGCATAGTGCCCCATTGTGTGTATGCATCACAGTTTATTCACCTGTTTCTCTATGTTTGGACCTTTAGATAGAGTTTCTAGCATTTTGTAGTTACAGATAATGTTGCAATGATTAACCTGTGCATATGCATTTGTGTAGTGCTGAAGGTGTACGTATGTTCAAGGTAAATCCCTAGAAGTAGGATTGCTTGTTGGAAGGGTACATGCATGTATCATTTTGTCAGATATACAACCTCTATATGGAGTTGTACCATTTTGTGTTTAATTTGCATTTCTAGTAGTATGAGTGAACCTGAACATCTCTTCAATTTATTTTAGTCTCTCTCTCTGTCTCTCTCAAAAAAAAAAATTATTTATTTATTTATTTATTTATTTATTTATTTATTTATTTATTTATTCTGGTGGGTTTTCTGTCCATGAATTTTGCCCATTTTTCTATGGGACTTTTTGACCTTTTACCTTTACTTTTTACAAGTTCTTGGTATATAGGGATAGTAGCTACTGATTTCACTTTTTGGCTGTTATAAATAATGAACATTTGTGTACATATTTTTGTGTGAACACAAGTTTTCATATTTCTTGGGTATATACCTAGGAGTGGAATTGCTGGGTCACATGGTGACTCTACATGTAACTTTTTGAGAACTGTTAAGCTCTTCCAAATGGTTGCACAATTTTACATTCTCACCAGCAGAGTGCAAGTGTTCCAGTTTTCTACATCTTTAGTCAATGCTTGTCATAACTTTTTTGATTATAGTGGGTGTGATGTGGTGTCTTATGGTGGTTTTGATCTGCATTTCCTTGATAGCTAATGAGTTGTATGTCTTTTCATGTACTTATTGGCCATTTGTACATCTTTTTTATTCAGATGTTTGCCCATTTTTAAATTTGGTTGCTTGTCTTTTTATTGTTGAGCTATAAGAGTGCTTTTAATTTTCTAGATACAAGTCATTTATCAGATATATGACTTGCAAATATTTTTTCCCATTCTCTAGGTCATCTTTGTACCTTCTTGATGATGTCCTTTGAAGCATAGAAGTTTTAAATTTTTATAAAGTTCACTTGATCTAATTTTTCTTTTGTTGTTTGTGTCATATCTAAGAAATTATTGCCTAATTCAAGGTCATGAAGATTTATGCCTCTGTTTTCTTCTGTGAGTTTTATAGTTTTAGCTTTGATCTTTGACCCATTTTGAGTTAAGTTTTGTATGTGATGTGTGCATCTATCTGATTTTGAGTCATGGTGAGAAAGCTTCTCCTTGCACATGAGAGAGGAATTCACCTGTGTTTTCTTTTGGTATATGCATAGTTTATTTTTTACATTTTAGAAAGATTTTATTTACTCATTTGAGAGAGAGAGAGAGATAGTGAGAGAGAGCTTGAGCAGGGAGGAGAGGGAGAAACAAGTTCCCTGTGAGCAGGGAGCCAGATGTAGGGCTTGATTCCAGGACCCTGAGCTGAAGACAGATGCTTAACTGACTGAGCCACCCAGGTGCTCCTATTTTTTACATTTATATCTCAGATTCATTTGGTGTTTATTCTGGTATATAGTATGAAGAATCCATCAATTTTATCTTTTTTCAAAAATGGCTCTCCAGTCATCCTAACACCATTAAATAAAAAGTCTGTATTTGCTCAAATGATTTGCAATCCTACCTTTGTTGTATGTTAGATTTCCATATATAGTTAGGTCTATTTCTAGACTTTCTATTTGGTTCCACTGGCTTTCTATCTATTCATGTGCTAGTATCACACCTTTAATCATGAAGGCTTTGTAGACTGTTTTAACATCTGGCAGGAAAAAAAAAACATCTGGCAGGGTTTGTCCCTTTGAGGGGGGCATTTTGAGTAATCCTTCAAGAATAGCATTTAACTAGAAGTCATGTGTCGTAAGTTGAAGTCCCTCTTCTACCACTTACTCTGCAACCTTAGGTCAGTCAAAACTCATTTCTGAACCTCAGTTTCCTCATTCATATAGGGATAGGTTCCTTCCACTTGGGGTTGAAAAGAGTGAGTTATTTTAAACTAAGTCTATCTCAAAGACTTTTGTATTGACAGAAGATCTGTATGGACTCATTTCTAAGGCCATTGCTATATGGACTCATTGACCAAGGCCAAGTCTTGATCATTCTCTCTGGAAAGAGGAAGCAACACATGAATTGTCCAGGATGTACTTGTGTGCTGTTAATAGGAAGACTTATGTTACAAACCTAAATCACTGTGTGCAAATGTTTTACATGCCATCAATAAGATTCAGTGCCATTGCAAATGATATAAATAAATCATTTCTTCCTTAGCAAAAAAAAAAAAAGATATAAATATGTGTATTGAAGTCATATTGATTTCAGAAGCATCGATTCTGGCATCCCATTGAGTCTAGAGGCCTGAATTAGAGCGCAAAGGAGCAATAGCATCTTCGTTGTCTTGTGTGGGCCGGTTGTTAAAACCCCCAGCCCTGGAGACATGCCTGAAATGTTTAGGGCAGGGACTGAGAGGGGGAAAGTGCTCATACACTCCAGGGTCATAGAATCCTCAGCTCAGTGTCAGGAGAATCCTTTTAGGCATCAAAGCAAAGGTGAGGGTTAAATTTACTTTGTGGGTTCCCACCAGATGATGTCCATCTTCTGCTCAGCTTTAGACAGATGTCCTTAGAAAGTCCCAGGCAGAGTATTCTCAAGCAGAGAATAACAATGAAAACAAGAACAGCTAACATTTATGAAGTCCTGTGTCAATCAGCTATTGCCACAATACTGCTGCTTAGCAAACCACCCCAACATTTGGGGCTTAAAACAACAATCATTTATTCTTGTTCATGTACCTGGGGGTTGGCTAATCAAAGCTGGGCTTGGCTCCATTTGTAGGCTAGTCCATCTGGGCTCCCCATGACTCCTTTCTCTTGGCAGCTGGCTAGCCAGGGCCTATTCTCATGGTGTTGGGACACCCAGCATATAACAGGCTTCTGCTTGCTGAATGTCTGCTAACATCCTATCAGCCAAAGCAAAGCACATGGCTGAGCCCGAACTAAAGGGGTCAACAAGCACACTGTGCCTCTAATAGGAGGAAGTTTCTTTTTATTTTTTCATAAAACTGAATTTCCCCGGTCTGAAAAAGTTTAATATTTAATAAATAATATGCTTTCCCTACATTTTTGGTGTCAGATTACCATTTCTTTTTTCAAGAGGACGGTTATCACCGTGGGTTGAGGGGTTGGAGCCCACAATTCAGTCTTCTGCAGGTGCTTGCTGTGGGCTAGCACATGCTGCATGCTGGGCATGACCATCTCACTGACTCCTTATAGCACCCCGTGGAAGAGGCGTGTTACTGTTACCAGTGCCGGGTGGCACAGTGTGAGGGTGGAGAGTGCAAACTTGCCAGCCAGACTGGCTGCTTTTAAAACCTGGCTTCCTTGGGATCCCTGGGTGGCGCAGCGGTTTGGCGCCTGCCTTTGGCCCAGGGCGCGATCCTGGAGACCCAGGATCAAATCCCATGTTGGGCTCCCTGCATGGAGCCTGCTTCTCCCTCTGCCTGTGTCTCTGCCCGTCTCTCTCTCTCTGTGTGACTATCATAAATAAATAAAAATTAAAAAAAAAAAACCTGGCTTCCTTACTTACCAGCTGTGTGACTGTGGCCAGACACTGGAACTTTCTATGCCTTGGTTTCCCCCTCCCTAAAATAGGGATAATAGGTAGCTCTCGAATAGAGTTATTGTGGGAATCAATGAGTTTGAGTGTGTCTGGCTTTCTAAGTGTTAACTACTGTTTGCTCTAAATAAGTGTTGGCTACTATTATCCTCATTTTACAGATGAGGAAATGTAGGCTCAGAAGGGTTAAGAAACCCTCTCAAGGCTGCATATCTAGTAAGTGGTAAAGCAAGGATCAAAGCCTGGGCAGACTGGATACTCTTTTTTTTTTTTCTTTTTTAAAGATTTTATTTATTTATTTATTTGAGAGAGAAAAAGAGAGAGAACATGAGTAGGGGGAGGAACTGAGGGAGAGTGAGAAGCAAGCTCCCCACTGAACAGGGAGCCTGATGAGGGGCTCCATCCCAGGACCCTGAGTTCATGTCCTGAGCCAAAGGCAGACGCTTAACAGACTGAACCACCCAGGTACCCCCAGACTGGGTGCTCTTAATTGCCATATTCTGCTACCTTCCTTTCTATATTGACCTGCAGTCAGCCTCCCTGTGACTTCCCCATAAGATCTCATTAAGTTTATTGGAACTTTTTAAGTTTGTGAGGATTAAATGGAATAATGTTCATGAACAGCCTATCCCAGTGTCTGGCACAGAGTAGGAGGGCTCAGGAGGCTGGAGATGTCATAGACACAGTCTGTCTTTCCCTTTGCTGTTCACCACAAGTGATAACTCAGACTCTGCTTTTATGGCCAGTCCAAGGAAGGTAAATGCAGCACAAGCCTTTGATCGTAGGGACATTTGCTGGGTGAAATTGGAGCTATGGGCAATGCAAAGGAATTCTCCAGCAACAGGGAACTCAGAGGCAAGGTTATTTGTAGGATAGCCATTTGTCAGGTCCTCACTTTGCTCGCTGCCACTCTAATGGCCTGAAAGGAGGGACTGGGAATGGCATGAATTCATGGTGTGGTGGCCAGGGCCTGAACCCTTGCTGGAGCTGATCCAAGCCCCCACTGAGGCTAGAAGCTCAGAGAACTGCCTGCCATTGTCCTAAGGAGGGCATATTAGCCCTCCAGGCAACAGGATTACATTACATTACAGAATTGATTGCCGAGGTTCCAGAGCTGGGGTGCAGTGGGACCTTAGAGCAGAAAAATCTACTCAGAGCTGAATTATCCTTTGGGTATATGCACACAGAGACCAGGATGAGCTTTGGGGACTCTTGGAGAGTATTGAGTTAAGAGCTTTCTTTTAAATTTGGGAAAAACTGAGGCTCCGAGTGGAGGGGCTTGCTCAGAGTTCCACAGCAGTTTCTTAAGTAGCAAGACCAATAAATGGGTCCTGGATGGGCTTTGTGTCCTGCTTCCCCACCGAGAGTGCTGAGCACTCGCTACATGCCAGGCACCGTGCGGCCCCACCCCCTGGAGCACGTGTCTAGGTAGTCTGGCGGACTAATATTGGTGAGTTTCTGCCCCAATGGGCACTGACAACCACTTTCTATCCTGACTCTAGCAGCCTGTCTTTGACGCCCCATACTCTCTCCCTCGCTCCAACCTGCTCACCACTTTCAGCTGCTAACCTGAATAATTGAACCTCCTAGTTCTCCATCCTCCTTCGAGGCTCCTTCTCACCCACACACCCACCCCCTGCTGCCACCGAAGCAGCTCAGGCTGGAGCCTGGGCACCTGGGTTCAAATCTCCGCTCTGTCTCCTCCTAGCAGGGTAACCTTAGGCAAGTTATTTAATCTCTCCATTCCTCAGTTCTGGGCATGATCATTGTTTGAGGCTCACGGAGTTGACAGGGTGATAAAATGAGTTAACGCATGTCAAAGAGTGTCTGGTAAGTAAGTGCTGTCTTCTCATCATGAACACCACCCCCAGCTTATCTGTTCCCCTGACATGATGCTCCCTTTGCACAGGGACAGGGTGGGGAGCAGAAGGACCTGCAGAAGAGGAACGGACTCTTGCCAGCAGAATTTGGAGATTGAATGCAATGTTGAATTGAATGAGAGAAGGGCAGTGAGAAAGGGAACAGCATGAGCACAGGTGGTGTGGGGATGGGGTAGGGCAGAGCAGGTTTGGGGAAGGGCCCTGGGGGAAGTCAGGGTTGATGAGGCTGGAAGGTTCATAGGTTGGGGGCACAGACAGAGGAGGGCTTTGGAAGCCAACCTGAAAAATCTGCACTTGATTGGATAGGTGGTAGGGAGCTACTGAATCTAGAAAGATATTGATTCTAGGTATCCATTACCCAGCTGTCTCACCAAACCTTGTCACTGGTTCTAGTAGATGAACTAATTTTCCAGGCTCACAATCTCCCCAGCTAATGATCATTTTGGTGTTTTCCCCACTCACAGTGTTTAATTCCTCTTGGATCTCTATCTTTTCTTCTTGTACTGGCTAAAACTTTTTTTAGTTTTTGATTTTAATAAAGAATGTTACAAGTATTTCACCAATTAAGTATGACGTTGACTCAAAATTTAAGATCAGTACCAGATCAAAGAAGTATATTTCAATTCTTATTTACCAAGAGGTATTGCAAGGAATTAGTATTGAATTTTAGCCAATGCCTTTCCCACAGCTTTGATATAATCATATGGTTTCAACTTTTGATCCATTACTATGATTTTCCAACCAGGGCTTTAATACTGAATCATCCTTGCATACTTGGAATCAACTTTATTTGTTCATGGAATATTATTCTTTCTAATATTGTTTGATCAATGAGACCGTAGATTTTTTGCATGGATATTAATAAATTGTGACACTAGCCCTTAATTTTCATTTTTGAAACATCTTTGTTATGTTTTCATATCAGGATTATGCTAGCTTGGAAAAAATGAATTGGGAAGATTTTCTTCAGCTTTATATATTCTGGAACAGTTTAATAACAAAAGTATGTGTCCTTTGAAGGTTTAAAAGAACTTGCCCCAAACAAAAACAGAGAAGATACTTGCCTGAAAGCTAAATGGACATCGTATATTAAAAAATAATTTAAAAAAAAGAATTTTCTATTTCTGCCAAAGTGATTGGGCTGTTCGTGTTCTCTCCTTCTTGAGTTAATTTTGGTAATTCATGTTTCCCTAGAAAATTGTCCCTCCTGTTGAGATGTCCACATTTATTAGTGTAGAGTATCTTTGCTTTTTTTAATATCATCTCTCCTATGCTTCTGGTTGTACCTTCTCCTCATTCCTTTTCTTGATATTTGCATCTTCCTTTTTGGATCTTGCCCTAGGTTTGTCTGTCTTACTGGTCTTTTCCAATAATAATTTTTGGGTGCATTTATTGTTGTATCTGCTTTTCTCTGTTTCCTAATTCTTTCTCTTTTACTTTTTCTTTATCGGTTCCTTCCTCCTGTTTTCCCTAGTTCATTTCATTACTTTGTTGTTGTTGATGATGATGTTGTTGTTGTTAGAGAGGGAAAGAGGGAGAGAGGCAGAGGAAGAGAGACAATCTTAAGCAGGCTCTATGGCCAGCATGGAGCCCAGTGTGGGACTTGATATCAAGACCCTGAGATCATGACCTGAGCTGAAGTCAAGAGTTGGACACTTAACCTACTGGGAGCCATTCAAGTACCCCATTTTATTTTTTTATCTGGCTTCTTGAGTTGAGTGCTTTAGTGAAGCATTGCATTTTCTGCTTTAGGGGTCAAGGTTTTAAAGCATGTGTAACACTGGCAGAAACTGTTGGGGTTCTGACCAAAGGCACAAACTCTTGTTGAAGAAAGAATCTAGTCCTAGGGGCAGGAGAGCTGCTTTCCAGTCCTAGCCTTGCCTCAAATCAGCTGAGTGTCCCTGGTCCAGCCCTTTTTCTTCCTAAGACCCTGTTTCCCATCTCAGGCAACCAGATGTGGGCCTTATGAGGCTTGGCTCCCTTGAACTTCCTGCACCAGGCTGCCTCCTATCAGGATAATGCCCTCTATCTTTCAGGAGACAGATTTGGCCTCTCTCTGTTGTGGTCCTGGCTCCTATGCCTACACACATATCCACAAAACCTGCAAAGTTGAATTTTCTTCTGCATGCCAGAGCCAATAAGCAATGGTGACAGTGTGGCCTGAGCCTGGGTGTCTCAGCCGAGAGATACGTGGATCCTCTGGACTCATGGTCAGAGCATAGCCAGGTGTATGTCCATGGCAGTGGAGGGAGTGGCTAAACATGTGACCTCTGTCATTGCATTTATGGTTTGTTGTCATCATCAGGGGTGTGAGCCTGGGGCAGTGCTGGGGCTGGAGCTCCACAGCCTATCAGAGCTCCAGCCATGGTTATTTTCTCTGCATGTCTCACAGCCTTGTACCAATTAGTCTGACTCTTAGGCTCACTCTGGCTCCTCAGTTACCCTTTTTAGCAGCCCTCGGGTCACCAAATCTCTGTGACGGTGTGGAGAGGGCTGTGTGTCGGGTGTGAGTGCTCTTCCCACCTCTACCATGATGCTGCTTAAGGTAGAGGAGGGTCCTGGGCTGATGTTACGAAATGTGAGCTCAAGTACCTGCTCTGCCTCCTGCTCCCTGTGGGATCTGAGCCAGTTACTCCCCACCCACCGTGGGTCTCAGCTTTTCCATCCACAGAATGGCAACAGGGGTTGGCTAAGAAGAGCTTCAAGGGCCCTCCCTTCACCAATTCTTGACTGCAAACGGAGGGACCCTTATGAGCTCCAGAAAGCTCTTGCTGCTCCAGCAGGGCCGCTTCTTTCATTCACTTGACAAATATTTGTGGGCTTCTGCCTTTCTGACCTTGTACAAATACTTGACTCTGGAGTTTACTTTCTGGAGAGAGGAGCTGCCACAGAGGGCCGTGAGGGCTGGCTCAGAGGAGGATGGCAGGAGGCAGGAGAGGGCTGGGGAGAAAACCTTCTTAAATCACCTTTATTATAAATGAAGAAACATGAGTGATGCTTATCACAAGCTGAGATGCCCAATCCCAAGCCAGGGAGGTGGTGAGCAGAGGGAAGGGGGGAGCCACATGCCTGCCGTTTCATAAGGTTCTGGAAGGTAAGGGGAACCCTGTGAAATGAGGCAGCTTCTGGCTGTTGGCTGGACAGCCTTTGAATGACTGGCACTGGAAAGGCTGTTGGTTTATCTGGGGAACAGTCACAGCCCATACCTTGTGCTGGCTTGGATTCTTTGGGGAGTGCTGTTCAGAGGTGCTCTCTCCTTGGGCCACCTGCTAGTGGGGCTGAGCTCAGAGTCAGCTACCTGTGGTAATGCCTGCACCATGCCCCTGGGCCTCAGAAGAGGTTCCTGGGACCTGGCTTGGCTCTTCATGGTCAGGAGCTGCCCTCACCCAGTCTTTGGTGCCCACATTGAGAGGAGGTCAAGGTTCCACTTTCCTTACACTTTCTCGGTGCCATCTCCTTACAGAGTTCTGCTTCCTGGGGTTTCTCCCACACAGCATGAAACCCAGCACATTTGGACACTCCGTTCGTTCTGCGTTTACTCAGGGCCTACCGGGTGCCAGGCCCGATGGTGGATAAATGAGGTGTCACCCCTGCCCTCCAGAAGCTGGCAGCCTGCAAAGAGGTGAACACATACCCACCAGAGTGTCTGCTCCCAATGGCCAAGGCCTTAATCTCCACGTCCCAGGGCCCAGAACAGTGGCTGGTACGAGGAGGTACACTTCCTGCGCCTTTGTTGGGTGAATGACTAGCTCTGGGCCAAAGGAGGCAGGATTTAGTAAGGACCAGATACACAGCGGTAGGGTCTGAGGAGGGAGGTGGAGTGGGAGGAGGGAGGTGTTTGGGCTGGCCTCCAAAGGTCGGTGGTGTTTGGCGGCTGCGGCTGCGTGAAGCTGGAGGAGAGGGTGCTTTGCGCAGAGGCACAGCAGAAGCAAAGGTTCGTGAGGGGGAGAGAAGTCCGAGTGCTACTTCAGCTCTCGCAAGGTGAGCTGGCCTGAGCTCCATTTCCCCAGGGAAGCAGCCGAGCTGTCCTGGGTTCCTGCTGAGTGGAGCCAGGGTGGCTGGAGGGGTGTGTGTGTGTGTGTGTGTGTTTGTGTGTGTGTGTGTGTGTGTGTGCACGTGCATGTGTTTGCATGCATGAGTGACGGGAGGGAGGTGGGGCACACTGGCGTTTGGTGCCCAGACGTGACAAATGTGCAGATGTCCCAGGAGCCGTGGACATGAGCGGCTGGCCGCGGAGACACTCACCCCGTGATTTGTTGCTTTGATTCCTCAGGCCGTGACTTGGCGAGCACGACCCTCCCCGGGTACCCTCCGCACGTCCCCCCCGCCGGACAGGGCAGCTACTCAGCACCGACGCTGACAGGGATGGTGCCTGGTGAGTTTGCACTGCTGGCGTCTCCACAGCAGGCAGTGGACGGGGTTTCGGGGGGGCTTCCCCCCAAACAGCCTGGGTGACCTCTATGCTTCTGAGAAGTGGACCTGAATAAATGAGGCAGAGGTCTGCACTCTCAGTCTCTTTCTCCGCAGCTGGGCCTTAGTGGGGCCAGCATGAACCCAGAAAGGGGGGGCCTTGACTGTCACTCAAACGGCCCCTTGGCGGCCACAAGATAGTCTGAACACAGAGGGGTGCGGGACCTGACCAGAGGTTGCCCGGCCAGTGCTCAGTAGGGGGTCCTCCTCCATCCCCCCCCCACCCCCCCCACCTCCCCACCCCCCACCCCCCCACCCCCCCACCCCCCACCCCCCCCACCCCCTCCCACCCCCCCCCACCCCGCCAACTCGTGTGAGGTGAACACCAGGAGGCTCCCTGGGGGTGGGCCCAGGTGTTCTCAGCAGCCTTACTCCTTGGGGTTGAGGACCATGTGCTCAGGGCACATGGGGTGTTGGCTGGTGGGTTTGTCACTTGATTCTAAACTGAATACCCTGTGGCCACAGAAACCTCATCCCCTCGGGCCAGCAATGTATCAGTTTCTTTAAAGACATTTTAGAAAGTTGGCACCATGTTCCTTCCATTGTAGGATGGTGTGGGGAAAGACGACACATCATCATGGTGCTGGCTTTCTATGTACTAAGGGCATGAGCATTGCAGGGAAACCCAAAGTATCATTTTTTCAAAGATGTTTAAAAAAATCAGGGGGGATATTAGGACCGGATTGGATGTTGTTAAACTTCTTTTAAGGGTCAGTATTGTTTGTTGTTCTGAATCATTTACCTGGTGCTGAAGCTCCTCCTTCTAGCCCATCCTAGGGGTCCTGCTCAGATAACCTCATGCCTCTTCCAGTCTCTTCCTCAGCCCATGTCACGGGCATGTGCGGCTCGGGCCCGAGGATGGGTGGGGGATGGACAGAACTGAGTCTGAGACTGGGTGTTCACACCGACACATGAGTCCCCATAGGATGATGAGAGAACCTAGGTCTGAGAAGGGAAGCAGGGCAAATTACAGCCTGGTTGGGCTTTCCACGTGCAGCCAGGTCCTGGCACAGATGCAAAGGAGTCCCAGAATTCTCAATTCACTCCTGGCCTTCCAGGTTGTTACAAAGATGTATTTAATAAGGTAGGAGGACAGAGCATATTTCATTTAACGGTTTGTTAGCTTGATTTATGACTTTTAAATATGAGACATATGGGAAATGGCCTCTGCGTGTACTGTTGCCCTGGGCCTCCCCAGTGCCAGGGAGGCCTGCCAGGTTCACACCTGCAAAGAGCCTTTGCCTTCCTGCTGGCCGGATGGGATACTGGCAGAGCATTGGGAGATAGTATGCACAGGGCCAACAGAGGCCAGGGGGGACCCAGACCACTTCCCACCCCTATTCTCAGGAGATGGAGTCCAGGTCCTTCCCCCTAACAGCCCCTCACACTTCTATAGCACTTTGCAAAAGGCAGAGTGCTTTCCCAGGAACCCTTTATTGTTCCAACTCTCTGAAGGAAGCTGGGTAGGAATCGAATCCCCATTTTTCCAAAAGGGGAAGCTGAGACTCAGAGCAGTTAGGGAATCGCCCAAGGCGGCACAGCTTGCAGGTGGGAGGCTTGAATCTGGGTCCTTCCCTTTACTGCGCTGCCTCTGTGTGCTCTTACTCCATCACCAAGCTGCTCACGGATGGGGATGGCCATGGGGATGGCCGAGGGCCAGGCAGCTGCCCCAGGCCCTCCCCCAAGGGCACTCTGGCAGGTAAGGCTGAGACCACCCACCTGGCCTCACTGGCTTCCCACTGCACACCCCAAGGAGGCCAAGTTCAGAGAAGCGGCTGAGCTTTGTTGAGTTTATCCAAACAGAGCCTGCCCTGTCCCCGGCCCTCGTGATTTCTCCAGCCCTAATAACTGGGCTCAAGATACAAATGGCCGTGGGCGGTGGAACTCCCAGTGGGAACCCACGGCGATTTCCCGCCTCGTAACTGCAGCAGCAGGAATCACAGGCCTGAGCAAGCCAGCGGACAGGTGCTACCACAGGGTGGGCCTGCTGGTGAGGTCCCCTGGCATGGAGGGAGGGTCCACGATGTGGAGGGAGGAACACCAGCATGTTGGCTGGGAGCCCCCGTTCTGCCTCCCACTCTCTCCCTTTCTTCTCCTTTTGCTTTCTCTTCTCATACAGCCCGGGTACTCATTCGCTTCCAGACCTAGTGTCAGGGTTGGGACTCCATGCTCTGGGGCCATGGCCCTTAGTTCCTGTTCTCAGGGTCCAAACTCTATCACATCTTTGGGATTCCTTGCCAGTATGATCGCCAAAGCTGTTTTTGAAATGGCTTCATGGGGCACTGCTGGCCCACCGGCATGGGGGCCCCAGGGCTGGCACACAGCAAAGAGGGCCCACCTCACAGCAGAGGGGTCTTGGGCCTGCCATTCAGGCATCACGTGATCTGGCCTCAGCTTACCTTTCTGGTCAGCTGTCCCAGCTCACCCCTCTCCTGACCGCTCCCTGGTTCCCCCCACGCCCCACATTCTTATCGATCAGTGTCACTCTTTGGTCTGTTTGACCTTGGTTTATACTATTTCCTTCCTCTGCCTGTTGGGATCCAACTTTACCCTTCAGGCTAAGTAGAAACATCACCTGCCCATGAAGCCCTATGGTGTTGCCCCCCTCTGGGGGCTGCTTGGTACTTGGCTTTGCTATACCCCATGGCCCAGCATGTTTGTGGCCCAGTTAGCTATACCACTGGATGGTGAGTCGTGAAGGCCATGCCCTCTGCTTTGTCTTCTGTACTCCTCACAGTCCTCTAGCACATAATAGGTCCTTTTGTGTGTGGTGGCAGGGGAAGGGGGCAGGGAAAATGAATATTAAACTGTGGATTAGCTCCTATGACTTGTTGCACAGTCCTGGAGCCGAGGGTTGTGCTCCCTCTGGAGGTTCTAGGGAAAGATCCCTTCCTGTGGGTCTCTCTCTTCCACCTTCACAGCACAGAAAGGGTCAAGTTTCCCTTTTTGGTTAGATACATAGGGCCCGCCTGAATAATCCAGGATACTCTACCCATTTTATTTTAAGATTGAATTTATTTATTCATGAGAGACACAGAGAGAGAGGCAGAGACACAGGCAGAGGGAGAAGCAGGCTCCACGCTGGGAGCCCAACATGGGACTTGATCCTGGGACTCTAGGATTATGCCCTGGGCTGAAGGCAGACGCTCAACCGCTGAGCCCCCCAGGGATCCATCTTCCCATCTTAAAATCCTTAATCACATCTATAAAGGGAACCCCCTCCCCCATTCCTCCCTCCCTTTTTTTTGGTCCATATAAGTAACATTCACAGGTTCTAGAGATTAGGGCATGGATAGACCACAACCTGTTTGGGGATTTCAACTTTGTTCAGACTTTTTAAAAATTATTTTATTTTATTTTATTTTATTTTATTTTATTTTATTTTATTCATGAGAATGAGAGAGAGAGAGAGAGAGAGAGAGAGAGGGAGAAGCAGGCTCCATGCAGGGAGCCCAATGTGGGACTCGATCCTGGGACCCCAGGATCCCACCCTGGACCGGAGGCAGGTGCTAAACTGCTGAGCCACTCTAGGATCCCCCTTTTTTAAATATTTTATTTATTTATTCATGAAAAAACAGAAAAAGGCAGAGACAGAGGGAGAAGCAAGTGCCTCGCAGGGAGCCCCATGTGGGACTCGATCCCTGGACCTGGGATCATGCCCTGTACCGAAGGCAGCCTCTCAACCACTGAGCCACCCAGGTGTCCCTGTTCAGACTTCTGATCCAGTATCTCTTGGGCTTCTGAATCTGGGAGATGTTCATTGACTGTGGCTGTGCTAAAGGCGATACCATTTCACAGCCTTCAACACAGCCAGTGTGGAGTTGGTACAGTTTGGAGAAACAGATTGAGCAAGGCTGTAAGAGATTGTTTAACCTGCGTTGGTCTGAAGCTGTAACATGGTAATGGTCTGTTTCACTATATGGAACAGTCGCCCTGCCTCCCCTAGCAGCAAATGCAGTGGGAACCTAGAGATCTTCTAAGTTGTTTTTTTCCATGCTAGGTTTTAGGAAATTTGGCTGCCTCCTTTTCTTTTAAGGGAAGACTTGCACGTATAAAGTTTGCTTTTAGGACACCTTGAGGAGGAACTGCCTCCAGAGGGTACTTGGGCAGTTGAACTTTTGGCCCTGAGAAAAATAGGCATTATGTTTTTTCCGTATTAAATGCCATCTTGTTGGCTTGGACTCTGTATTTTCAGTCCTGATTCCGCCATCAGGGTGTTCATTGTATGACATTTCCCGCTCCAAGGCCTTCCCATGTGTGCATAATGAGTCTTCTTAATCTTCTCTGGTATTTGTTGATTCCATTTCTGCAAAATCTGTATATCGATCACTTACACTGAATAAAGCAAAGAGGGCACACATCAGCTTAGAGTGGACACAGTTCAGTTTTATTTTCATCAATTCCTAGCAAATACGAAAAGTTTTGCACCAAAGATTCCATAGTGTCTTGATCGGTAGAAGTACTTGATTCCTGCCTGGCGATATTTGTACAAGCTAACAGATACCGACATGGCATTTGAAACTCTTAAAATTTCTAGGCTCCCTTTGGCTTCAGTTAGTCTAAGCAGTCAGGAAACCGTATTTGAGATGACCCAATCAGGGATGTGCCATCTTTGTGCTGCCCCTTTAGGAGCTTTAGGCCAGAGTGCCAGGAAATCTTGACCACGTCCTATTTGCCTCCCTTGGGCTGCAGCAGACAAGAAGCTTATTGGAGGCCCTAGAAGGAGCACAGCAAGTTCCTCCTGGCCTGGGCACTGCACTTGCCATGGATTGGTGTACATCATTTCTAGGTGCTTTTCAGTTAAATTGCTCAGTTAGGGGCACCTGGATGGCTCAGTTATCGAGCATCTGCCTTCAGCTCAAGGCATGATCCCAGAGTCCTGGGATCGAGTCCCATATTGGGCTCCCTGCAGGGAGCCTGCTTCTCCCTCTGCCTAGGTCTCTCTGTGTCTCTCATGAATAAAGAAATAAAATCTTTTAAAAAAGTAAATTTCTCAATTAACTGATGGCTTTTATTTTCATAAAGAAGGGGGTGAAGGTGGATAGAACAGGAACCTGAGGCCAGTGAGGAGGTATGGATCAACAGGGAGAGATGGGCAGGCAGATGCCCACTGGACTCTGGCAGAAGGAATGAGAGGCAGGCGCAGCTTCTCAGCCCCTCTCTGCTGCTCTTACAGACCAGCCCTCTCCCGGCTGTGGGTCTCACCTCAGAGCACCCTTCCCAGTAACCAAATGCATAGTAATTTCCTATTGCTCATGTAATCTGTGACCACAAACTAGTGACTTAAAACATAAATTCATCACCTTATGGTTCTGGAGGTCAGAAGCCCAAAATGAATCTCGGTGGGCTAAAGTCAGGGTGTTGGCCGGGCTGTGTTCCTCCCGGAGGCCCCAGGAGAGAACTGTCTTCTTGCCTTTCCAGTGTGTTGATACTCCCTGCATTCCTTGGTTCGTGGCCCCAGTGCTTTATCTTCAAAGCTGGCAATGTCAGGCTGAATCTTTATTGTGATGCCATCTTTCTACTTTTCTCTCTGGCCTCCCCCTTCCACTTATAAGGACTCATGGGATTTTATGGGACCCACCCAGATAATGCAGGGTAATCTCCTTAGCTTCCAGCTAATTGGCAGTTCCCCTTTGCTATATATAGCCTGCCATGCTCACAGGTTCCAGGGATTAGGATATAGACCTCTTTGGTGATGGTGGTGGGGCATTATTCTGCCTACCACACCATCTATTTTTTTTTAAGATTTTATTTATTTATTCATGAGAGACACAGAGAGAGAGGCAGAGACACAGGCAGAGGGAGAAGCAGGCTCCATGCAGGGAGCCTGATGTGGGACTTGATCCCAGGACTCCAGGATCACGCCCTGGACCGAAGGCAGGCGCTAAACCACTGAGCCATCCAGGGATCCCCAGCCTACCACACCATCTAAACCAGGACCCCCATCACTCCTCTCACAAAGTCTCCTGTTCTTTTCATTCACGATACTAAGCACAAGTGAAGGAATTTACTTAGTGGTCTATGCCTTCCTCATCTGCTTTCCCCTCAGCTCTGTGCAAGTATACAAGGGCTGTGCAGCACACAAAGCTGTCTATTCTGTTCGCTGCTGTGTCCCAGTTCCCAGCCACAGGGTGCACTAGGGAGGCTGGGTGGTTATAAGCATGGACCCTGGAGCCGGATCGCCTGGTTTTGAATCACCATCCTATTTCTCACCAGCTGCGTGACTTGAGGCAAGCTGCATAACTTCTTTGTGTCCTGTTTCCTCCTCATCTATAAAATGGGAGTGATGGAAATGAAAGGGAGCATTACAAGATGTAATTTATGTAATATGCTTAGAATTTTATCTAGCATATAATAAGTGCCATGCAAGTGTTGATGATGATGACGATGACTGTTGTTCATTCAGGGCTCTGAGCTGGGTGTGGTGCTGAGAAAAGACACCTAGCTGGCATGCCTGCAGTGGGCCTGATCTATGCTGGTATCAGGTTGAGGACTCTCCAGCAGAGTTCAATGGCCCATGGAGCCCACGGATCAATGGGAGAAACAAAGAATCCAGTCACAAAGAGTGTTGCCAAGCAGGAGTGGAGGCACACTTTGAAGACAAGGAGAGGCACCTGGGGTTAGTTCCATTGAGAAAGGTTTCCTGTTGCAGGATCTGTAACATTGAGAAGGGTCTCCTGTTGCAGGATCTGTATGTTGTTGGCCAACTGAAAGGAGGGCAGGGGCTTCGGGATGGAGCAGGAGTTGAGCCCAGTGGCTAGGGTGGGTTGACGTGGGTGGAGCGTGGCCCAGCTAGCCCACATCTGGGTAAATTACGTTGGCAGGAAAGGGAGCTGGTTGAAAAGGAGGAGGCTGGTGGCCAGCAAGATTGGGATTTGAGTTGTCAACTTTTAGAGGCCAAACAGACATCCAGGCAAGGCCCTCAGCAGGTAACAACGCAGTTCAGGAGCGCTGGGGCCAAGCTCTGGCCCAGAGAGAGAGAGAGGGAGTTCCTCAAGGAAAGTGAGGGGTACAATGGAGGGAGTATGGCTTCAACACTGATCGCTGTCTGGCTATGCACGAGCTCCGTCTGAGTCACCCTTGCCTATTGTTTTTAAGAATCGTTAAAAAATTTTTAAGAGATTATTTATTTATTCATGAGAGACACAGAGAGAGGCAGAGATACAGGCAGAGGGAGAAGCAGGCTCCCTGCAGGGAGCCCGATGCCAGACTCCATTCCAGGACAACAGGATCAGGACCTGAGCCAAAAGCAGACCCTCAGCCACTGAGCCACCCAGGTGCCCCCGAGAATCATTTGAAATGACAGTTGTAATGTTACTGAAGCACCAGCCCTGGGTGGCAGGAGAGGGGGGGCAGGAGGGCTCCTTTTGTCTTTCTATAGCAAACCCCTCCGTGACTTTGAGCCTCCACTGCTGGGCAGGCCTGCTCTGTGGAAGCCAAGCAGGTTTGGGGGAGTGGGGGTCCAGCAGGGAGGCAAAAGCCTGGATTGTGGCCAAACTCAGCCAGGGACTCACTATGTGATCAGACATGCCATTTCCACTTTCCGGGCTTCATTTAGCATGTGGACCATGGGTAGAGTACACTCTACACAATTCTGAAAGGCATGGCTAGGACCGGTGGATGGGAGCCAGAGGGCCCCCTTTCCAGACTTGTATAAAGACCCTTCCCCGAATTAGAACTGAAGATAGGCAAATGGGCAGGTGGGGGGGGGGTCCCAGAAACCAGGAAGTAGCTGGTGGAGGGCCTGAAGCATGGAGAGGGAGGGGGACTGGACCGTGCTCCCCAAGTGCCTCGCAGGCCTAAGCATCAGGCTCAGTGTTTGCTCAGAGAATGAATGGCCTTTGGTTTTAGCTCTTTCTTCCCCATCACCGTCACCGTCACCAGGGCTTCTGGTGGGCCCCCGACCTGAGAGCTTTTGAGGCTCCCTCCGCCTGTTTCCGAGCTCAGCCTGGGCTCCCTGGCGCCCACCTGTTGCTCGTTCCTGACTCTTTGCTGCCCTCTAGTGGCCCCCAGTCACTCTGCCACACCAGGAACAGAACTGACGGGGAATGAATACCAGGCACAGCCGGGAACAGCAGGTGGCTAGACATTTGGTCCATCAAACATTTCCTGGCAGTGCCAGTTCTGGGCTATAGTGTGGTTTTGCAGACACAGTCCCTGCCCTCAGGGAGCTCACAGAGTGGCTGGGAGACAAACAAAAAGTCATTCCTGTATGCTGTGTTAGGAGCTCAACTGTAGGAATGTGCTGAGGAAATGCGAAGGAGGGGGCTGCTGAATTTGCTGGAGCCACGGGGTGAGGTAGGGGAAATCCAGGAAGGATCCCCAGAGGAGGTCACTTGGGCCGGCCCTTGAAAGGCAAGTTTGCAGTCTGAGAAGTTGGAGGTGCGTTGTTGCACGAGGGACTGGTGCATGAGAAGACCCAAGGAGCAGAGAGCATGGGCACCCGGCAGGAGCTCTGGGGTGTGTGCAGGGACAAGCAGGAAGGACAGGCTGGGCTGATTGAGGAAGAGCCTCTCCCAGCACCCAGATGTCAATGCCTGGAGACCTCGGGTCGGGAGGGAGTGCCACCAGCAGGCTCGGCAGGTGGCAGGCTCTTCCCAAGCAGATCTGGATGTGAGTCAGGGCAAGGCAGCTGCGCCCTCACGGAATGGAGCATGAGGGGGCTGGAGTGATCTGATCTGAACAGTCTCTGTAACTAGCTCCTGGGACTCCTGTGTTGAAGTGACACTGGGACTGGGGAGAAATGGATACCCCGTGTGAGCTTGATGATCTTGCTGAGGTGGGGAAAGAAAAGAATTGTAAGGCGGGGCGCCTAGGTAGCTCAGTTGGTTAAGCGTCTGACTCGATCTCAGCTCAGGTCTTGATCTCAGGGTGGTGAGTTCAAGCCCCGTGCTGGGCTCCACACTAAGCACGGAGACTACTTTCAAAAAAAATTGCAAAATCAAAGACTCAGAGATGGAGAACACACTGAGAGCATGAAGGTCCTATTGAAACTTCAGAGATCTGGGTTCTGATTCTGGCTGCAAATACTCGTAGTGTGACCTCGGGACATGGCCTTGGGGCTCCCTGCTCTCTCAAAACAGGAGCCAGGAGGTGGGGAAATTGGGTAAGATGCTTCCTGAGGGGCTTTCTGGTCCTGCCATCCAGGATTTCTAAGCCTGTGACACCTCTCCCAGCTCAGCTGGAAGGTTCCCTGAGCCCTGCCACCTCTGTTCTAAGTGGGCAGCAAATACACTGGAGTTCCTTTCAGGTCTGGGTCTGTGATGTCACAAGGCAATGGCCCTGGGCTATCATGTGTAATTTGAAAATGACTTCCCAGGGGTACAGCTGAACAAAAGGGGGCTCAGGATATGCTAATAATGTACACCCATTGCCACGTCTCCACAGGGAGGGTCCCCTAATACTGCGGTGACCGTCAAAGACTAGCTGTCAGGGCCTCCACACCTGGGATGGGTTCTTAAAAGACTTTAGAATCTAGAATGTTAGGACAAGTTTTAGAAGCAGCAAAGGTCACCATGATTAGTTCTATCTAAATGCTATTTTTGTTTTAGATTTATTTGTTTTTTTATATTTTATTTATTTGTTATTTATTTATTTATTACAGAGTGTGCATGTTGGGAGGGAGGGGCAGAGGGACAGAATCTTCAAGCAGACTCCCTGCTGAGCGCAGAGCCCAGTGAGGGGCCCTAGGTGCTCCATCCCAGGATCCACAAGATCATGACCTGAGCCGAAACCAAGAATTGGATGCTCAACTGACTGAGACACCCAGGCACCCCAAGTTTTCAGTTAGTAATAATTGGGCCTTGCATAAACCGCATGGCTATAATAATGCCACAGTGCAAAGCTACTTCCATCTAAACAGTGTCCTTTTGGGGCTTGTGAGGGGAAGAGGGAGGGAGCACATCACAGACCTTTCTCACACATACCCTGTGGCGGAAACAGGTGAGAAGCAGAATCCTAGCTGCGGAAGAGTGCCCTGCTGAGCCAGGAGCTCACTGGCTGCCCCGGAAGTATCCAGCACTGGGGAGCTTGGAGGAGGAGCTGAGACCGGCTCACCTCCTCCAGGCTGCTCTGCGTCTAGCGCACTTGGTAGCTTTCCCTGTGTCTGCTCCTTCTGATGGCAGTTACTGAGGACCAGTCATGAGTGAGGGAGACCATATGTCTGGGCTCCTAATGTGCATCTGCAGTGGTATTTTTAAAACAAACAAAAACTGGATTGTGATGCCTTTTTGGGAAATTGGGGGATATAGTCAGGATTTGCTTTAGAAGAAATTGAAGTATTTGGAGGGCATCTGAGCACTGGGTGAAATGAAGTAGGGCCAGTTGGCCTAGTGGCTGTTAAGGGCTTCTTAGCCCCAAGAGGTTGGGTTCCCAAGTTGGTTCAGAGAGAAGTGTGGGTACACAGCCCTAGAGTGTGGGTGCCCTGAAGAGAATGAGTGGCCTCACTGGGCTGAGAGCCTTTGTCCTCCTAAATCCTGATGGCTAAGTCCGATTCTAGGAGATCCTCCCTCCGTGGACAAGGGCGGCAGCTCATGGATGCACAGGCCCGAGCAGAGCAGCAACAGAGAAGTCATCCTCAGCACCTGGCCGCACAGTAAGTGGCGGAGCAACCTGACCTCAAGAGCCCGGGGTTTGAAGCCATTCTATTGTTCTTGCCTGAGGCTCTGCCAAAGGGTTGGGTGGCAGTTCTCTCTGGTTAAGTGGCTGAATCCTGGTTAGGGGCAGATGAGGAAAAGGTGCTCTGGGCCTAGCCCAGCCAGGTGGGCTGGGAAGGGAGAGGCTGGGAGGGAAGGGGTCCCCATGCAGGAGGGATATCCAGGGCTCAGATGGCCTTCTAGCCATCTACCCATTGCAGGCTTAGGGCTCAGTCCACTTCTTCTGGTTAATTTTACCCTTAGTGTTTATGACATTACCTGTGAGTGCATCTTAGCCCCTACCAGACTCAAGCTCCTGAAGAAGGAGGTTGACATCCTAGCCAGGACTTCCCAGGGAACAATAAGAGGAAATGCAGGGTCCCTGGGCTAAGGGCCTAAGAGTTTTTCAGGAATTCACAACAATTTGAGGGCTGG
Source organism: Canis lupus baileyi (assembly GCF_048164855.1). Classification (NCBI taxonomy): domain Eukaryota; kingdom Metazoa; phylum Chordata; class Mammalia; order Carnivora; family Canidae; genus Canis; species Canis lupus. The sequence goes on along the minus strand of NC_132847.1, from coordinate 55,028,356 downwards.
CCCAAACTGTTTTTGCCTTGAAAATTCAATTCACCTGGCTGGCTCAGTGGTTGAGCATCCGCCTTCGGCTCAGGTCATGATCCCAGGGTCCTAGGATTAAGTCCACATTGGGCTCCCCTCAGGGAGCCTGCTTCTCCCTCGCCTATGTCTCTGCCTCTCTCTTTCTGTGTCTCTCATGAATAAAAAAATAAAATCTTTTTTAAAAAGAAAGAAAATTCAAAAAGGAAGCTGGAAACCTGGCATTAATAAATGTTACCTTTAATGTCTATAAATTGTAATATGATGTCACCTCCATTATCTATTACATTTAGTGCTCCTAAGAATTTCATTACCTCTGAAAACAGTATCTAAGTTGGATTTTCTCACTTTACAAGAATTCCCTGGTCTGTATCTTGATTGCTGAGAAATCATAGCCAACCATGGATTAGATAAAGTGCTTGTGGCCAAATAATTTCAAAAGCAAAATTATAAAAATAAGCCTTTTGTGTTTTTTGGAGTGAGAAGTATCATTATTGTGGTACCTTTATGGGTGAAGTACAATAAGGTGAGTAGGAGAGATTCCCTCATAGGAAGACATTTGGGGGTCTGGGAAGAAGCAGTGTGGGAGACACTCTGATTTCTTCTTTAACCATATTGAATATAAAAAATAATGATGGGGACTTGAGTTGATCAGATTTCACCATCCATCCAGTTTTCTTTCCTTTTCTCCTCCCTCCCTCTCCCTTGCTCCCTCCCAACATTTATTAACTATCGGCATGTGCCAAGCATGAGCCTAGGGATATAAAGGTGAAAACCGTGAACCTTGTCTATGGAAAGGTCTTAGTCCATAGTGCAGATGGGCAAGTCAGTGAGGGTCTATGGGGACTCTGAGAGTACTGAGAAGGGGGTGCAGCCTAGACTAGGGATGTCAGACATAGGGGGCCCCAGAATTTCTCTATAGGAAGGTTGGAGTGGGAAGGGCATGTCTGAAGCTGATTTTGCAGAGTTTTGCTAAAATTGTGAAATACTATCCACATCAAAGAATTTAAGAGGTTAGGAGTGTAGCTAACCCTGGGTCAGGGGAGGAATCTAGGAAGAGATGAATCTCTGGCTTGGCTTGTCATTGGGGATGAAGCATATGTTAGCCAGTGGGAGGTGGAGTGAGGTGGGAGAGAATGAACGGATCGAGGTAGGGGGCAGTGAATACAAAAGGTATGCTCTGCTTCTATACATCCTGGAGTTCTTCCAGAAAACCAGACTGAATCTACCGGGGTTGTCTGTGTTTTCCTCCCTTTGATTTGCTGGAATCTCCAAGCCCATCTATGAGACCTCAGCAGCTGTCAGCCCTCTGCTGACTTGACCACCATCTCTAAGCCTGTGGGTCTCTCCACCTGGGACTTCTCTCTAGAGAACTTCCGCAGGCTCGGAGTAGGGAGAGCCAGTAGGGCTTGGCTCCTGCTCTCCAGAAGACTTCTTAATGAGGCTTATGCCCACGAGCTAATTCCACCAGCAAACCACCCTACTCCCACCCCCATCCCCCCCCCCCCAAGGGTGGTGTAAAAGGAGCCTTCTCTGTTATCCTGGTTGCAGTCTGAAAGCACCTGGTGAGGCTGGAGTGTTTATACCCACATCAGGAGCAGGCTAGCGGAGTTCAGAGAGGTACCGTGCCTCTGCAAGTGGTGTTTTTTTAAAAACAAACAAAAATTGGATTGTGATGCCTTTTTGGGAAATTGGGGGACATAGGATTTGTGGCCAGGGGTACACAGCCAACAGGGGAGCAGCTGGGCCTGGCCCCTGGCGCTCATGTCTCTAGTTCACCCAGCTCCCAGTGCCCATGAAAAGAAGGAATGGGCTCTGGGTCCGGGAGATGATCTTGATTTCCCTGGTGCTCCGTCCGGGCTGTGGGTGGCCTTTCTGACCCAGAGGCCTTTTTGTGACCCAGAAGAGGCTCTTCCCAGTTGGGACACCAGAGAACCACACTTTGGATTCCAGTATTTTCCCTTCTACTCCCCATCTTCCCTGTTTGTGTTCCACATCCTTCTCAGCCCCCAATCAAATGCTCTTATAGGAAGCCTGCCCCCCACCACCCCCCACCCCCAGGGCCCCGTCTCTCCCGTGAGCACGTCCCAAGGTGCTGCCTGTGGTCTACCTGGGTCAGCGCTATAGCAACAGAGTGCTCCTATCTCCTGGTTGTCCTCTTGGAATCCTACACCTGCTCCGTCCCTGAATACAGTAGGCACTCAATGGAGATGGGTGGAATTTGAATCAGGCACATGCCCCTCCCTACCTTGTCCGGTCCAGAGTCAGGGGCTGAGGGCCCAACTGTGTAATTAAACAGAGCTTCAGCTTGACTTCCGTGCCCCGACTCTTTCTTCCAATATTTGCTCTGGCTCCTCGCTGGAAGACGCGGAGACAATGGCCCTTGTTACCCTCTGTTTGAGTTATTTATTTTTTTCACTTTTCCCTCCTTCCCCTCTCAGGGGACTCGCCTCTCGCCCTCATCCCTCATGTTTTCCCTTTCACTTGACTGTCACTCTCATTGTCCTCCCGGGGCCGGGAACGCGGGGTGACAGGCAAGGGGAGCCCAACCGGGCCGGGGAGGCTGGAAATATAGTCATTAATGGGACCCGCGAAGCCCAGATGTCCTCCCTGAATGCGGGTAATTTGTTTTTAATGAAAAACCACGCGGTGACCCTGAACAAATGAATTTTCTTTATAAGGAGTCTCTGTGCAACGGCACAAATAAAGGACCCAAATCAGGGAGACTTAGATCCAGGGTAGGAAAAAAGAGAAAGGAAGAGGGAAAGAGTGGAAAAGAGCAGCGAGAAAGATAAAAGAGGGAGGAAGGGAAATTTTAAAATGACAACTGTGTTATCATGTCCTTTTGTCTAAAGAGCAATCCCAGGTCACAAATGCCTTGGGCATTGTCCTGCCAGAGCAGGATGCATGACAGTTGTGGCCATTTTGAGGTCTTGTTCACAACAATGCGAAGGATGCGAACCACCATCTGGACAGACCTTTACGATTTACAAACCTCTTTAGTGTGTGATCTCAGAGGATCCACACCGTCATGTTAGGAGGGCTCCATTCATAGCCCCATTTGACAGAGATGAAAACCAAGGCTTAGGAAAGATGGTTTGCATCAGGTCACACAGCTAGGAGGAGCTCCAGTCCAGATGACAAGGACTTTGCAATTTGGTGTTTGACTCTTAGAAACATCTGGAAATAGCTTGCTAGAGAACGATGTGCACAAGCGGATCTAGGTAAGGGGAGATACCATGTCTGCAGCCGGGAGTCTTGGGTCGAAGCAAATGCCCACAGCCCCTGGACTTCCTCTCCATCAGGGCTTTGTTCAGTGTGCAGACTTTCTGAGACCACTTTGGGTGCGGTATTTGTGGAAACAGAACTCCCCCAGGAGGAAGCCAGAGACACTTGGGAAAATGGGTGTGAGGGAATCCAATCTGGAGGCCAGCCCAGCTGTGTATCACTGGCCATTTACCCGGGACCTTGTGGTGTGCAGTGTGGAGCAGGTGACTGGGGGCAACCGCAAAGTCATGGACTCGATGGGGGCCCCAGCGGAGGCCCCACCCCTGGCTTTGGGGGAATCCTCCTGTGGGTAAAGCATTAGAGGTGGTCAGCACAGGTCTAGATTGGGGTGTGTCTCTGTGGAACGGGGAGGGTGTGACTAACACATAACCTCACAGAGGGCTGGAGACAGTCCTCATTCTGTGGCTGCTGCTCCCTCCGGCACAGATGGACAGGGCTGGACTGAACTTGAGAAATCAGCCTGCGAGTGTGCAGTGAGGTCAAGGAAAGCACTTGTTCAGAGTCACACAGCAAATCAGAGGAAGAGCCAGACTGGCCTTCTTGCTGCCGGAGACGTCTGCTCTGTTGTTCCCACCCCGGAAATACCAATGTTCCCCTTCCCCCACTTTCAGTTTTCCCCTGAAGCAGTGAAAAGAAAGCATTTTGTCTCCTGACCTCGGGCAGGCCTGGTATTCCTGGGGTGAGCCCTGGGTGACTTGGCTTCTAGAACCACTCAAAGCAGGACTCTCAGCCCACCCACCCCCGCCTTGTCAGGTTCTTCCTAAGCCCGCATCTTTCCCCCCAGCCCTGGGACCCGGCCAGCTGGGAGAGCACCCCCTGGGATAGAGACAGTTCCCGTCCCCTGGCCCATCAGGGCTTCTGCCTGGGACCTGTAGGCCACGCCAAGGCCCCAGCTCCTCCCATGCTCTGCTTTTCCCCCAGAGTCAGGCAGCTAGACAAAAAAGAAATGATTGTTTTCTTTTCCTGGGTTCAGTTTCCCTCTGGAAGTTGTGACCCAATTAGAAAATCAGACAAATAGAAAAATCTGGCCACGACCCCAGCTGAGGTTAGAAAGTCTCTGCTCGCATTTAGGTCTCTGCCTCCCGTGCTCTCCTGTGAGTCCCGGGCGGCGCAGGCTCCCTTGGCCACCTGGAGCAGACCTTCCTCCGTGCCGTGCTCCTCCGTAATTGATGATTTATTCCCCACTGACTTCCAAAATGGATTTGAGACAGCTTCTTGACCTTTCAATAATATCAGCCCAAACCCAAAATCCCTGTTATAAAATAGGAGGACCGCTGGTGGGTCACACGTAGAGGCCCAGGAGTGGAGCTGCTGCTGCGCGCCTCACCTCCGCAAGTGGACTGGTTTTTGACAGGGTCCCACCATCAAGCCCAGCTCTGCACCTGGAGCTGCCCAGGCTTCACTGCTGGGAGCAAGGGGCTCACTTTCTTGGAAACAGTCTCTGTCTGGATGCGTTCCAGAGCGTGCTTCCAAAAACATAGTTTTAATCAAAAAGAAGACCACCAGAAAAACTGGGACAAATTGTGATTTTTGACAGTGGACAGTTGTAAATGCCAGGAGGGGTTGCCAGTTGGCAAACAAACTCCTCTGATGAGGTCTTCGATTAATTATACAACCAGTGAGCTGACCAGGGCTGGGGTCTCTTAATTGTCCTCAATTGTGGGATGAGTTCTGGTCTTCCTTTCCTCCCTCCCTCCCTCCCTCCCTCCCTCCCTCCCTCCCTCCCTTCCTTCCTTCCTTCCTTCCTTCCTTCCTTCCTCATTCATTCCTTCCTTCCTCCAGCAATCCCTCTGCTCCTCCTGGGTCCTGAGCCCAGTTCACAGAGTGGGCCCAGAAATTACTGAATTTCTCAAGTCCTTGGAGTGTCTGTGGGGAGAGTCACCCACGTTACTGACTCAGAATGGAAAGAGACCAGCTCAGTGGTGGCAGGTTTGTGGGATTGCTAGGCCCAGGGACTAAGCAGGGACTCTGGGGGACCAGAAGGTGAGGTTTGGTGGATGCAGGAGCCCAGGGCTGGCCTGCTGACAGGAGGGGATGCTCTGGCCTGTGGCCAGCCTCCCCGGGAGGGCTCCGAGGGAAGCCTGGCCCCTGGAAATCTTCATGCCCGAAGTGGGTGCCAGGCCCATGTGTACAAACAGGGGGCTCAGTATTTAGGAGTGGGGAGGAGCAGGGAGCTGCCCTGAATGGCTGCCCGCTTTGGAAATTTCTATGCATTTGTAATAACAAAATTACCATAATTTGCTCGTTAACGCAGCTAGATCAGTCAAGCATTGTTCCATCGCGGGCAGGGAGGCCGCGGCGCCTCTCTCTGCACACTCTACACACCCCAGCCAGCCTGCCAGCCCTCGAGAGCGCTGGAAATTAGCATGCAAATGGTCCTAATTCGGTGGGCGAGCTGTCAGGCAGCGCCTCTCCGGCCTCGTCTCTGTGAAGGCCCTGACAGCCCGGCTCCGGCGCCGGCCCACCCTCCTCGCTCCAGCCAGGAGGGGCTCCGAGGGCCACCTCCAGACTGACAGCTTGGCGGCCTCCCTCCCTCGTCAGCGCCATCAGGCCTGGCGGCGGACTCCCCGGGGAGCGGGCAGGCCCTGCCACCGTGCCGGCTGGGGCTGGCCGGAGGAGGCAAGTAGGCAGGTGGGCCGGTGGGGGAGGCTGGCCAGGGCTGGGGTCCACCAGCCTTGGCCGGACGGGCCGTGGGAGAGAGTGAGGGTGGAGCCGTGCCGCCCCCCAACCCCGACTCAGGGCCTGATTGGGGCACGGGGACCCTCAGTGTTGGTGGGTTTTGAGAATGGGGACTGTGGGGCACCTTCTACCAGGAGCAAATTCAAATCCTGCCTGGCTCTTCCTCCTTTGTCTTCCTGGTCTGACTTAACACAGGACTCCCCCTCTCCCCTATACCTGGAACATCTCTGCCCAAACTGTGCCTGGAGTTCCTTAGGCCATAATGGAGAATGGGGAGGCTAAGAAGGAGTGTGCTGTGGGCAGGATGCCCTAGACCGGGATTCCACACCCCTGGGCCTCAATCCTGCCTCCAGGATCATGAGCCTTTAGGCTCGTTCCCCTCTCTGGACCCCAGCCTCTGCATCTTTATAGTGCGGGTGTCTCTATGATTCTCCTCCCAGGGCTGTCCTGAGGATAAGAGAGGGAGACGGCCCCGCTTTAGAGCAGTAGGTGCCATCTAGTGAGAACTTCCGTATGCTGGTCCTTCCCAACCTGTGTGCCCTTCACAGTAACCCCACCAGGTTGGTGTTGATCTTACTTACCTGAGGCCTCAGCTCACACAGAGTAACTTGCCCAAGTGGCAGGGCCAGGATAGAGTCCAGTCTTGCTTGCTCCAGCGCCCTTTTAGAGGAGAAAATACAGAGCCCTGAGAGCCAGATCTGCTTCTGAGAAAAGCATGATGACACCACCTTCCAGGCGACTGGTGCTCTTACATGCCTGGCACATCCTCAGTACTGAATAAATGTGGGCTGATGGAAGAGAACCCGGGTGGGACTGTCTTTGGGGATCCTCTGTATCCATCTTTATGTTCCCCTCTTGACCTGTAACAGCAGAATGAAGAAGCTGCTGCAGGAAGAAGAGGGGGAGCCACAAGCCTTGAAGTTTCCCCCACGCTGTTTCTCAGGAGCTTGTTCCTTCCTCTTCATGAGCCAGATACAGCCCCATACCAACATGCAGGGTTTGGTGAGTGGAGAGCAGGATGGGTTTCAGTCCCCACTTACCTAATCAGCTGGTAGCTCTTATGCGGTGAAGAACCTACTCACCCCTACATGGCTGCCCTGCCCTCTTTGTCTGTTTTATGGGAATCTCATTGGGCCTTTTGAGCCTTCAGATAAATGCAGAGGTAAGAGCGACCCTGAGAAATCCAAAATCCTAGCTGGCTCCTGGCTGTCCTGGGGTGGGGGCAGAAGAGGGCTCATGAGCCTGAGTCCCTGCTGCATCACAGCACCACCCATTGCTCAGTGCGGATCCTACCACAGAGCAGATGCTCAGGACAGCTTTGGAAGCCCGTTTAATAACATGTGGACCAAGAGAGAAAACGTGCAGACATGTGCCCGGGTGAACTAAAAGTCATCCAGATGTGTGCCTCAGACCACAAACTTTCAGCCATCGGTGGCTTCTTTTCCACCTAGTCTTTGGTTCATTTATTTGGGGCCCATGGCATGAGCCTGATGGAACCTTAGGGCTCCATGTACCAACCAGTCTCTCAACAGTTGCTGTTGGGCTCTTGAAAAGAACGAGTCCTGCCAACCACAGGGTCCCAGACACTCTGAGGACAGCTCAGGGGCCCAGCCATTCCCACTCTAGAAGGCCATCCTGGGGACTTCGAAATTCCGGGGGGTGAGACTGGAGGGATGCCTGCAAACTGCATTTCTGCTCTAGGAAGAATTGCCCAGGCTCCCCCTAGTGGAGAAGCGGGGTGCAACGCCCTTCCTCATTCCTGGTAGGCGGCAGGACAGGGCAGGAGTGCCTCCTGCCACCATACTCTTTCTACAGTTGGTACAGGCATACTCTCCTAGAATCCTCATCACAATCCTGTGGGTACCCTTGGTTATCACTTTTGTTGTAGACTCAGTGAGAGGAAAGGGCTGGCCCCTTGTCATACGGAGCCAGGTGCTTTCCCTTCCACCCAACAGCCTACATCTAGCCTCATTCTGTAAGTGCCCTTGGCTTTGGCCAGCTGGCCATCTGCTTGCATGGCCCTTCTCAATTTTGTGGCATTAGACTCCAAATGGCCAGAGGGCACCCCTCTGTAGATAGGTTAATCTTTCAGTACGTTTGCAGTAGCCTCCTTACTGGCCTCCCTACTGCCAATGCTGCGCCTTTAGTCCATTCTCAACATAGTGACCAGAGCAAGCCATTAAAATCTGAGTCAGGACATGTTCCCGACATGTTCCTGACATGTTCCCATGTGCTCACTTAGAGTCCTTATATGATCTCCCCCTCCCCACTTGACCCTTGACCTCATCTTCTGCCTAACTCCCCTTCACTTCTCTGCAGCCGTACAAGCCATACAGACCTCCTCACTGCTCTTCCAACACATTGCCTACTCATGCCTCAGGGCCTTTGCACTTGCTGTTCCCTCTGCTTGGAGAGCTCTTCCCACAGATAGTCACATAGCTAATTCTCACTTCCTCAGCTGGTTATTCAAAAGTCACCTTTTTGATGAAGCCATTCCTACTCACGCTATCTAAAATTTCACCACTTTGTTTTTTCTTTAACATATGCTATATGCTGTGTTCTTAATTATTTGTTTTGTTTATACAACTAGAATACAAGCTCTATGAGGGCAAGGTCTTTTGTCTGTTTTGTTCATGGCTGTATCCTCAGTGTCTAGAACAGTGCCAAGTATTTAGTAGGCACTCAGTCAAAATCTGGTGAATAAATAAGTGGATAAATAGACTGTCTGCTGTGTGCCTGGCATCAAGATAAACACAGACTGGGTCTGCCCCCCACACCTGTGGTGCTCCCCCACCCAGCCCTACATTTGCTCCCTTAGGAGGCTTTTCCCCTCCTTCTTGCTTGGCCACCAAAGACATCTCCCCTCCTCTCCCATAGCCCCAGGTTGTTCCCCCCAAAGCCACCGTGTCACAGTGGACACAGATGAACATGTCAGTTGAATTTAAGAAAGAAGAAATCTCCATCAGCACAGCCAATTTCAGGGCTGACCTACTCACTACACTCCTGGGGAAACTGAGGCCTGGATTGAGGAAAGGCCTTGCTGCAGTGAGTTTGTGGTAGAGAAGAGACTACCTCCTGGTCCTTGGATTGTGAGGACTGGCATGAAGGGAGGTTCTGAGTCAGCTCCCTGCACAGAACAAGCGCCTGATCGAGGTCCCCGAGTAATGGTGGTGGCTGCCCAATGACCTGCATGGAGTTCACCCCCACTAGCTGCCCCTTCTTGGTGGTCTTAGAGGTTGGCCTCCTTGGGACCTGGGGACTAGACACTAGTGTGTCCCCGAGGACCCTGGGAAACCCCTTCACGTGGGACCAGTGCTTCTCAAACTTTTCTGTGGCCAAGCCACTGGGGGATCATCTTCCAGAGTAGATTCTGATTCAGTAAGCCCAGAGAGGGGCCCAGGGTGCTGTGTTTTAAACTTTTTAATGGGGCCCAGTGATGCTGATGCAGCTACCCTCGAGTGGCTATCCAGTGGTTCTCAAACTCATTGCACATTGCAGTCACCTCAGAAGTTTGGACACATACTGATATCTGGCTCCACCCCAGAGATTCCAGTTTAACCGGGATGGGGTGTGTCTTGGTTGTCTGGGGTTTTCAAAACTCCCCAGATGATTCTACTAGACAGCAAGGTTTGAGAACCACCAGTCTGGGTCACTGCACATTATTCTTGCACCGAGGGCAGCTCCACTCTGGGAGAGCCATACAACTTAAAGAGAATGGCATGAGGAGCTCAGAGGCTGCATCCCACTCCTGGGCAGGAGAGAGGATAGGAGAGGGGCTCAGGTAGTGAGCTGGAGGCCAGCATGGGGGGAGGGATACGAGAGAGCCTGCGGAGCCCTTCCCAGCAGAGAAGCAGCCAGGAGAGGTGAACCAGCTGCACAGCTCTTCGGAGCCCCGTCTTTGGCTTCATTCTTAACCCTGACTCTGATAGAGAAATAACTCCCTTTCTTCCCCCCCCTCCAGCCTCGCCTGCCTCTGTACCTGTATCCCCACACTAGTCCCCAGCCACCCAGGATCCGTGTAATTTATGTGTGTGTTGCCCCCTCCCGCAGACTGTGGGCCCTCGGTGGGCAGGGACCGTGTCTGATTCATGTCTGCCTCCCCAGGCCCCGGGCCCTGCATGCTGGGGGTAGGAAAGGTGTGCGGAATTGAGTGTACTGCTTGGGGCGCGCTGGTGCCTGGGACCTCTGTGCTACCGAGTTCCCAGTGCACGGCAAAGCCTGTGCATCGTGGTGGTAATTGTGAAGGTAAATCTTGTCTGGTGTCCTCGCAAACACTTGGTGAGGCGTTCCATAAATATGTCAGCAGCAGCATTAAAATTTGATGGCAGGCGGCTCAGGTCGGGACTAGCACTGTGACTTCCCAGCAAGGTATGACACCATCACCTCCTTCTCATTAGTCAGCGGCAGGATGCTCAGGCTTCTGTACTGAGTTGGGCCTGGTCAGGGGGAGGCGATTTCTTCAGAGGAGGACCGCTGGCTGCTCTGAGGGACAGGCCAAGGTCGAGGCCATGGAAAAGTACGTCAGCTTTGGATTGGCATCCAAAGACATTGGGCTGAGAGTCAGAGTTCCTGAAGGCTCTGGGAATGTGCCCAGTGGCTAGAGGGCACCCAAACTGGAGGAGGCTGGAGCCACTTGGAGTCTGGGAGCCACTAAGAAGGGCTTTACAGTCCAACCTGGTGGAAATAGTCGATTTGCCCCCAAAAAGGCCTTGTAGGATACTTTTTTTTAAAGATTTTATTTATTTATTCATGAGAGACACAGAAAGAGAGAGAGAGAGAGAGAGAGACAAGCAGAGGGAGAAGCAGGCTCCATGCAGGGAGCCCGACGTGGGACTCGATCCTGGGTCTCTAGGATCAGGCCCTAGACCAAGGCGGCACTAAACCACTAAGCCACCTGGGCTGCCCTCGTAGGATGCTTTAAAGGGGCATGGCATCAGAATCATCATTTAAGCAAGCAAAGGGTCATTTGGACAGGAGTCTGGGAGGCAAAAGTATTTAGTGGCGCAAAGAATGGAACCCAGTCTTGTCTACTTTCCACCCCAGCACTGTCCACTTGGGGTAACCGAGGTTAGGTGAACTTGAAAGAGACATGTTCAAGGTCACACGATGGTAGAGACAGAATGAGGTCACTGGCCTAACTCTTAGATTAAGGCTTTCCCTATAATCAAGTGTTTGGGGCACTTAATGAAATACGAGGAAACTACCTAGGAATACAATTTTCATTAAAAAAAACAAGCCAAGTGCATCCACTTTTTTCAACAATCACACAGAGCACATGCTTTGTGCCAAGGACTGACTCATGCATCAGGGAGCCCCTCACATTCTGATTCACAAAGGACTTCGAAATGCATCAATATCCTTTAGTCGTGTGAGTGTTGTAATATCACGTTGCAGATGAGGAGGTCAGGTGCAGTGAGGTAAAGTGACTTCTCCAAGGCCACTCAGCTACATGGCTGAGGGGCTTAAATGGGGACTGCTGGCCGCAACCCCCTGCTCTCTCCATCCCCTCAGTTATCAGCACAGAGTGGCAGCCACAGCTGTTGCCAGTGCCTACACAGAGAATCAGGCCCACTGTTTTACAGTTACTTCCAAAAATTATGATGTGGTTCTGAACGGTTAAAGAGTTTCTGGGTTTATTGGGTGGTGTGCCATGGTAGCAGCTGCCTCATGAGGCCTCTCAGGCCAGGAAACACGGCGTCCTGCTAAACTGGCCTCCTGTTTGGGAACATCCAGAGACTGACCTCGTCCCCAGGCTCCCTTCCCTGGAGATGGAAGCAGCACACTTTGACTCTTGAATGCAGCCAGGGCTGGCAGGAGGTGCATAGGGACAGGTTTCGGTAACCCACTAAATGACGTGGAGGCCCACATCTCAGCCAAGAAGCCCTCCTGGATACCCCAACCAGGATACATTTTACCTTCCTCTCTGCTTCTAAACCTGCCTCACCCTTTTCTAGTACCTGAATTTCTAGTTCTGGGCCTAAGAACCCCTTAGATGCAAGGAGTTCCTGGAGAACTAGAGTCTGAGACCCTCTCCCTGAGTGGCGTAGGACCTAGCACAAAGCTCTGAATGGAGTAGGGCCGTTGTGACTGCTGAATCGAATAGATTTCCCAAAATCCTGGTGAGTTTATTAGACATCTGTCACAGATGTGTGAGCTGGATTCCTTTGAGAATACAGTTCAATGTTATTCCAGAGGAACTGTGTGGAATCAGGAGCCTAGCAGGTTAGGTCATGGAATGGGGGCTTCCAGCAAGGTCACTCAGAGAGACCTTCAGGTGTCCAGACTGAGTACCTTCTGATGGCCAGGTGGGTGGTAAGGAAAAAACCCTTCCCGGTTATCCCTCCCAGCTGCAGCCCCAAGCAATGCAATTTGGTTTTGCTCTTTTTCTGAGTGTAGCAATCAGTGTTTTGCTCTTGCCTTACAAAAACACAAAACCAAAACTGCAACGATGAAACCTCTCTTCAATTCTTGCAGTGAAGCCAGGCTTGGTGCTGTCCCTGTGTGTCAGAGAGGCCTGGTAAGGGCCAGCCCCTTCAGGAAGCACCCATGCACTGTTCCTCTCCCTGTGTGGGACCCGCACCCTCACCCCTGCAACAAACGTGGCCCACTTCCCTTTTCAGTGTGTCTTGCCGCCTTTGTCTCTCTCTGTTTCATGCTCCTGCCAAAGATTAAGAACTAGAGTTTTATTACTGCTTTTCTAGCATGTTCTCATGACCTGTTTGGATCTGACACTGACAGGGGCTGGCCAAGGACCACGCAAGACCCCCTCAACTAGCATTTCTGCTGTGGGCGGGCCCTGAGCTGGGGACAGTGGAGGTCCTCGCCCGGATCTGTCACTCACACGTGGTGATGAGTCTTGGCTCCCGCCCTCAAGGAGGAACCAGACAGACTCCCCAGTGGAGGAATGGAGATGAGGGTCACATCTATCCTAAGTCTGAGCATCAAGTGCTCCGGGCTGTGGGGCTGAGGCCTCAGGGGAAAGTGGGGCATTGCTCTCAGCTAGGACGATCAATCCAGAAAGCAATATTTGAGCTGGGTCTTGACAAGCTGGGAGACTGGACATGAGGAGCAAGAGGGAGGTGGCCCTTCAGATGAAGGGCACAGCATGTGGAGATGGAGATGAGCCCCCTGGAACCTGCAGGGAATGGCACTTGGCTTTTGGGGCCGGGAGGTGGGGGACAGTGGGAGGTGTGACTCAGAAGCTCACTGGGACCAGACCCCGCAGGTCCTTGAATGGCGCAACGGGGCTTCTGGCCCCTGCCTCGAAGGCTTGTTTCTGTTTCTCACAATGATGCTGTGTGAGGGCACTCCCGGGTGAGGCTCACCAGAGACTCACGAAGGAACTCCGTTGCCCCACACGCATACACACAGATCAGGTATGTCTTGCACCCTGGTGAGGCTGCAAGAGCCATTTGCACATTGCGCATTGTCTTGTCCATTGTTTGCTTAGATGAGCGCATTGGGACAGAATTTTGGAATAATACCACAGCAGGAGAGCAGATTAAAATTGCATCAGAACCACTCAAAACATACCATAGCAGAGCCAAGGGCCTCCAGCTGAAACGTCTACAGGGGCCAGACATGTACAGAAAAAGATGAGAAATCAGACTTGGGGGACACGACAATAGTTATAAATTGCTTGTGGCTGATGACATACTTGTCCCTTTAAAACACTGGGTTGACCATCAATATATTTTGATTGGCCCCATGTGGCTCAAAAGCCCCAGTTCTTGCCTCTGATGACAGCCAGCTGGTGGGGTCTAGCATGTGCCCCATAGCCCACAGCGGAGGTACTGTGATGCGAAAGTGGAGTTGTTTCCCTTGAGGTCCCTGGAGGGTCCTTGCATTCAGGTTCTGGTGGTTGTAGACGGCAGGAATTGGGCTCAAGGCACAGCAGGCTCCTGGCACAGAGGACCAGGTTGAGGCCCACAACGGTCACCCACCCGCCTCGTGGCCGGCCAGCAGCAGAGCCTGGTCTCACGGGGGCCCACCCGGCACCGCTGCCCGATTGCGAAGCCCTAGTTCTCTTGAGAAACAGAAATGAGACACATTCTGCATTCGCTCCCTCACTCTTGCCCTCTCTCTCGGTTTTTCTCTTCTCTGTTTTTCTGAAGGCCTTCGTGGCTGGCTTGAGCTGGTGGGAGAAGAGGTTTTTCCCAGAAATGGATCGATGCTCTATGTGCCAGGCTGTCTGGGCTGACACGGCTGACCTTTACTGAGTTTGCTCAGGTTTTCCTTTCCCTGTTGGGAGCCCGCGGAGGTCTTGCTCTGCAGAGAGGGAGGTTGGGAAGCATTGGTCTTCAAGGGGGCCTGTCTGGGTGTGGGTGCAGGGAGGGTAGGAGAAGGAAGAGTGTTGGTGCCGGAAGACTTTTGAGGCCACTTGTTGGAATCTCGGCCATACACATTTCCTGTACAGATGAGAAAACTGAGTCTTGGTGGGGGGAAGGAGTTTGAAGTCACTCAAGAGGTTTTGACTGAGCCCCAGGATCTGGTGTGCATGCACACACCTACTCACCCACGCACGTGCACACACACATGCACATCTGCGTATACACATATGTATCCACGTATATGTGTATGCATGTGTGTTATACATGTCATACCTAAAATAGGAATATAATATATATACAATTGCATATAACATACACACATTTGAAGGTTTGTGCCTGCGTGGCATGTTCTAGTTGGCACGGCGATGCAGAGCGCCCGCTGATGCCCGAGTCGTGGCATAGCATGCAGATCTACAGGACCACGGGGAGGAGCTGGAGAAATCTCATGGTCCTTTCCAAATCTTTCCTTCCTCCTCCTCCTCTGTAAAGCTTTTCTCTTAAAGCCCAGCTTCAATCCTTCAGAAATAGAACTTGGCTGCGAAGTCACTTTGAAAGACTTTCCGTATGTTAATTACAGCCGGCCAAGGTCTCGAGCAGAGGTGGGAGCCCACCATCTGCAGATGGGGTCGGCCCCCGGCGAGCTCTGCAAATCCCCATCATCTGGCAGGTGTCGTTTTGGGTTAATTAAGAGCTACACTGAGCCGGTTTACCTGTCACTTCTGAGAATTTTAGGAAACTTCGACTTTCTTGCCATCTCTGAGCTTTTAGCAAAGGAGAAAGAAAACATCTCTGATTCTGACAATTTTCCTGGCCCTGGAATCTCCAGGAAAGCTGCTTTAAAATAAAGCTGCCTAAATTTTTTTAAATGGATTTTAATCAGTCCTTTCTACTTACCCCATTAATCTTTACCACTAGTTCTTTTATATTTGGAAGGCAGTGCTGTTCTGTGGAAACCCATCATTTACCTAAATTTCTTTAGCCTCTGCTTTCATTCTGAGTCTTCGAGGAAAGAACATACATCCTTCAGCTTTATTCTGTTTAGTGGCTTTGGAAGGACTTTCGATTTGCGTGTCAGGGGCCTCTTTCAGCAGTCAGGGGACAGAGCGTCTGGGGTGGAAGCAGGAAAGACTGAGTTTTCCCTACCATCAGTGATGAGGAGGCACCAGGTCCTCCCCACACAGGGGTTTGTAAAGATCTGTAACTGTTAAGTCATGTGATCTTCCCAAGCTTCAGAAATAGAGATTTTCCTTCCTTCCATTTTACAGACAAGGAAACTGAGGCTCAAGAGGTAAATCCATGTGCCCAAGGCCACCCAGCCTCTGAATGGTAGGGTCTAGCCTGGACCATGGGCCTGTCTGACTCCAAAGGTAGAGAGCTCTGGGCAGAAATGTAGGGCAGAGCACACCTGCTGGTGTGGTCCTGGGTGCGAGCCTGAGAGAGGGCCAGCCCTCTGTTCTTGGACCTGTTGACAGCTGGTGGGGTGGGGGTGGGGGATCTGGCTCCTCGGCCCAGAGCCCCATTATGTACCATCTGCCTGGTCCCACCCCCTTGCTTTTGCTCATGCAGTCGGCCCTCTGGCCCCACCTCTCCTTTACCCAGGGCAGAGTGCCGACAGCAGCCAGCCAGTATCTTCTGGCATCTTGAGATCAAGTAAGTTGGACTCGAATCCTTATCCCCTGCCTCATGGAAAAGTCCTATGTCTTTCCCAGGATTTCTGCCCCATTTCCAGGGGAGGCTCCCATTCACACACTCTGGCTCAGGTTCCCTGACATCACCAAATTCTCGGGCTCTGTGATCTCTCTTGCTCTTGGACCACATCCGATCACCTCAGCCTCACGGGCTACCCAGACAAGCACTCAGCCACCACCTTTGATTTGCATGTAAGGAGAAAACACCAACCTGGTCATGAAAGGCATTCGGATGGGTGACAGGCTTTACTGGATGTACCTGAGGTGGTAGTTGGGGGAAGGGATAGTTACAGCCCCCGATACGGACAACTTAGAATGGGAATCTAGACACCCACTTAAATGTCCCTCACCCCCTACTCTCTAGACACACACACACACACACACACACACACACACACACACATGGTAGGACATGCACAGGGCTTTTTTAATGCACTGCACTTGGGTCTCTAAATCCTGGATGGCTTTCTTTTGCATATCCAAGAACTCAGTGAAAGCTGTAAAAGTCCTTCTAGGGCCTTCCTCCTCCCTCTCTTCTCTGCTACCTTAGCGTCCTGGGTGTGGGGAGAGGGGAGAGTTCTCTTCTTCTGGTAAGATTACCTTGTTTCCCCAATCCCATGATGTAGGCCCATATTCAAGATGAAGCGACTCTGCCCAGAGACGTTCATTTACCCAAGGCCACACAGCCAGTAAGCAGAAGGCTGAGTGCAGAGCCTACCCTTGCCCACCCTTCCTCATCTGTGGACACACCTTCCCTGATCCCTCTTTGCTTTCAGCTCCCATGGCATCTTGGGGGCAGGGGGCAACCTGCAGTGCTGACTCCAAGTCTGGTCTCACTCCAATCCTGGCTTCCCCCTTGGAACTGCTCCTTCCCAGGAGGCTGGGGATGGAGAAGATCATGACATGTTTTGCTGGTGAGAGTTCCTAGGGGCTTATATGTGACCAAGTCCAGACAGCCCAGGAGCTGTCTCTAAGGAGGGCCCAGGTGCTGTGTGCTTCCCAGATGGAGGTCTCACTGTCCACTGAGTGACAGACACCTGGACATGAGCTGGCACCCCAATCTACCTCACAGAAACTTTTCTATTAATGGATAAAGGGTTCCCAGTTGAAGCAGTTGGTATTTTCTGAGAGATGCCAAAAGCCTGGATTGGGTGGTGGAAAGACGCAAGGGGCCCATGCTGTCCTTTGTGCTGGGTGGGGGTAAGAGAAGGTGGTTTTTTTTAAATTATTTATTTATTCATGAGAGACACACACACACACAGAGGCAGAGACACAGGCAGAGGGAGAAGCAGGCTCCATGCACCGGGAGCCCGATGTGGGACTCGATCCCAGTCTCCAGGATCACGCCCTGGGCTGAAGGCGGCACTAAACTGCTGAGCCACCCGGGCTGCCCAAGAGAAGGTGTTTATTTTTTAGTTCATTTTTGTAGGAGAGTGAATTGACACACATGTTACATTAGTTGCAGGTTCTACAAGTTTATACATTGCAGTTCTGCTTACCACAAGTGTAGCTGCCATCTGGGAAGGTGTTCATTGTGTGATCTTTGTCTCAGGCAGGCTAGCTGTACTTCTGGGGGTCCTAACAATGAGCCTGAGCCGGGGACTTCATTTTCCGCCCTGGAGAGCATCGTTCTGTGCCTGCGGTTGTTGTGGCCATGCTGTCTCCCAGGCTTCTGTTCCATCTGCTTGGACTATGGCAGCAGGCACCTGGCTGGTTTTCCCTGACCACAGGCTCACCCTCTCCAGCCTGCCCTCCAGATTCTGCTGCTCCCTAGTCTTCCCTGGGTCCCAGCTCTACTGGAAGAAAAGCATAATGTTCTGGCCCCACGCAGTTCTGGCTTGCCTCTGCTGGGCCTCATGATGACCTGGCCATGCAGGGCGTCACGCTCTGACCAGTCCCACCCCGACCTTTCTTGTGCCTGTCTCCCTCTGCATATCAAAATCCTGTCTCTGCTGGCTCACATGCTCTTCTGCACTCCAGAAAGTACCACCCAGTGCTTTCTCCAGACCTTCTCTTGGTTGGACAGGGTTCATTTTTCTAAGCTGCTGTTGTAAGGTTTGAAGGAAAGAAGGTGAATGTCCTTTGGATGTCATAATGTGGTGACTTTAAGCAGAAGAGATGAAATAGGTTATTGGAGCCTCCAGACCCAGAGAAGCCAGCAGCAGGTGGGATCCACTGAGCCCCCAAGGACAGGGCCTCCTTCCCTGCTAAAAGGATCATGGCCCCTGAGAAGTGAAATTCAAGCTCAGCTGACAAGAATGGCCTTTAAAAAAAATAAAGAGACAGGCCAAAGATGGGAAGGCAGTGTCACATAGGCAGAGAGTCTGGGACCAGAGGGCAGGAGGCCAACCTCAGAGTCCCCCCACCTTCCTGGGCCTCCATTTCCTCACACAGAAGACGCAGACAGTTGCACCCACCTGTGTGCTTCATAGGGTTGTCAGGAGGGTTAAATGAGATTCTGGATGCCGGGGAGGCCTTGGTGACCAGTATCAGGTCATTGTCATCATGGCCGACATTTGCTAGCATTCACTGTGTACCAGGCACTCTGTGTATCACCCATTCAGTCTTTACAATGACCACATGCAGTGGCATCTATTAATTGCTCCTACTTTACTGCGGAGGATACTGAGGCATGGAGAGGCTGAATGATCTGAAGGTCACAGAGTTCAGAAGAGGCAGACTCAGGATTTAAATCCCAGCAGTCTGGCTCCAGAGATTTTGTTCCCAGTCTCTGTGCCGAACTGACTGGAGACCACCGGGTTGAGTGGCAGCATGTGGGCTTGATCCTAGGCAGTCTGCTGCTTCCCAGCCACAAGGGCAGGCGAAGCCAGGTCTATAAGGCAGGCAGCTTCCTTGGTATTTGAGGACCTGGCCTCCCCACATCCCCTGGGGTGAGGGCTCCCTACACTAGTTTTCTGTGTGGTCCATCAGATCATCCGAGAACATTCCAGAGTGTCCAGCAGGTGGCCGGATCACCCCCATGGGTCAGCCTCATGCCCCAAGATGGTGAAGCTCCTCTTCTCCGAATTCTCACTCTCCCAGGGCTTCTCATGGGACAGGGCTTGCTGAGGATGGCCACGAAGCCCCCCACTCAGCACACCAGGCAGGGGGGTCTCCAGGGGTTCACATCATCCACCGAGGAGCAGAGTGTTGTTGTGAGTGGAACCCAGCAGTGGATCAGATAAACTGGTTGGCATGCAGCCGGTGCTCAATGCACCCCTGGCTCTCAGTACTAATAGCAGAAGTAGTGGAAGCCACCATCTGTGTCCCTGGTTGATTGTGGGGTGCCTGCTCATTCATTCATTCAACAAATAGCGTTCAGGGCCAGCGAGATGCCAGGCCCTATACTAGACACTGGGAGGGAGACGTGACTTTGACAGACAAAACTCCCTGCTCCCCATTGTACTGGAGGAGGCAAAATTAATAAGAACAGCACAACAAAAACAAGATATGTTGGGTTGTCATCAGTTCTATGGGAAAAAAAATATAGCAGGAAAGAGGGGTGGGGTAGAGTTTCCATTTTACATTTGGTGGTCTGGAGATGAAATTGGAGCAAAGCCTAGAAGGATGTGAGGGAGAGAGCCATGCAAACAGCTGTGCAAGAGCAGTATGTACCAGGTAGAGGCAGGTGAGCTACCGGCGATTTGTGGAATGCCGACTATCCACTGTGGACACAGCATTACCCGGGGACTGTGGGGGGTGGCACAGAGGTGCACAGAGGAACCACACCCAGACCTGCAGGGCAGACACTCCCATGTCACAGGAGACCCCCCATGTAGGTGCTGTGTGATGCTGCGGGAAACTGGGTGCACCTGAAGTGGGGGCTTCCCAGAGAAAGAGATGTTAGCCAATTTGGGGACTGGGTGGTGGTGGTGGAGGCTGAAGGGTGGGTAACACACAGTTAACTCCAGCTGAATGGACCCAAGGCTAGCACTTCCAGGGGCTGGAGATCAAGGAGGCTTCCCGGAAGAGGTGGCCTTGGAGCTGAGCCTGGCAGATGAGCATGATGCTGCTAGATGGAGAAGCTGAGACAGCTTTTGCCAGCAGAGCCCTGGGCCCAGGCACAATGCTGTCAGGAAGTGCCTCTGATGGGGCAGCCCAGAGCCCTGAGGGGAGGGCGGCTGTCCCCTCTGATCCCCCACCCTGCCTCCTAGGAGGAGGAGGAGGCTCTGATGGATATGTGGAGGCTGGGCTGCTACGGCCCGGCCCGGCACTGTCACCATGCTCTCCCTCCCTACGCCGGAACCTGACACCCTGACCACTGAGGCATAAAAAACAGAGAATTGGAAGGCTCAGCCTGTCAGGCTGGGAGTGGCCCCCAGAGAGGCCTGAGGAGGAGCACGTGTGTGTGTCTGTGTGTGTGAGTGTGCACACGCTCCGCCAGTGGCTGCCTGGAGGAATGGGGAGGAGGCCAGCCCTTCGGCTTCCTTCATTGTTCCTGCCCTACCTGGTGGGTTTCCAGGGACCCTGCATCTGGGCCTGGCCGAAATGGGGGAGAGCAGTGCTTCAGGTCCTGACTTCTGGTTGGTCCTTCTGGAGGCGCCTGCCCTTTGGCCCTTCAGCAAGCATCCTGGAGAATGCATGGAAGCATGTCTGGGCTGAGGGTGGTCTCGTGGGGCTGTATAACTCCTGTCACCACGGCCAGGGAGGGGCCCACATGCTCCGGAACCAGTGGCTTAAAAAGCCACTCAACAGCCAGCCACCAACGCAGCCGGTGCCAGGCATTGAGTCAGGCCCAAACGGTGCCCTCTGGGGATCCCAGCCACTCAGAGGAGGCAGGCAGGGCCCTTCCTGCTACAGAGCCCAGGCAGCAAGGTTTGAGGGCAGGAATTTTCCTTTCCTATGACTGGCTGGTGGTAAACAGGCTCTCCTGAGGCTGAAGAAAGAGCACAGGGCAGTGCCAGATGCAAGAATCACTGCCCCAGGAGCAGCTGGGCAAGAGCGAGCCATTCCCAAGTCCTACTATGTCCCCCTTCCCCGATGCTGTGCCCACCCTGGCACAGCTTGTGGTTTCTGCTTCAGCAACCCCAGCAGTGACAGCTGCCCCTTTCCCAATGCCTAGAAGGCCCTGACCCACTCCCTCTGCTGTGCTCCCCAGCCCTTTGGCTCATCCCTTCAGCTCAGCAAAGTGCCATCTGCTTTCTCCTGGCATGGGGCCTGAGCCTCTGTCTCATCCTCCCCATTAGGCCAGGGCCCCGGGAGCAGACACCTCTGGATTCACAACACAGAGGGCCAGACTAGAGCAGAGGTCACCTTTGGCTTCTCAGTCCACAGCCACGTGGGAAACATGTGGGCAGTGGAATTCAAACCACACTGGGGTGCTGGAGTGCCTCCGTCAGGGCTGAGAGCCAGGCAGTCTGGAGCTTTGAACTTGGGTCAAGGTCATTTTGTGAGAGACCCTGGGCATCCGTTTTCTCACCTGTAAAATGGTCCAGTAACCCCAGGGAACACCTGGCATGTAGTAGTTTTGTGGTATATATGTTAGAGGCTGGTATTCACTCCCACCGTTAAGAAAAATGTTGCAGGGGGAAATACAATGCCAGTGTTAGCCGTCCACTGGATAAGGACGTGGACCAGACTTGCCCTCATTGGTTATGAAAAGTGCCTGCAGTTCATGTAAGAGGCAAATGCCATTGGCATATTCCAAACCTGACCTGACATTTGGTTCCTGTTTCTCTCCCCGCCCACCACATGCAGGGAGTGAGTTCTCCGGGAGCCCCTACAGCCACCCTCAGTATCCCTCGTACAACGACTCCTGGAGGTTCCCCAACCCGGGGCTGCTTGGTGAGTACTGGTGGAGGCCCTGTGGGGCTCCTGGGCCATCAGCTGCCCCAGTAGAATCCCTCTTTGGGCCGGGTCCTGTGACAGCCTGAGGTCTGGGCCCTGAGTGGGGGTGGGTAGCTTGCCTCATATATTTGCCATCTGAGAGTTGTGATGGGAGCTTTGGACAGTAAACACCACTCCAGCCCTGCTCATGCCCTCCTCCCTTCCCCAGAGGTTTTGGTGGATAAGGCAAAACGGCAGAGAAGGAAAACAGAGAAAAAGAGGCATTGAAGGGATGGTAAGAATGTAGAAAATGTGCTTGCCTGAGAGTAACATATTTCTTAAGGATCATTGAATATTCCAGGGAGAAATCCCTGAGAGGCAGTAAGGAGGCCAACCTGAATTGATTGGTAGTGGTTACCTGTCTTGATCAGAACTCAGAGGCTTAGTGATTGATTAGTGATGTCTGCCATGGACATCAACAGAGCCAGCTCCTTTTGGAAATTGATTGCAAGCGGCTAAAGGCCTTCCAAGTCAAGCCATTCCAAGCTCAGCTGGCACCCAACCTCTCCCCAGGCCTCAGGCTGGCAGATGATCCATTGCTGGGGCCAGCCTGATCTGTGTACATCATCAAAGATATTTGGGCCACTCTGAAGACCAAGTAGGGCTAACTCAGCCCTCAAAAGGCCAAGGAGAGCCTTTTGTTGTGTTGAAATGAACTTACATGAAACCAGCTGGTGAGCAATAATGGGAGCTGAAGGTTCTAGAGCATGAAGCAGGGGCCCAGGCTCACAGATGTCACTTACCACCTGGGGGCAGAGCTAGCCAATGAGCCTGCAGTCAGCAACATGGATCCTGCCCCAGCAGTCAGCTGAGGAATTCTTACACAGGTCAGGACAAGTCTCAGAGACCACCCAGGTTTGTCCAGCTTAACTAGAGCAGCCTAAGTATAATAATAATAATAATAATAATAATAATAATAATAATAATATATTAATTCCTAGATCCTGAATTACTTTAGGACTGGGAAACAGACCTCATCAGAAAAGCAAGAACCTGGTCCCTTCAGACTCAAGTTGCCAGGTCATGGGTCTGTGAAGGAGGCCATGTGGTCACCACTGTGATTAGGTGACTAGGGCAGACATGTGACATAGACACCATCCCTTCCTGGCTAGACTCTTCCATGCACTTGGACCTTGGGCTGCCTCAAGCTGCCCAGAACACTATGATGTGTCATGTAAGACTAGTGGGTGCAGTAAAGAACAATGCCAGGTAGTACTCCAGGTCCCTATGCCTGCAGATTTCATTTTATAGAAGACTAGAATATTACCTTTTATGGGGCTGGTCTGGAGGGGCTGATCTGTGGACTGATGTCTCAGACTTCTTTTTTGGTTTTGGTAAAAATTAATTCTAAGTATTGAACCATGTCTCTCCACTTACCTAATGCTTTTCCTTAAATAACCCCCCTGAGAGGCCTGGATCTCTGAGTTGGCCCAGCTGTCATTCTTGGGAGGCAACGGTTAACCATGGTCTCCCTGAACCAGCATCTTTCAGAGAGGTAGGGGCAGAGGAATGGGTCTGGAACCCAAGCAGATGGCAAGGGGAGGTGGAAAATGGTGGCATTTGAGGCCTTTACTGCTCACACTGGAGTGAAGGCCAGCTCACATCCCCAGGTGTGAGGCATGGGCTGTGTGCCTCATAGGAGAAAGATGTGGACTCTGTCTCAGGGAGCCTCCACGCTGGAGGTTAGGGAGTCTCGGGTGAGGGTGTCTGTGCCGGGAGGTGCTCAGTGCCTTGAGAGGGGCTAGAGCCAACATAGAGAAGAGGAGAAAGTCCCCAAACCCTGTCCATCTAAATGACTACCTGCTAATTGTGTGGATACTGGGCAAAACTTGTCATGTGGGTCACCTTATTTTTTATCATTTCAACAGCCCAAGAGAGCACATGCTATTATCTATATTATACAGATGAAAACAGTGAGACTCGGAAAGGACATTAACTTACCTGAGGTCACACAGCAGGAGATTGCAGAATGAGGACTCAAACTCAGGTTATCCTAATCCCAGAGCCTATATTCATAACCAGTATACGATGTGGTACTCTTCTCCCTGGCCAACTAAGTCTGAATAGTACTACAGCCAGGAAAAGAGGCTTCATCCCTCTGTAAGAAGCCTAGAGGATCCTGAATACTCAGACCGTATATGTAATGAGAACAGCTCTGATCAATTTTTGAAAGCCAGATTATTGTATTTATCTGTCAGACTTGCAGTTGCAAACAACAGAATCCACTCTAGCTGGTTTAAGCAGAAAACCAATTTATTAAGGAATATTGCAGGCTTCCAGCATCTCCTGGAGGACCAAAGAGACAGGTGTGAGACACACAGCCGGGAACAACACCCAGCCACACCACCAGGGCTGCTCTAGGCCTCCTGCTGTTGCCAGTTGGCTCTATGCTCTATGCTGCTGCTCCAGCGAGGGTGCATGAGAGCTCTCCGCTGCCACCACCCAGAGCTGGATGCCTCTGCCATCCACTCAGCAGATGGAGGCTCTCAGCCCACCCACTTCCTCATGTTGCTTTCTTCACAAAGTCATATGCAAGAGACTCTAATTGGCAGAGCCCAGGTGACACACCTGTGCCCTAACTGCAGGCGGAGCTGGGAGAATTAATTCGTTCAAAGAGGCAGGCCTCATACACAGAAAATCTTGCAAACACAGGAAAAGTTTAAACCATGTTGGGCAGTTACAAACATGAGAAGTGGCCCCTGCACTTCCCAGTTCTGTAACCTGGGGAATCATAGTCAGGTCATCCACCAATCTGGGCCTCAGTTGCCTCAGGTGTGAAATGAGGATAATTGCCACTGGCAGCTTCGTTCAAGCAGGAGCTGAATATGATGCTCTCTTGAGGCCCACAGTCCCGAATAAGCAGTGATCCCACTTTCCTGAAGATGAGTGAGCTGCCAGGCTCACTCTACCATAGTCTTGCAAATAAGTTCCAGGTCCATTCACGTCTACCAGACTGCCCTTTATCCAGAGCATTTTCGGGGCTTTAGCTGAAAGAATCCCACTGAACCAGAGATGTAGACTGATTATTTCTGGGGAAGGTACCAGGGGTGTGGAGACCCGCTGTGAGACTGCTTGGTGCTCCCGCTAGATCAGTCGGAGCTTTGGAAACAGGTGAGACCCTCCATGCACGGAGCCCCTCCATGTGCTCCCGCCCCCACACGCATACTGCCCACACCTCGGCCAGCCTAGTCGAAGCCCCCTTCACAGCAACACCACCAACGCGAGGATGGGAAGCACTTCTAGGGAAGCTGCACACTGACTTCTCGGGAGGACTCCCCTCCCGGCCGTGCCTCCTGTGCTGGGGCTGCCTGCAGGTTACCCACAGGCCCAGCCAGGCCTGGAGGGCGCAGAGGCAGGGGGTGGGGAAGAAAGCAGTGGCCACTCAGGATTAGAATGGGTATGCCTGTGGATTAGGCAGTGAGCAGGAGCCTGGAATGACTGTGTCAGAAAGCAAATTGACAACACTGTGAATTAGAGAGGGAAAATGACAGAAGAAATGGACAGGTTTATTCTAGATGGAGGTCGAATGGGCATCAGAAAGAGCACTTTGTAAGGCGATGTCTTCATTTCTCATGGTAAATGCATTTTTGACTTTGCAGGACGGGCTGGCAAGAGATTAGGCTTTGGAAAGGGAGTGAGTCAGAGCTGGGGGTGAGAAGTGGCCAGTGGGGAACTCAGAGGGCTGAGCCAGGAGCTGCCAAGGAGCCTCACTTCCATTTGCGGCCCCTTGAGGCCCCTTTGTGAGGGCAGCCCCTGTGGTTTTCCCACTCCTGTGCCATGCCAGGCCTGCAGGGATGTCCCCACTGAAGACACACACACACACAAACACACGTGCACGCACACACATTCTCTCCTGGTCTCATCTGAGGGCAGGATGCAGGGCTGGCACTGCAGATTCTCTGTGGGTGACTGTCCTAATGCTGTCCCCATCCAGGGGAGAGAGTGGAGGAGGCTGGCTGACAGGTGTCTCTGAGTCAGGGCTCTAACTTGGAAGGTGACAGAGGCGGTAGCAGAAAAAGCCATCACTGTGAACACCTAGGCATGGAATTGGTGTCTTCTGGAATAGCACGGCAAGACATTTCCTGCTCCTCCTCTGTTGTCATTGTTGCCTGAGCCATCCTGCCTTCTCGGGAGAAAACAAAGGGAGGAAGTAGTATGTCTGTTCATTGGGACTGGGTTTCGAGGGCCGGTGGCACATGCTAAAGTGCCTCCCCTGTCCTGCCCTCTTGAATACATACCAGCTATATCATCTTGGGGAAGCTACGTACCTCAGCTTCCTCATCTGCTACATGGGGACAATACTAGTTCCTGCCTGATGGAATTGTTTTAGAAGTTGAAAGAATGATTGGCTATAAGTGGCTTAGAAAAATATCTACTTCCAAAGTACTTTCACATCTTTATCTCATGGTGCCCTCTCAATAGCCCCATTGTGACCCCCTTTTATAGATGAGAAAACTGAGACTCAAGGGATCACTCAACCAAGAGTGATAGAGTCCAGGCCTTGGCGCTCAGTTATGGTATCCGGGAGAATCACCAGGATTGGTCTGAATTTGGCTGGGACTTCAGAATAAACCTGAGTCTGTTCCCCTGGGAAATTAAGCAGCTCACTATTCCCACCTCAAGAGATGCATAGTCTCCATTGCTACCAAGACCCCTATACTGTCCCCTTGGGTAGACAGGGCCCTGCAGCATTGGGTAGACAGGCTGTGAACTGCACTGTGGTGGGAAGAGTCCTGAATGCAGGCCAGGCTCTGGCGCTCAGAGGCCCCGTGGCTTTGGGCACATGGTTTTGGTCTGTTGAGCCTAGTTTCCTCACCTGTAAGATGAGGCAGTGGTGGCCTCGCATCTCTAACCTGCATGATTCTGAGAACCCACTGGTCTCCCAGCACCGCCCCCAGACCCTTTTACTACTGGGGAGGAGTTTGGGCCCAGTGTAGGCCTCCTGGAGGCCTCATCCAAAGCAGGTAGTCCCAGGATGAAGCCTTGAGACAGTGGGAGGAACCCAGTTTGGCCCTCACACTGGCTCTGTCTGGAGGTCACAGGCAGCAGGGCTGCACTTCACCCTTCTCCCAGGGACTCACGTACCTCAGGCGCCCCATGTCTCTATCTTCCTGCCCTCCAAACCCAGCCCAACCCCCATCCTCCAGAAAACCTGACTCTTTCTCAGAGCTCTCATCCCCCTGCTGACTGGACATTGGTCTGTGATGTTTGTGCATCATTGCCCCTTGCAGTCTCCAGTAGAGCCAGCAAATAAATGAGTGAGTGGGCAGAGGGCTCTGCTACTGTGTGTTTACTCAGCGCTGTTGTTCATTTACTCATCAAACCTGGCTGTGGGCACCTGGCATGTGCCCAGCTGCAGACTGGGGCCTGAGGACCTATGGCAAGAAGAGCAGAGCCCAGCCCCTGCCCTTGTGGGGCTCTCTGTCCATAGAAGGGGGAAGAAGCAGTAAAAGAGGTGATTGGAGCAAGGGTCCAGGCCACAGAGGAGCATGTGCTCAGGGCAGGGGGCTTCAGGCAGCAGAGTGCAGAAGAAGGCACAGAGGCAGGACAGCAGGATGAAGTGGCCTACCTCACCTGCCCAGGAGGTGCAAAGGAGACAACACATGTGAAAGGCATAGCAGTGTGGGGCAAAAGAAATGTTTATCCAGAGGTAGTTGCTATTAGCACTAGGGTGCATTTGAGACACCTGCAGAGTTTGATTTCACTGGAATGTGGGATGCGAGTCGTATGGGGTAGGAGGCGATGGTTGTGGGAGGTACGTCCAGGGAGGTCAGCAGAGCTAGGTCACAAAGTATCCACAGGGTGGACTAAGAAGTGATGGCTTTTCATCCTCAAGTTGGCAAACTTGTTCTGTCAAGGGCTAGATAGTAAATATTTTAGGTTTGCAGGCCATGTGGCCTCAGTTGCAGTATTCAGCTCTGCTATAGTAGCATAAAAGCATCCACAGACAACACAGAAACAAACAGGCAAGGCTGAGTTCCAGTGAAACATTATTTACTAAAATAGGCAGCAGGGAGGATTTGACCTGAAGGCCCCAGTCCGCCCACCCCAGCTCTGGGTGGTGAGGGGGCCTGGAAATCTTGTTGGCAGGAAGCAACCCTGATTAGGTTTGCAACTGGGGGCACAGACTGGGGCAGAAATCTTGGTGGCCTGGGAGGAAGGGGAGAGGGTGGGGGCCACCAGTGGAAAGGGGACCCCAGGTATGGGATTATGGGCACAGGGTCACCCCGGAACCTCTGTGTCCTCTTCTGTCTCTCCCAGGCTCCCCGTACTATTACAGCGCCGCAGCCCGAGGAGCTGCCCCGCCAGCAGCCGCCACTGCCTACGACCGGCACTGACCCTCGGAGCCAGGCGGGCGCCAAGCACTTATCACACATATCACTGAGGGCGGTAGCCTCTCGGCCCCTCCGAAGATGGCCAGAGGGGCCCAGCGAGACCATCCTCCAGCAATCCCCACTCGCCTGAAACTCCCTCCCAACCTTTTCTTGCCAAGGACTCTGGGGCTCTATGGTAAGGCTGTTAGACTTCTAGACACGCGTGTGTTTCTAAGAGTCAATCAGCGAGCTGCTCCCAACAGCAACTGGGTCTCTGCAAAGCAACGGACTATTCTGCAGACAACTGTAGCCCCAGCCTAGCCTGCCAGTCCCCAGCTGTCTGACCATCCACCTGTCTTCCTGCCCCAGGCCTGGGAAGGAGAGCTTGCTTTTGTCACTTCAACAGCACCCATGTAAATACCTTCTTGCTTTTTTGTGGGCCTGAGGGTCCAACTGAGGCAGACCGCCTCCCCATTATGCATCCAGTACTCCCGATGTGTCACAGGACATCTTAGACCTGTGTGCAGAGCATTCCCTCTGTCCTGGCTGCCCCCCACAGGTGGGCTTGTAGTTGTCCTTGAGACTAAGGATGCCCACCTCAGGGCCCAGCCTCCTGCTCATTGCTACTTCTTCAACGTCTGGACTAGGAGTCTTGTTGGACTGGTTATGCTTCACGCTTCCCCCCTGAGACCCTTCCTCAGGAGAAACACACTGGAGAGTTGCCCTGGCTTCCTGACTCCCATTTTTCCTGGGCCCAGTGCAGTGTGAGCAGCTCTTCTTCCATAGCAAAGGACTCAGAGAACAAAGAACTGTCTGGGAGATTCCTCAGCTACTTTTCTAAAGTAAGATGCTGTCCAAGGTGCTGACCGCATTGTGGACTCAGTGCTGCGGCTGGGCAGGACCCAGAAGACCATAGTCCAAGGTGAGGACTCCCAAGCCCCTGGAACCACTGAACTGAACTGGGATGTGTTTCTGAGGTGTTCCCAGGCTCATATCACATTGGACACCCACCATGGACATTTCTTCCACCCTCCAGGATGCTAGAGAGTGGATTCTGGGCAAGCCTGTCCCTGCCATGTAGACAATAATTCACAAAAAGGAAGTTCTTGAACCAAGGACCACAAACCCCTACAGCAGTCAGCCAGAACTTCCTGATCAGCCTCTCCCAATTCCTGTGGAGCCCAGTGTGCAGTTGGGACTAGAGGTGCTGGGGTGGGAGCAGATGCCTAACTGCACAGTGGGTATATACCTATTGATGCAGGGGGTTGTGATGGTCAGCACCATGGCCAAGGGCCCCTGGAGCCTGGAGTGGGAGCTTGGAGAACTCACTGTAGGCTGGAGTGGTCAGAAAAAACTACCTGGGAGAAAGTGGGGGGCAGAGGAAGGCCTTCTGGGAGAGTGAGGAACTGGTGTGTGAACTAGGAGTGATTTTGAAATAGGGGTTCCAGGGGCCACTATCTCTTTGCCTGGGACCTCAATTCCTTCAATAATCTCTCTTGCCAGCTCCAAGCAGCCAGGTGGAGGTCTGTCCAAATCTGGGCTGAATTACAGTGATGACAATGGACTTTGCCATCTCATGTGACAAGATACCCAATGTCTACATGTCACCAAGTTGGCAAAGAGCTGGGGCAGAGCAGAGCCTGCACTTGAGGCTATTGGCCCTGAGAGGTCTTATCCTGGCCACACCATTTCCTTGCTGTAGGACCTCAGACAAGACCCTCACCTCTCTGAGTCTCCGCTGCTTTGGTACAGCAGGGTCACCTGCAGGGCCATCCTATAGTTCTCTCCTCAGCTTCCTCTTTCCCCAGATGCTGGGGCTGTGACTGGGTCATCTGGGGCAAGTCCTCTACTTATAAGCAAGCGTAAGAGTTGGGCATCTGAGTCCTGCTAATATTTGGACCAAATGGGAAATAAGAACACCCAAAGAGATGAGAATCAGCCTTGAGGAAGATCTAGCCCAGCTCCCCTCAGGGGAAACTGAGGCCCAGTTTGGGGAAGCCCAGTATGATGCAGGGAAATAGAACAGATATCCTCTGGCCACTATCAAGTGTTTTCTCCCCAACATCCTACAAGGTGGTGGAAGAGAAGAGGAAACAAGCTTACCAAGGTGGAGGCCACAGGCAGTGACTGGCAGAGGTAGGGCTGGGATTCAACCCCCCAACCCCTGGCACAAGGTGATCATCCTTCCATCCCTGGGGAGGGAAGTTGACAGTGAGGGCAGTGGGAGATCGTTCTGGGCCCACTGCCACAGATAGAGTGTTCTGGGCTGTTAGAACTGCCAAGAAAGCCCAGGCACCCAGGGCAGAGGTGGAGCCAGTGGGCTCACCATAGGCACACCCACCTCCTTGGAACCTGCTGGGCAAAGAAGAGAGGCAGCTGGGGGCAGAGCCCACCTTCAGGAACAGGATGAACCAGCTCCAGCCTCCACCTGCCAGGCAAGGTAGGAGAAGGAATGTCATCTGGCCTCTCCTTTCCTCCTTCCCTCCCTCCTTCCCTTCCACAGGAAATGGTTGGCTCAGGAGTCTGAAGCACAGGCTCTTGGCCTCTTGCACCCACATCTTTGGTCTTCATCCCTCCTTGTGGTCTCAGGATATTGGGAGGTCAGCCTTTCCTGAACCAACTGCCTAAAGCACACACTGTCCTTCCTCATCAAAGCCCAGCCGGCTCCATTCTGTTCCTTCTCTTGCCCTGTGATGAGGTCCCCCCATACCTCTCCTCTCTCCCCCGAGGCTCTGCTGGTCTTCAGATTGCATTTGTATTTATTAGACAACCACTTGATTCCTGGGCTGCCAGGAAGAAGCACAAGAGCACATGGATGTACACGCATGTTCTCACACATGTACCTGCTCTCTCCAGCTCAGGGTACACACACTGCCCAGTGGAACGCCTGGGAGCTTGGAGAGAAAGGTTCCAAAGGACACAAGCCGTTGAGTAAATGCCAGAGAATTCTGAATGGAAAACACAAGGCCAGAGCTCTCACGAACATTGTGGCTGGAGGCCTGGGGCACTCCTCCATGGGCTTTCAGCCCTATGTTCCAGCTCTGACTTTTGGAAAGGACCTTGTGGATTTTATGAAAAAGCTTCATATCATTAGTCTAGCTCCAGCCTTGAAAAATCTGATGACATATCAAATCCAATCTCCCTTTTCCAAGGCGCCTTAGGTAGGGTTAGCCCTTTCATAACTCACATTTGTATGGTGCTTTGCAATCCTTGACCATTCCCTGGGGCAAAGACCACAATGCCTATTCTACAGATGGTAAAACTGAGATTTGGGGTTTGCATGGCAAGAGAGAGGTAAAGTGAATTCTCAGATCTCTGGGCCCCATTCTCTCTCCACAGAATTGTGCTCTTGTCATGAGAGCATGTGGCTTAGACAAATGCTTCAATCCCCTAGAAACCCCCTAGACCCACAAGGAGGAAAAAAAGAACAGGGACCCAGAGGTTGCCCTGACCAAATAGCCTGGGGCTTGGTGGCATTGCCAGTCTACCTTGATTCTCATTAACACCAAACCTGCAAAGTCTTTGCCCAGATGCATTCATATCAGTGCCTCTGAGGTTTTATCCACACTTCTTCCCTGCTGGGTCCTGAGCCTCCAAGGGGATCAGACCACACCATTAGCCCTGGCAGAGCCTAGACACGGGCCCGCCTCCAACTCCCAGGGTCTAAGATTCCAGGGTTATGAGATGTCCCCTCACTGGGGTTCAGACATCAGCCCTGTTTGTGACAACACGTAGGAGTCCCCCAGCAGGGCCCTCAGAGCAGCCACAGGCCTGGGAAACACAGATCGCAATCTCAAGGGCCCTGAACTGCTGCTTCCCAGGTTCAGACGGAGTAATCTTGTCGCTCAGGCCGGGCCAGAGGCAACCAGAGGGCTTGCCCCAACCAACAGCATTCAAATGTGAAAGCTTTTAAAATGCTCTTCCAGCCAAAAACCTACATTTGTGGGCCAGATTTGACCCACCAACCACTAGCACATAACTCCCAACTTTTGTCCAGTGCTCCCTTTCTCCTTCACTTGCTCTTCATTGAAGATCTGGGGGAGATGGGAACCCAGAGAGGGATGGGCTTCAGGTTTTAGGCAGTCACTGTCAGGGACAAGCATCCCCAGTCCTTACCCCCTCCCTCCTCACCCCGGGCTCTTGCAGACCATTTGGGCTTTGAAGTGGATGGGATAGAACAGTTTGGGGGTGGTGGGGGTGGAGGGACTATTGGCTTCAAGAGGAGGTCAGTGCCTTGCCGCTGGGGTCTTTCATATGTGTGGGAAAGTGCCCCAGATGTGGCCACAGGGCACTGAAGGTTGAAATCCCTTTATGAGAAGTCGTATCCCAGAGCAATTGCCCTGCCTTTGGCAGCCTCTGGCACCAGCTACCCCTCTTCTGGATGACATTTCAGCTAGAATTTAGCTCCAAGCCATGGGGAGCAAATCTCAAAAATAAACCAAGCACTCCTGACAAATACCTAGAAACAAGATATGTCTGAGACACAGCTGCCCGGAGGGTAGAGACAAATCCAGGCCCCTGGAGAAGCCAGGTCCAGGCTGAAGTGGGTGGATCCCTCAGCACTCTGGGCAACACCAGCTCCCGGGTGGCCCCAGCTAAGAAGCTGGCTTTGCAACCATGGCCTTGTCACCCATCTAGGGGCCTGCCTCTGATGGTTTCCAGGCACGCACGTCAGTGCTCCCGGAGAATTTATTCCTTTAGTTCTTTTGGCCTCGGAGAGGTCCAAGGCAAGTGCATTTCTTAAAAGGTAACAAAACATTATCGGAAAGTTGGACAGTCAGGCCATGACTCCTAACCGGCAGTCTGCCCCACCTCCCAGCAGCCCCTTCAGCCCCTGGCCCTCTGACGACCCCTTACCTCAGGATTCCCTCTTGCATATTCATGGCGGAGCCACAGTGTTGATCCGAACTTCCCCAATGTCAGCTCGTGGCTGCGCCTCCAGAGTGGCGGCCAGGTCCCCAGGGGCTGCTGCGGAGGGCTGGAAGTGAGTCCCTGGCCTGCTTCTCGACGTGGGCGGCTTGCCAGGAGCAGCCAGGCACCAGACTTTCTTTCATTCACTGTGATTTCTCGACACTGGGGTTCCGTTCCCGGACCCCCCCACCCACCACCCACCCCAGGATCCAAGGAGACCTCAGGATCTTGTCCCTGCCGATCTAAGCTGCAGTGCATGTATTTCCAGGGGTCCATTTAGTCCATGGCTGAGTTGGGGGTAAATGTAACCACCACGCAGTAAGTCTAGATAGTCTCCTTCCAACATCTTAGACCCCGAAGCAGCACAAGGAGAAAACGCAGCTGTTTATCTATTTATGGAGGAAATCTTAATGAATTCTAAAATGGAGTTGGTCTCAGGTAGCGTACTTGGCCTGTGAGTGGGACAAGGCGGGTAGGAATCCCACCTGATTTCAGCTCTAGACAGCTCTGAGCATGGCTGGGGAAGGGAGCATGTGAAACAGCAGGGGGCGGGGCAGATCGGAGTTAGTGCCCCCTTGCCTGATCTAAGGCCTGCCTGGAGGAGGTCAAGCTGAGCACCCGCCCCAAGCTCGGGCCCACCCAGTCCTGCAACTATGGCCACCAGGCCACCCTCATCCCCAAAATCACCACGCATAAGGCCAAGTCCCTCATCATCTCTAAAGGCACCATTAAGAACAAGTGATTTTGGATGATGGATTTTTGATTTACAAACGGTGCATTTCCCTTGGAGTGGAACAGAAAGGAAACCACTTAATGGCTCCCTTATTTTCAAGCATGAATACATTTTAATGAAACTATTTTATTGTATTTGAGGAAATGGAGAGTTGAACATTCCAACCAATCGATAGCCAATTAATTGCTATAAAGCTAAAAATAAATAAGTCTTGAGTCTTTTTGAAATGCCCCTGCAGAACTCCGAGCCTCCGGATCAGGCCTTGCCCTCCATATGTGCGCCTGTGTGTACATGCATTCCCACATGCGCACCCCTGCACCTCAGACATACTTGAAACTCAGAGATCGTGCTGAGTCTCCTCATGCCAATTCTTGCCTGCTCTCCTCGCCTCTGGTCAGAGATGGTGAGCAGACCTGGCAGCAGCCCATGATGGGGCTCAGGAAGAGGCAGGGCCATCCCTTGGCCCGGCACCACCAGCTCAGTGTGGGGGATACTGGGCAGTGAGGGCCCCCTCGTTGGCCCCCACTGCTGAGCCTCCAAGTCTGGGCCGAGGGTGGAAATTTGACTTGGGTTTTGCCCTGACTCTTGCTGGAAGATGCTGTCCTGGTTCTTCACCCTCTAGTGGCCTTTGGACATTGAGTATTTATAGAAATAAATGCAGATTACATTGCAAGTGGAACTCTTTGCCAGGAAGACACATGGATTTAGCTTCTCATTCTTTGAGACATTTGACTTTGTCTTAGGGACTGACCTTCCAGCATCAAAGAAATACATATCTACTGTATCCGCCAAAGTTTGTGATGCCTGCATAGACGCTTACTTGTAAAAAAAAAAAAAAAAAAAAAAAAAGTACAAAAAAATGACAAAAAAAACCACAATTGAATTGCCTTTGAAAGTGGGAGATGATCTGTCTCCAACAGATTGAAAAAAAAATGCTTCTTAAAAATGTGTATGTTTTGTATTCTTTTTTTCTAGTAGAAAATAACTGACTTGAAATATTGGTGGTTTTTTTTCTTAGTGACGTGTGTTGCTTTTGTGTGTAATAATATTTGAATGTAATTACAGCAGTGCCAATTTGCCAAAGATGTCGGACATATTTTTCTTTTGTTGGGAGGAGGGCAGGGGCCGGGGGTGGGATCGGGAGAAAACAGGGGTGGGATTTTGGTTCAATTTTTTACCTTTTTTTCTCGTCAAACCTGAAATTTGTGGTTTTATTCTAAGTTAAATGGTTGACTGCAACACTTTTATTTTAGATTAGTTGGAGAAACTTGCAATAAGATTGGCGTAGTTTTAATATCTGTGTGTCTTTTCATGAGTGACTGTTACTTGTGAAGAATTGATTTTATGTAACCTTTATGTGAGATAATTATTTGTAAATATTTGCCATAATTTTATTGGTTCCTAAAATAAAAGTAATTTTTTAAGTTCAGAAAAAGAACTTGATTTCATTTGTTTTTACAACTTCATAGATGATTTTTGACAACTTTGGCAAAGCCACATGGGGCATGGGGAATTTTATTGGCTCTGCTGATGGCGCTGGGTCCATGCAACTACAGCAGCGCGGTGTGGTATTGGACCATGGCCTGGGCAGAGCAGGAGGGGAGCCTGCTGGGCACCCTGGCAGCCTACTGGGCAGGGTGGAGCCCCACCCTGGATTGGACACCCAGCTGTGATAATAGTTGGAGAACCTTGGTGGGGACTGTGACTCAACTTCATTAGCTCCAAAATGGTCAGTAACATCCATCTCATTTACTCATTCAACAAACAGTGTTTGAGCATCTATTCTGTCCCCAGCCCTGGGGACACACAGCAGTGAACAGAGCTAACAAGGACCCCAGTTACATGAAACCCACAATCTAGTAGGTTCTTGGGAGGGTAACATTAACATGCTTTGGATGTGTGCTCAGTAATGTTGTATGTGTGCACACATGCTCTTAACCCGGGTCTTAAAACTGCCTGAAATAAAAAATGTCTGGGTATTACCCATACACCTGTAACATGCAGACAGCTTAGGAGCCCATCATACCAGGAGACCTTGTCTTGGCCTCCAAAGCCAGCCTCCGAGCCCAAGAATCCATGATCCTTCTGTGGAAGGCGCCCTGTCTCTACACCTTCAGAGCAAAGCATTTTGACTGCATGGGAGCCCAGGAGCGGCTTTTCATCAGGAGCAGTTGCAGACCCGAGCCCTGCCCCTGCTGGGCGGTGTCAGTCTGCAAGGGCAGGCAGGGACCGCTGCGCCCCTTGGCACAGTGTGTGCGACGCAGTAATTGCCAGAGATGGAGTGGGCGAGTGACCGCGTGGGGGCCGTGGGCTGCGACTCATTCATATTTAATAAAGCCGGCTGTGCAGCCTCCATTCGTTTTGGCAATGGATGGTGACGAAGGTGATTCCTGAGGGAGAGAGACATGCTGGGGCAGCGGAGCACTGGCCCAGCGCCTTTCTTCCCACCACTCACAGCTTAGGGGCAAGAGCTTCAAAGAGAAGTGGCAGCATTTGGAACTGAAAATTGGACCCTCTGATGAGGCAGAGTGGGCTCCGCTGTCCCTGATGCTACAGCCCTCGTTCCCAGCTCCCCTGGGACAGCGGCCTCAAGCCTGCCGTCCTCGGGTGGGGGGCACCAGTATCTGCAGTAGCCCGGGCATGTGCAGCCCCCACATGATGGCAGAATGGAGGCCATGGCAAGGCCTCCAGTGAGGACGGTAGAAGTATGCTCAAGCAGCGTCCAGCAGCACCTCTGACCTCAGCGACCACCACAAAGATGAGGATGGGGTGCCTGATGTCTGCCGTGAGACTCTAGCCTTAGGCCCATCTGTTACTCAAACTCCCAGTGGAGCCAGGCCCCATGCTAGGTGCTGCATCCAGCGGTGACCCAAGGAGGGATGCGGCTGCACCGAGGCTGTGGAAAAGGCAGAAGGATAAAGGTTCTGAAGAGCCTGCGCTGGGTCTCAGCTCCAGATCTTGGCGGTCAGTCTGCTGATGTAAGCAGTCTCTCAACTTCTAGGAACCTTGGTGTTTTCATCTGTACGATGGGTATAAACCTCAGAACATTCATTTCAGAGGTCTTGTGAGGAATACATGCATTGTGGGAAATTTTTTCCAAATGACCGATGTGAGTTTTGCCAAGATATTTTCTCAGCTGTTAAGAAGCCAAAATTTGGGGATCCCTGGGTGGCTCAGCGGTTTAGTGCCTGTCTTGGGCCCGGGGCATGATCCTGGAGTCCCAGGATCGAGTCCCGCATTGGGCTCCCCACGTGGAGCCTGCTTCTCCCTCTGCCTGTGTCTCTGCCTCTCTGTGTCTTTCACGAATAAATAAATAAAATCTTAAAAAAAAAAAAGCCAAAATTTTACATTCAAAGGTCAAACTCTAATTGAAATCTTCTCTGAGCCAGACTCAGTACTAAATGCAGGAGGAGGGTTTCTATAAACTGAATGTTTGTGTTCTGGTGAAATTCATATATTAAAACTTAATCCCCAGTGTGATGATATTGGTAGGAGAATACTTCGGGAAGTGATTGGGTCGAGAGGGTGGTGCCCTCATGAGTGGGATTAGTGCCCTTATAAAAGAGACCCTGGAGATTTCCCTCATCCCTTCCACCACATGAGGACATAGGAAACAAGCCTTTGCTAGATACCAAATCTGTCGAGGCCTTAATCTTGGACTCCCAGCCTCCAGAACTGTGAGAAATAAATGAGACAAAGCAATGAGACAAAGGTAAAATGCAGAAATGAACCATCAAGGAACCTACAAAGTCCCAGGAAGATCTTTACCTCACATCGTCACTCAAATAAGCCCCTGGTGGATTAAACAGTTATTTTTTTTTCTTTCAAGTGGGCTCTGTGCCCAACGTGGGGCTTGAACTCACAACCCTGAGATCAAGAGTCGCATGCTCTACCAACTGAGCCAGCCAGATCCTCCTAAACAGTTGCTTTTTAAATTTTTAAAATAAAACTAGTGGGGTTCACAAATGAATATATCTTGAACCTCCAAATGGAATGTGACTTTGTAAGCTTAAAAAGATGGAAAAACGTTCACAAATTGAACACCAATAAAAAATAAATTTATTTTTTAAAAAAGATGGAAAAACCTCAAAGGAAAAGATAGAATTTTGACTACTTAATTTTTTTTAACTTTAAATGTACAATAAAAGGACAAGTAACTTGGAAAAATAAAACTATGAAACATGAAGAGATGCATTGCCCTTAATATACAAAAATTTCGTGTGCAATTATATGAAAAATACTACTATCCTCAGTAGCAAAATAGATAAAGAACATGCATAGACCACTCACACATGAAGACATGCAAAACAGGAGTACATGTGTAATCTGAGATTAAGAACAACACAAATCAGTTTCACAAAGATCTCTTTTTAAAATACCCAGTTCTGGTGAGGGTATGAGGAAATGGACACTGTTCTATGCTGCTGCTGGACTGTGTGACAATAGGAGGAGGGCCCAGGCTGGTGCTGGCCCCAGGGACGCCTGGAGGAGCAGGGACTCCGAAGGGGTGGTTCAGGGACCCTACACCCACGCCTGCCCATGCCAGGTCTGCGGTTTTTCCACTAGGCTAGCTGCCTGCAGTCGCAAGATGACATCTACAGCCCAGGTCAAGTGGGGAACATGGTGTTTCAAGCCCAGCAGTGTCATCAGGAAGGGCACACAAGCAGCAGAGTTTCCCACATTATCTACAAACATGTGTAAATATCACGACGGCTCGTAATGTAACCAAGAAAATCACTTCCCATTGTTTCCCCTTCAGTGATATTTTCTGCTTGGCTGAGTTTGCTTAGCACACTGGAAAGGCCAACTCATCAGTTCTTGTTGTTAATCAAGAGCAGTAATTGTCCGAGTTCAAAGCCTCCTGACTTAGACTCTGCTGAATAGGATAACAAGTTCCAAAAATGCTAAGTAGTAGTTTCTATAAATGGGACTTTTTAATAGGGAAGGCCCCTGAAGAGGGTTTGGAAAGAAAACCTTTCTGTAAAGTGGAATTAAAACATTGTGCAGACTTTATAGAGCATGGCAGATAAATGCCTGAAACTCCTAGAAGTTCTTAAAGCATGGACAATGTAGACACAGACTAATTTCCTCATTTGCTCTGCAAACTTGTGTATTGGTTAAGGCCATGCCAGCTGACGTAACAAACACACCCTATAATGTAAATGTCTACACACACACAAAATATGTCTTTTGCTCAAGTAATTGTTAGTTGTGGGCATTCCTGGTCAGCAGGCAGCCTTCCACAAAGTGACCCAGGGGTCCAGATCCCTTTTACCATTTGGCTCTGCTGGCTTCAACACGTAGCCCCCAAAGTTATCTTGTTTGTCTGCATCAAGCCGGCAAAAAAGGTAAGAGCACAGAAGATCATGCCATGCAGGGTTTCATGGGCAGGGCTGCAAATGGCAGACACCATTTTCACTCACATGTTATTGGCCAGAACTCAAACTTGTGGCCATACTTAACTGCAAGAGAGGCTGAGAAATATAGTCTACCCGTGTGCTGAAGAAAAAGAGGAAATGGGTCTGGGGATAGCTAGCCAGGCTGTATCCTCATGACACCATGGACGGTGGAGAATTTCAACCTCAGCTTTATTCAGTTCTTTCCTAGCAACTCTGAAGCAGTGAAGCAAATGAAAGGCATGAATACGTCCTGCCCACCTCCGGCCCCCCGCTCCTCACCTTTGCCCTACCCTCATTTGAACTCAAACTGATACCACGCTTGGGGAACAAGTGTATTCCTGGCCTGGAGGAACTGAAGGAGTCCCTCGACTTGTCACATGCAGCTTTGCTCCGGGTCCACTCTGATCTTCTGCCCTGCTTCTAAGTACAAGACTCTTTAGGTTGAGTTCTGATCAATAATATCTCTTAGCATTAATTGAGCACTAACTGTTTACCAGGTGCTGAGACTTAGTGGAGTTTTTCCTGTTGTCCCAGAATTGTACAGCCAAGACCCAAAGTTGAAACCAGAAGTTCCTGAAGCCTCTAACAGTTGGGTCCTGTCACCTTCTGCAGTGCCACCTGAGAGACAATGATTCAGAGAATGGACGTGACTATCCAGGAACTCCTCCTGCCTTCACCCCTCCACTACAAATATAAGAAGACTGAGAGAGTAAGAGGTGGTCAGCTTGGGCAAAATGCAGGTTCAAGTCCTGAGGGCAGAGATACTGCTTCCTGTCTCCAAAGCCAAGGGAAGGTGGATTTAGGAGCATCTCTTAGAGAAGTTTGCAGATATTTTCAAGAAAAGGAGACTGGAACTTTACTCCCCGTGTAGCCTGCAGATTTGGTGACCTGTCCTTTTATTTACTGAAGCAGGAGAAAGGAGACTAGGCAAAAATAATGGGTGAGCCTTATGGGTTGCAGGGGCACCATAGTTGCTTGCCACTTTTACACTGCCCTACAAGAACCCTGCCCCAAAGATCCTCTCCCTGGTGAGGGGACATCTGAAAGCTAGAGGCTGTGCAGTGACAGTCTTTGGTGGGGCCAGGGGAAGGAGAAGAATTAGAGTCAAATTTCCTACATCCAGAAACTGTGTGCAGGAACTGGGGAGGTAAGGCACATGGGATTACCACAATATGGGAAAGGTGAAGAGATTCTGCAGATGTTATTAAGGTCCCTAATCAGTTGACTTTAAGTTCATCAAAGGGGAGATTATCCTGGTGGGCCTGACATAAGCAGGTGATTTCTTTAAGACTATCTAGAGGTCAGAGAAGCAGATGCCCTACTTTTTTGGCCTTGTAGAAGCAGAGTGTCATGTTTTAGAGAGGGCTGTGTTGCAGGGGATGGGAGACAGCCTCTAGTAGCTGAGGGGGCCAGTTGTATAAACAAGGAACCAAATTCTGTCAACAATCAATGAACTTGGAAGAGGACCCCAAGCCTTAAATGAGAATGAAGGCCCAGTCAACACTGGATCTCAGTCGTGGGAGACCCCAAGGAGAGCACCAAGCTAAGTCATGCCAAACTCTTGACACACAGAAACTGTGGGATAATAAATTCTATTGTTTTAGGCCATTGAGCTTGTGGTAATTTGTTATGCAGCAGTAGAAAACTAATACAGTTTCTCTGTAGGCGATGGGAGACACAGAAATATCTAGTCTACTCGGAGGGATGAGGGTAGAGCATCAGCTTTGAGTTATGTTTGAGACTAATGTTTCAAGAAAAACAGGACCGAGTATTAAGTTCCAGAACAAAACTGTTCTAATTTATTAGAAATTACTTGTATTATCTAGTAAATCATGGTATTTACTAGAAAGTTCTAAAATATGACTATGATGTCCATAAAGATCCTGCTGCACTACCAGAAAAGGTGGGGGGTATAGTTCTATACAGCACAGCTGGAGGAGCTGGGGAAAAGTTAAATCATGTTTATAATTCAGAGTTGTGACTCCTTAATAAATTGATTTCACATGCATTATCTAATGAAATCCTTATATTAACCCTATGAGGTAAGTACATTTATTATTATCTTCACTTTTACAGGTAAGGATACTAAGCCTGGAGAGCTCAGCTATCTTGTCCCAGCTCACACAGCTGTGAATGGTGGAGTCAAGATGTGAATCCAGGCTGTGTGACCCCAGAATTGCACAGAGTGGACCCGGAGCAAAGCTACATATGACAAGCCTAGGGACTCCTTCAGTTCCCCAAGGCCAGGAATACACTTGTTCACCAAGCATGGTATCAGTTTGAATTCAAATGAGGGTGGGGCAAAGGTGAGGAGCGGGGGGGGGGGGGGGGGGGGCTGGGAGGTGGGGCAGGACATATTCATGCCTTTCGTTTGCTTCCACCTGTTTGTCCTTCACTGCTTCAGAGTTGCTAGGAAAGTCACTGAGAGTCACTGCACTCTGGCTGTGGGCTGAGTTTGTGAGTACTTAGTGCCCTAGCCCAGCAACAGATAGGTCCTCATGGAGATGCCAGGAGGACTTTCTTATTCCTTTTAAGAAAAGCACTCTC
Organism: Canis lupus baileyi; assembly: GCF_048164855.1. Classification (NCBI taxonomy): domain Eukaryota; kingdom Metazoa; phylum Chordata; class Mammalia; order Carnivora; family Canidae; genus Canis; species Canis lupus. The sequence goes on along the minus strand of NC_132847.1, from coordinate 54,986,623 downwards.
TGGGTGATAACTTCAGGCAGAGTTTCCAGAGTTCCCTTCTTCTAGCATGCCTCACCTTGGCACTCCTTGGGTTCTGCTGAATGTTGAATCCTGGAAAAACTAAAACTCCAGTAAAAATCATGAACCAACTGGAGTTTCTGGGAACTGTCAGCATCTGCATTTAAAAATGAATTACCAATTGTTTTCTCCTTCCTTTGGCCAGTAAATGCTCCTTGATCTCTAATTCATGCCAGGGTCTGGTCTGGGCACAGGGGGGCCAGGAGCAGAGATGAATGGAAAACAATCTCTGCCCTCGGGGATCTCCCCCTCCAGTGGTGAGGAGGCAAGCCATATCAGGACAATTGTACGTGCAAGCAGTGTCTACGAGGTGCTGTGGAACATGCAGGAATGACAAGCTGGCGTGGGTGTGATAACAGTAATCACCACCTTTGCTGAGTGGTTAGGATGGGCCAGCTCACCAGGTGTAGTCGCCACAGCCCTGTGAGGAGGGCCTAGATCTTCCCCAACTGCAGAAACAGGTTCGGAGGTTGGCGTGTTTTTTGTTTCTCCTTGTCCACAAAGAGGTTAAGGTACTTAGGGAGGAGGCATGCACCCCATCACTGAGATGCTGAAAGAGGAACTGGATGTCCATTTGGCAATACTGAAAATGTTCCTTTGATAGTAACTAGACTGGGGGCCTCTAAGGTATAAAATGGTATTTAATTTATTTTTAGATTTTTGCATTAAAAAAAGAGAACATATACATGTGTGAAAAAAATTCAGAGCAAAAAGAGAGGCAGTAAGTCTCGTGCCCACCCCAATCCTGAGGCCTCCAGTTCTTTCCCATGACTACAGTATCTTCTAATTCTTCCAGAGGTAATTTAGGCATAGAAGAAAGAGAGAACATGTGTATATACACATACCTCTTTATTTCTCTTCATTTTTAGCTAGAGAATCTAGTTTCTTAATAAAATTTCCTTTTGAAAAAAGTCCAATGTTTTCTTGGCAAAGCTAGAAAGAATGGAAAAATTTTTTAAACTCTGAAGTATATATTTTACTACCCACAATAGAATATATCAGCCATAGAATGCCTGAAAAACGCAGAATAACAATGGCTTAAATAAGCAGAAGATTACCCTCTCTCACATCTGAAGTCTGGAGGCTGCTGAACAGGGCTGATAGGGTGACTTGGCCGCAGGAGACCCACAGGGACCTCCTTTTAGTCACTCAACCCCAAGGTCCGAGATGGCAGCATCAGAATCCCAGGGAGCAGAATAAAGGGCACAAAGAAAAGAGCACCAGCTGTCTCTTATGTGAGGTTCCAGGAAGCTGGCACCTGACACTTTGGCCTATATCCCATCAGCCACAACTAAATCACATGGCCATGTCCAGCTGCAAGTGAACCTGAAGAATATGATCTTTACTCTGAGTGCCCTATTTGCCCACCTACAAATTCTGTTACTATGGGAAGAGAAGAGAGTGGATAATGGAACATAAGCAGCAGTTTCTGCTACACTACCTTGTTTCCGTTGCCTACAGCACTCTGCCTGGTTCAGAGTAGAGATTCCTTCATTTTTTTATTCAACTAGTCCATCCTGAATGAGTGTTTGTTGAATTGAGTTGAAGGAAGATGGAAGATAGGACAAACTTGTATGAGATTGCAGAGGACTCAGAATTTCTGCTTCAGAAACTCAAGAGGGAGTAGTTGAGACCCCCCTACCCCACTGAGAACTGTCATCTTCCTGCCTGATTGCTCTCACACCCATGTCAGAAGGTCCTTACCTCGGGTTCAGACTCTCCATTTGCACCGTGGTGTAGGAGATGTAAGGTTTAACCACATGTTCTCCAGCCCTTCCAAATCAAAGTCTCAGTGAGTCCATGGTTCTAAGTAAATTGAAGGCAAGGGACTAAGTATTGACCATGAGGACTCAGAGTCAAAGATGAGGGATCAGAGACTGAGGGCTCCTTGGGTCTGGCCTTACCTGTGTTGATCTTTATCCCTCAGAAGGCCTGAAGTCCCCAGGCACTTGATCCTGCTTAGCCAATGAGCTGGATCTCAATCAACACTACCCACCCAAAGACTGGGAAGAAAGTAGAAAATAAAATTGCAGAACTTAAAAAAAAAATTGCAGAACTTTGGCCACATGAGATGTCTGTCATTGGATATTACCCCCCAAGCCAAGGAATGTCAAGCTGCCATGGTAGCAGACTGCCTGCCAACAGAAGGTGTCTGGGAGAAACTATCAAAAATAGTGGCTTGGGAGTCCATGAAGGACAAACCATCAGAAGGGAGGAGTGCAAAGAGAAGCCTGTCTGCCTGATCCAGGAAGCTTTTTTTGAAGAAGAATGATGTTTGGATGAGAACGAACTAAAGGATGTCATTATTGAGTCTTCAAATGGCTTGGGGACACTCCACAGCAAACACAGTAAAAACAGTAAGATTTTCAAGAAGTCTTGAGACATTTCCTCATCAGTAACAAACTGGCTTAGGGAAAGGGAAACCAAATGTGAGGATAAATAAACACTTGTCTGAATAGACTACAGTAACATTATCTAATTCTCTAGGGCCTGGGGTTAACTGACTTTAGTTAATATTTGATAGTCATTGGGGGGAATTCCTTGTGAGGAAGATGTTAAGCCATTTGAAACTCAAGCATTGGAAAAGCTCCTGGGCTCCTTGGAGGTTTGAAATGAATCATGTCAACTTCATTGGGGGAAAGGACGGGCTACAGATTTGGGGGAGTAGAAGGTATAACCCAGGAGCTATGTGTAGATCACAGCTGCTCAGGGACTCCCCAGAAATTGAATCTATCAAGGAATCTTTTAAGTAGAGACTATGCCTACAGAATGTGTGGCCACTGACGTTTATAGCAGCTCTAAAATGTAGAAGGGAGGCCAGCTGATCCCTGCTGTCCATGGTCCTGAAGCATCCTTCAGCCCTTGACCAGCCAACAGTTGCTTCTTCTTTTGCCAGTACCTAGGCTTTCTATCTAACTTCCCCAAGCAATTCTGAACCTGGTGAGGATTTTAATTTTCTATCTTATTGAAAAATGTGTGGTTTATACACTGTCGCAGAACAAATAGAATTGGGATTTATGTTTCACAACTTACATGGTTTGTTTGAGCTTTTTCTATATGTCTTCGGCAGTCCTATCACATTTCTGACAGTTACATTTTTTTTTTCTTTCTGAGAAGTTGGGGAGAAGCAGAGAACATGTTTTTTTCTCCTTCCTGACCTTTACTTGGGAGTATTTATCTGTAGTCTATGGATTTACCCATGTGTGTCTCTTGTGAGAGAATATTTGCATGTAAGTGCCCAGAGTGTGGGGTTGTATGTTTGAAAGTGGTGTACAAGTGGGCTCCAAGTGTGTGTACATGTATACATCAAACATAGTCATATGTGTTTAGTTATGTTTTTGTGATGTGGCAACGGTAGTGGTGGAGTACAATAGAAACAATTAGCCAATTAATTAGATGTTATTCCAATTCAGATGTCATTAGTAACCAAACCTTTCTCTTCACAGTGTCATGCACTGATGTGTACTGGGCCTGCCAGCAATTGGGAGGAGTTGAATTATTCTCCATGTCCCAAATTCCATGTGTTTTTAATTAATTTCACATCATGTGTTTGCAAGGGCAGCACTTTAATTAAATAGGTGAAGAAAATACTCACTCTAAGTTATTAATTGAGATACATTTCTTCACTTTGTGCTGCAGAGTCTTCACCAGGAAGTGCTGTTAAACAGGACATTAATCCCGATACTTTAACTAATTCCTTTTTCATTATTAAAGCAGATTTACAACTTTGGAGTCAGGACATTGGTGTGGGGTTTGTTTGTTTGTTTGTTTGTTTTTCCTAGAAAATTCATCTGTATCCTAGAATCAGCTTGTAACCCAATGTAAATTCAGTGTGGAATTTAGTCAGTTATTAAGTGGATTTAAGTGGCTGAACCCTGGTGTAATCTGACCAGCAATGCATGAAGGAAAGAGTTGGAGGTGTAAAAAATGTCAAATAGCTTTCTCAGATGCATTAAACTATTAATAAAGATAAAACGATCTTTATGTTTGGGGTTTAGAACATCTCTTTTATGATATCGAGAAGCCACTTTGATTCACGACTCGTTGGCTTCAAGGTCTGCTGTCATTATTCAGAAGGTGTCAGATAAAAAACAGAGACAAGCTGCTCAGCAGGGGGAGAGGTGAAAAGAGAAACAGTTTAGGACTGTCTGGGCCCGGCTGGGCTGAGCAGGTAGAAGTACCAGTGAAGGGATACACGGCAGCTGGCACTCATGTCCATGCCCTGGGGAGCCCTCTGTAGAGGATCCCCACTTAATCCAGAGGCAGGTATGCTGTGGCCCTTCTGGGGTAGTCCTGGCTTCTCTGCAGAGGGGCTGGCCCATGACAATGTTGGGAAGTATGGGGAGGTATTCTCCGTTTGTCCCATACCCCACCCCTACCAAGGCATTCCCCCCTCCTTTTATTTTTCTGTTCCCTGCTCTGGATCCCAGGAGGTTGATCTCTATGGCCCACAACACTCAGACCCCCTGGCCCTCTGGGAGGCACCAGTCAGACACTAGAGGGAGAGAAGAGTGGGAGATCAGAGGATTCATTCCCAATCTTTCCTTGCCTCATCCCAACTCTGTGGTGACTGCTTTCTATTTACATCTTCTTTCAACCCCTCTTCAATGGCTCCTGTTTCTTCCAGGGTCTTGCAACCGCATTCCCTCTGCCTTGCCCTTCAGGCCTTAAGGTGTGATGGCTCCCTACCCATGCCTCACTATCCCATGCTGGTCTCCCTAGCTCTGCTCACAGCTCTGCAGAGTCCTGTCAGTAAACCCTCCTCACTGAACTCTTTGAGTGGACCAACCATTTTCTCCCAGACCCTGATTCATGAGTTCCTCCCAGAAAACCAGACTCTGACCCTTCTGGGGCTGGGGGGAGGAGGGGCAGGAGGCAGAGTCAGCAGGATGGGGATAGGGGAGCCAGAAGGGAAGAGCCTTGGCATACGCTATTGCTGCTCAAGGAATGCTGGTGTGTGGCGGCCTCTCTGTCCAAGGCTGCTCAGGCATGGCACTGTTTGTGCTCCATCCACTCTTTCAATGAACGTTCGTTGGGCAGCTTCCAGGACCAGGCTCTATGCTAGGCAGGTCCTGCCCTCACAGAGTTTGCGGTCCAGAGGGGGATGCAAGCAAACAATTTGGTTGTATGTGCTAAATGCTATTGTAGGTAGGTAGGGGGCTCTGGGATGTACATAGGACAGACATTAGGCAGAAGGGTCCGGGGAGGGAAGATTTCCTGGAGGAAAGAACATCTAAATTAAGAATTAGAAGGATGAGAAGGATGTCTGAGAAAAGAAGTTGGGGGAGAGGGCACAGGGAGAGTGGTATTTCTGCAGAGAAAACAGCCTGCACAAAATCCCAGGGCTGAGAGAGGGCTCCAGGCATTTGACAACTGCCAGGCTTGCAGGGAGTTGAAATGCATAAACAAAGGAGGGGTAAAGCCAGAGGGTGGGCAATGGTAGATCCTAAAGCCTTTTCCCTGCCTTCCCCCAAGCCCTAGCAAGGGCTTCCACCTTCATTCATGAGGGCCTTTGGAGCAGGGCATACAGCCAGGTTTACCTTTTGAAAGGGACCCCTTGTCAACCGGATAAAGAATGGAAATGACTGGAAACTGGGTGATGCCATCAAAGGCACCAAGGTGAGGGGGTCTTGGCAGGGGAATGCAGAAAAGTGGCCCCACCTGATCCAATCCGAAACCTCCACTTTCCAGATGAGGAACACGAGGCCCAGAGAAGGCCGGACCCTGCCCAGGTCACACAGGGAAACACTAGTCCAGGGTGCCAAAATCTGAGTCGGAGGGAGCAGCCAGGGTCTGGAAGCCACCTCATCCTGGGAGAAAGACCACTTTGGGAGAGGTTTCAGGGGCAGACTGTGAGGCCTTGGCTATCCACATGCTTCCTTGCAGGGTGGGTAGTCTTTGAACCAGGGGAACCCCACCCTGGCAGGACCTGGACCCTCACCTAGGTACACGCTGGGCACCTCGGCCCAGCGCCAGGGCCTTGGCACAGGTGACTGGCGCTTCCCACTGAAATCATGTGAATATTAAGCTAATGAAAGCCTTGCCTGGAAAGGGATAGGGGCTGGGAAGGCGGCCCTAACGAGCGCGTGTCACTCCCTCCACCCTGCGCGTCTTGCGCTGTCCCATTTGTCTGGCTGTAATCTACATTTCAAATGATTACATGGGAAGCTGAAGTGGTAGTGACAAGGATAAACGAAGCTTGTTAAACTAATAGCTGCACTAATGCCCAAATATGTGAACTTCCCGACGCAGGCCGCATCCCAGCCTGGCGGAGCTGTCAGCCCCGCTCCCCCGGGCTCCGCCGCCAGCCGCGGCCACATGATGAATGGCCCTGTCGACCAAACTCATCCGGGGCCCAATTAAACAGGCAGAAATGAACTGGAGCCGTCAGGCAGCCGGGGAGGGGGGAGGCAGGGAGGGGGGGAGGCTGAGCCAGACGACGGGGGTGGGGGGGGTAGTTAAACCTTAGGCAGACTGGGAGAAACAGAGAGGGGGCGGTGGAGTGGGCAGGGCTGGGGGTGCGGGAGAGAGAGGAGCCTGGGAGGAGAGAGGCCCAGAGACCCCAGACGAGAGAGGCAGCCACAAAAAGAAGAGATGCCCCTTTGGGGGGGAGGGGACGAGAGACAGGCAGAGACACCCAGAGATAGAGAGGGACAGGGACACCGAGAGACTAGGAGGGCAGAAACAGACACACATATGCAGAGAGAGGCAGAGACAGAGAGAGACAGAGACACCCCAGGGACAGCCGCATGGCAGGGACTGCAGAGTCGTGGGGGAGGGGGCTCTGGGGGAGGGGAGCAGAGGAGAAGAGAGGGCCAGAAGAGAAAATATGTCCTGGCAAGCGGGGAAGTCGTTCTGTCAGAAAATGGTCATTTAATGGTTTGCCGAGCCCGCGACAGATATGTCATCTGAGGCGGCTCGGCAGCAGTCCCAGGGCATTTCATTTATTAATTACCAGCTTCCAGCCAGCTCCCTCCATCCCCTGCCTCATGCCCATCATCAGCTCAGCCCCCTGGCTGAAGGCCCCCGCCTCGCCCCATTTTCCAGAGGAAGCAGCCAAGGCCAGAGAGGAGCGGGTGGCCAGAGCCTGGCACCACAGGCTCCAGAGGGAGGGCTCAGGGCACCTACTGGGGGGTGGGCGGTGGCCTTCCTGACCCTGCCCACCCAGCCTCCCTCCCCACCAGCACTGGGCTGAACCTCCAGGACCCAGGGTGGGGAAGCCAGCCCTCCCCATCCACCACAACCACCTGAAGGAAAGTAGACACACTGTCCACTTCTTCAACACACAGTACCCTTCCTATGTCATAAATACATCACACATTGCTTGTACAATCATTTTGTTTCCTTTTCTTTCTTTTATTTAAACTCATTTTTTATGGCCCTCTGATTGGATCTTTTCCCCTCTCAGTAGTTCCTAACCCTTTTAAATGGCTTGGACACTAAGTTTCTTGGAATTCAGACTAGACACTAGTCTCCATTTTGAAGCGGTGGTGAATGCTAACATCTTGTAGTGCAGCCCCTCACAGCTGAGAAATACTTCACCAGGAATGTTTAAGAAAACAGGAATGCACACTCACATATCACCCCTTCACCCCGGGCAGCCTGCATACCTGTGCACCTGCCTGCCCTCGCTTCCCCCACACCAAACATGAACATTCCAAGCTGGCCTGGAGGAGTCGTTGAGCAAAGAAAACTGCAGGGGCATCTCCTGTTCCCAGAGAGTCGGGCCCCCCTCAGGACCCTCCAATCAAGAGCCCTTCCAAAGAAGGCTCCTCTGCCACTGGGACTTATAGTGAGCTGTCAGGGCAAACTGGACACTGGAAGGGTCCAAGGATGGAAGTGTGCCCCTCTCATGGGAGGTGTGCAGCAGCAGCTAGAGAAGCATTCTCCCGGCTGCTGGGGAGGAGCCTCCAGCATAGGATGGCAATCTTGGCTCAGAGACCTCTCGGGATTTAACTAAGGGAAGACTGATGGTGCAGGAGTGGACTGCAGTCAATTTGATCTCCCAGCAGACATCATGCTGCTCATTGTAAAGATGGATAAACTGAGGTCCAGAGAGAGGAAAGGAGTTGTCTCAAATCACAGAGTGACTATGTGCAGGCCCAGAGCCAGAGTTCAGATGACCTGACCTCCCTCCAAGGGTCTTCCCCCAAAGTAACAGAGACACCTAACCCTTAGCATCAAAACCCCTTGGAAGAACAACTAAACCCCTGTAGAAAATAACTCTACAGTTTTAATTAATCTTGTCATATGGAAACTATTGACCGTGCCTGTTTCCAAAATATCATTTAAATATATATAATTAGGGGATCCCTGGGTGGCTCAGCAGTTTAGCACCTGCCTTTGGCCCAGGGCGTGATCCTGGAGTCCCGGGATCGAGTCCCACATTGGGCTCCTAGCATGGAGCCTGCTTCTCCCTCTGCCTGTCTCTCTCCCTCTCTCTCTGTCTCTCATAAATAAATAAATAAAATATTTTTTAAATAAATAAATAAATAAATATTATACTATACTATAGTACTATACTATATATACTATATTATACATATATATATAATTAGTATTATGCTCTCCCTAAGTGATTCAGCCTCTCAGATTTCTAGGGTGAATATTAACAGTCTCCTATGAGTGATTTGCCCTGTGGTGGACAACGTGAGAAAGAACCATACAGCTCTGGGTTATTTTTTTTAACCCTGCTTTACTTTCACGGGGGCTTTGCTCTTCTCCACTGTGTGTGATTTGGCCGCCAATCAATCTCAGGACAGTGCCAACCATAGTACCTCATCTCTGTGACAACAGTGATTGGTCCAAGAGATGCGCATCTGACTCATCACGGCCAATCAGAGTGCTTCCCTGGGATTTTTGTACTGACACAGAAACTCCCCTCTCTGCTGCAATGTAAGACAGGACTTTGTGTGTGTGTGTGTAGACAGGACTTTCAACAGCTCTTTTCTTCACCTGCATCAAGGAAGCCCAACTACAATGACAGATGGAAACAAGCCCGAGAGAGAGAGAGAGAGAAAGAAAGAATCCTGATGACTTGGTTTAAGCCCTGGATTCAGCCATACTTGAAGCCACAACAATCCTCTGAAGGTACCCAGTTCCATGGCTCAATTACTTCTGTTTAGTCTTTATTTTAGATTGAACTGAGATTCTTTTCCTCACACATTAAAGAATCCTAAAACTAATACAAGGCCCTTTCTCATGTCAGCCTGTTTCACACAACAGTTGGTGCACACACACATACACACACACACACACACACAGCTCTCTGTTTTGAGGCACCTTGGATATAGTGCTCACACACACATACATTCTCTTGCCACTAGAAACCTCTCAGCTTCAGAACCCTATGTCCACCATGCCCCTGTCATGGGTATGGTGGATATAGGGTCTTTTCTGCATTGTATCCCCAAGACCTTGGGATTTCCTCTTGTGGGCAGAGGAGAGCTGAGCATTGGAACCTGAATCTGAGCTCCAGGGAGGCCAGGGGCTCTGATATGCTTTTGGGTTATAGGCAACATTGTCTCTAGGGGGACAAAGAAGCTTCTCTCATTCAAGTGCTCTGAGCACATCACATCCTGTTCTGACACCTTCATTGACTCTCCACCAGCAGGGGAGGTCCAAACTCCTTAGCATTATTCAGAACTCTTCACAGTATGTCCTAGATTTTTCACCCTCTACCCTCTTACTTCTGGGTCTTTGCTTGTACCTTTTTTCCTGCTTCCACCTGTGAGAATCCTTCCTGTCTTTCCAGGCCCAGTCCAAGCACCATCTCTCGTAGGCAACCTTTCTCATTCCCCCAGTAATAATGAAACTTGTTCTGGGACCTCCTGTAGTATGTTATCTGTCCCTCTTTTGTAGCCTATCATATAGCCTGTCTTGTATTAAGTGTATTGTTTCTTTTGCCTGGCACTTCCACTCCCCCACCAGCCCCCAGGCTGGGTTAATTCATCCTTTAGGTCTCAACTCAAAGGTCACATACTCAGAGAAGTCTTCCTTGGATGCTCCTCCCTGACAAAGTCTATTCCTCTTGTTTTCTTCATCTCATAGCACTCTAAAGTCTTCATCAGTGCTTATCACAGCTTATAATAAAATATCTATGACTGTAATTATTTGGTAAATGTCTGTATCCCCCTATTAGAATATATGCTTCTATGACAGTTGAGGCCTTGTTTTGTAGGTAGAATGGTACCTGGAATATCAATCAATATTTGTGGAATTAGTACAAGTAGAATCAATGACTACAGGTGAATGATTGAATGAATGAATGAATGAATGAATGAATGAATGTCTCCCTTAGCCCCTTGCAACTAGAAGCTCACTGGGTTTGGGGACTATGTCAGTAATTTTTACATCCCTCATAGTTCCTAGTATGTAATTTTTACATCCTCATAGTTCTACAGCAGGTAGTCAGTGAACATGAATTTAACCATCAGCAGGTGGATATTTTATGGAAGTTCCTGGACTCCACCTATGGTGCTATAACATGAACCAGGAACCTAGGGTCTCAATCCAAGCTGGGCCAACAATTGAAAAAAATAATAATCATAAAGGACATTCCCTAATCCAGGCATGCTAGGGCTGCAGAAATGACAGGAAACAAGCTTCCCTGCCTTTGGGGAGCATATAGCACAGTTTTCCTGAGTGAGCTGCTCTGACCCATCTCCTCTCCAATGGAGTATGACATTGTTCTCAAGTTTTATTGCTATAATATGGGTTTATTCAACTCCTCAGCAAACAACATTACACAAACGCCATGCACACACATGCAAATCCAGAGTGGACAATAACCCTAGGTATGTTAGAGTGTTTGATCACTGGTAAGCAAGCCCGGAGCCAGCTTTAAAAACAATATTTATTTATTACAATTGGCAGAGCAATGGAGAAAATTGCCACTTAGATAGGATTTTACATTTTGCAAAGTATTTTTGTAATCAGCACAATTTTTCCCAACAATTCACAAGGACAAGTTGTTTTTGCCATTCCCATATGCAAGGAAGAAAGTAGTGAAGGAAAATGCCATGCTTCTACTTTACCAAGCACAAGTCAAAAGGAGAATCCTAGCTTAATTGTACGTAAGAAAGAACTTTTTTTTTAAATTTATGCTTTGTGCTGGGCATTAGGAATCTGTTTGTACACAAGACCTACAGAAGATTCTGGGCTTTGTCTCACTGCTGGTGTCTCTAGGGGTATATGTACTTTGTCTCCCTGAAAGAAAAATAAAATGATGTATTTTCTTACATTGCTTCCACCTATCATTTTGCTCAGTCATCTCTCTTTTAAAACTTCATGCAAGTTGTATCAGTCAGGATAGGCTAGATAATGCTGCTATAACAAAAAAAATCTCAGTGCCTTAAAAAAATAAAATTTTATTTCTACCTCAAGCCATATGTCCATTGTGGGTCAGTGGGAGTGGAGGGAAGGTGGGGGGAGGAGTTAGGAGGCTCTGCTCATTCAGAGCTCCAGGCAGTTAGAGTACCTTTCATTTGAAACATCATCAGTTAATGTGCTAGAGTAAAAACAGAGCTCTGGAGACTCTTGCACTAGTAGTAGTTCAATGCCCTCGTGTGGAAGTGACACATCTCATTTCAGCACTCACACAGTGGCTGAAACCAGTCACAGAGCCCCACTGAATCATGAGATACCAAAAAAGTGCAGTGCTACCTTGTGTCCAGAAAGCGAAAGACTAGGAGCACTTGCCAAACAGCTCTAAAAACTACTATGTGAGTTAAATTTCATCCCATGAAAAAATAAAAAAAAGGAAAACAAAATTATTGAGTTTGTTCTTAAGTCTGAAAAAATACCAACCCTGTAAATATAAGGGACTTTTGCAACTGATTATTTGTGCTTTTTTTTATGAAAGCAAAACCCACCAAGACCATGCAAAGAATGACTTTTACCAAAATTAAGAGTTTCTTAAGATGCATTAAAGGAGAAAAGTCTAGCTAATGCAATAAGACAAGAAAAAAATAAAAGGCATACAGATTGCAAAGAAACAGCTAAATTTGTCTCTATTTGTCAATGACATGACTGTGAATATAGAAGATCCTAAGGAATCTACAAAGAAAAAAAACTACCAGAACTAATAAGTGAATTTAAGATATCACAAAAAAAAAAGATATCACAAAATAGAAAATTCATATAAAAATCAACTACACATCTATATATTAGGAATGAACAGTTAGAAAATACCACTTATAATAGCATTCAAATGCATCAAACAATTCAACAAAAACTGTGAAATTCTTCTACACTGAAACTATAAAACAATACCAAAAAGAATCAGAAAGACCTAAATAAATTGTGTAAATTAAAAATTGAATGAAAAAAATCATGGATTGGAAGACTTAATATTATTATAATGTCAATTTTCCTCAAATTGACTAAAATTCAATGTAATCAGATGATTACAGCAAGATTATTTTAAAATTTCTTTGGAAAGGTAAAGGACCAATAATAGACAAGACAACCTTGAAAATGAATTATAAAATGAGAAGATTTAATCTACCAGATTTTAAGACTTACTCTAAAGCTATAAGAATAAAAACTGTGTGGTTTTTGGTAAAAGCATAAAAGAATAAATTCATGGAACAGAATAGAATATTCAGAGATAGGTTCACACATATATTGTTATTTGGTTTTTAACAAAGATGACAAAACAATTAAATGAGGAAAGGGAAAAGTCTGACAAATAATGCTGAAACACAAATACCCATGTGAAAAACAAAGAACCTAGACCCTGTGTTACACTTTACACACACACAAAAATAAATTTAAGATGGACTATAGACCTAAAAGTAAAAGTAAAAACAGGAAAAATAGGAGAATATCTTTGTGAATAATGAACTAAAGATTTCTTAGAAAGGACACAGAGTATAAATCATAGGGGGAAAAATGAGAAAATGGACTTGATCAAAATTAAAACATCTGCTCATCAAAAAACACCAGCCAAAAAATAAATAGTAAGCCATAAAATGAGAGAAGATATTCACAACATATTTTTCTGACAAAAGATTTGTGCTCAGAATGCATAAAACTCTGCAACTCAATAATAAAGACAAACAGCACAGTTTTTTAAAAAAAATAGACAAAAGACTTAAATGGACACTTGACAAAAGAAGATATACAAATGGCTAATAAATATATGAAAAGTCTTTTAACACCATTAGTTATCAGGAAAATGCAAATCACAACTGCAGTGAGATATCACTGCACACCTAGAATGGCTAAGAGGACAAAGGCTGACAATACCAGATGTTGGAGAGGACATATAGCAGCTGTAACGCACACACTGCAGTTTGGAGTATAATATGGTACAACTACTTTTGAAAAGTGTTATGTGATTTCTTGAAAAGCTAAACATGTATCTGTCCAATGACCCAGCAAGGGTGGATTACAAATTTCTGAATATCACAGGGAAAGGGGATCGGAGTTCTCCTGGGTGGCTCCAAAGGTTCAGGTTAAGATCAATGGAAAGAAGAAACCAAGTGTTAGGTTCTAGTTCCCTGAAGGGAAAAAATGTTCTCCGAAGGACAGCCACCCCTTCCTCAGACCTCAGCCAGAGTCCAGTGATGGAGATATGACTGATCACATCCCTATTCCACAGACCAGGAGATTGAGTTGGGAGAAGTCTCATGACTCTGGGAGGAGGTAGGGCTCAGTGGAGACTCTGGAGTCACACAGACCTTGGTGAATATCTCTACCAATAATGAGCTGCGTGACTTTGGGTGACTTTCTGGTCTTTAGTTCTCTCATCTGTAAACTGAGAATGATAATAGTAATAATAGCTATCTCATCAGATTGATTTGAGGACCAATTGAGAATGCAGGTGAAACAGCAGAACATCCAGCACATAGTAAATGCTCAGTAAACGGTGGTTATTACTGTTCACCCTGGAGATCCAATTGGCATTGCACCCAGGACCAGTGGCCTGATGTAGCCTTAAGCTCACATCCTATAACATGGAAAAAACATCTGGATCTTGTGCAATGTTTGCCACACCAAGAAGGACTGCAGGCCTAATTAAAATTGCTGCTCTGTTTGCATTATCAAATGTCAGGGTTTTTTTTTTTTTCTACCCACAGAGCAAAGATTTTTCTTATCAAAAATCTATTCACTAAAATGCTAATGATCGTCAGTGATTAGAAACTGCTGCTCAAATTTTGAAAGTTCCCAGTGGACCTCTCAGACATGGCTTGTAACTTGTCAGTTGAAGAAATGTACTCAACAAATCAAACTTTGCTGTATATGTTTAAAAAAAAAAAAAGATTTCATTTCCTTAACGCTTCACTGTGCGGGTCCAGGAGGGACTTTTGAGTTAAGTGACAGAGACTACATTATTAGTTGTGGAGTCAGTTCTAATAGAAGTCTCTCAAGGCAAGATATTCTCAGATAGGCCCCAAAACTGCTAACAAAAGTCTGTCAAGCTTATCTTAATTTCAATAAGCATTTAGTTTGCCAAAGAGAAGCACAGTGTGTGATGTGCTTCTATTATCTTCTTTCTGTCCTTCCTCTCTGCTTTCTTCTTCCTCTTCAGGAGGGAGAATCTACAAGGCTGTGTGCTTCAACATGCAGCCAAGGGTCTCAATGCCATCAGCAGTACTCTCTGGTCAGCCTTGGGTATCTCAGGCCTCCCGGAATGGGTCTACACAGCTCCAGAAGAACCAGACGGGCCAGTGCTGTGGTGCGTTGGTTCCTCCTGGGCTCTCAGCCGCCCTGCCACATGTAAGTGGTCAGAAACTAGAGGCCCTGCCTCTCACAGTACCCCCAACTGCTCACCTGGGCTCTTGGCCTCTCTAGGCTCCAGAGAGTTTCCAGGACATACAGGACCAGACCGAGGCAGAACAGTCACTTTGCCTACAACCAGAGATTTGGTGCTGATTTACCCAGGCAGGAGCCAGCCCAGCTGGAGGACTGAGACTGAACCTGTAAGGTACAGCCCAGCACCTGTGCCTTAAGCTCTACAAGAGACTTCTGGTACCTGCTCAAGTTTGAGGACTCTGGCTATAGAATGATGGGGTAGTGGGGGGGGGGGTTCTTGACTGAGGGTGGTCCAGAAGGCTGTCCTGAGGAAGTGATGCTCAAGGCTAAAACCTCAGGATTGAGAAGAATCCACGTGAGGTGCCAGAGGAAAAGCATCCTTGAGTGTATGTATTTGGGGCTCAGTTCTCTTCTCTGTGAATTGGGAGTGACAATAGTTCTAGCACCATAAAGCTGTGATGAGGATTTAGTAGGTGAAGCGCTTAGCATAGACTTCACCAAAATATAAACTCACCATCAATGATTATTTTTACTGTTTAGAGCATGATATCAAGTCCCAACCTTGGGGCAAGGAGGCTTCTTGGAAGCCCACAGGCCAGCCCAGGTGCCACCCCCAGGTGTTTGCTCTGTAGTGTCAACAGAGTCAGAGCCACAAGTGGGAGAAAAAGAGCTTCCAGAGGTCTGCATTCCAGGGAATGACAGCATAGCTTCTGGCTAGAGCACGTGCACGTACACACACACACAACCACGCGTGTGCGTGCACACACACACGTGTGCACACACAAGTGTGCGCACACAGACTTTTTTCTATATGCAAGAAGTCCAAGGTAGCAGGGTTTTGGTGCATTTAAGGAGCACAGATCCTAGATCTTTCCAACAAAATGAGGCAGGACACTTGGCTAAAATCAGAGGAGTTCCATCGTCAAGTTAGCAGCTTTGCCACAAATCTTGCCTGAGAGCCCACTGGGTGCACAGTTGCTAACCTCAGGAGGCTCAGCACCTAGTTGGTGGCTCTAAGACACATAAGCAGCTGCTTGAAATACCAGGTAGGAAATGTTATTAGGGAGATGTTGGGCATTCAGGGGATAGGGAGATTGATTCCTGCTGGGGGGCTGGGGACACCTTTCTGGATGTACCTTCCCTTGGGAACATCCATCATTTCTTGCAGGAGCTTCCAAGTCAAAGGAACTTATTATTCCCTCCTGTACCACCTTGCTCTTGGGACCATAAATCAAAAATTCTAGTTCATAGAAATCCTCAATTCTTGAGCAGAGGAGCAAAAGACTCACAGTTGGTTTAATCTCCGTGACAGCCCTTTTGAAGGGGAAAAAGATGTTTGAGAGCCACCCCCACCATGATTTAGAGCTTAGGGGATATGTAGACCAGTTCTCTCATTGCATAAATGAAGAACTGAGTCCAGAGAAGTTAAGGATCTTGCCAAAGCCATGCTGTGTTGGGGAAGGGCTGGGACTGGAATCACGGCCCCGTGCCTCACCCTCCACCTTCATGGGGGTAAGATCTGGGGAGGGAAGAGGTTTGCTTGTGGACACTGGTCTGGGCTTACTACCAGGAACTCCTAGGAACCCTGTGCTTGGTCTTTTTGCTTATCGATTATAATCCATTTCTTGTCCTTATATTCAGAACTTAGGCCCACCCCCTTAGAACTGCCTCCTGCCCCAGGGGATCCAGACAAAATGCCACACGTTATGGCAGGGACCATATTTTGTCCGTACCATTCCTCCTGCATTTGCCCTGTTTCATCACCTCTGACCAGTTCCTTCCCACTGCCCTGGGTTTTGGCCAAGGGCTGGACCATTTTGTAGGATTATGGCAATTTCTGCCAAGAGCTTGACTGCTCCTTCCAGACTCCCCAGCTCATCTGACTCATGTTCCTGTCATGTCTTCCCTACCCACAGCTCCTGCTCACCAGGCAGGTCCTTGGCCTTTGCCTTGGTCTTCTATCCATCCAAGGATTGATCTCCCACCCCCAAGCTTCTCATCCTCTAATAGCTTCTCTAAGAAAGATAAAAACCTACAAACCCTATGGAGCGTCACGAAAAACTTCCCAACTCAGCACTGCTTTAAAAGTCAGGTAAATTAATAAAGCTAGAAAAGAAAAACATAAAAATGCAGTCTTGACTAATGAAAATTATACTACTTAGAGTCAATGAAGTGAACTTAGGTTAATTGATCATCCAGGTAACAACAATTATTTGCATCATTACCACATGTCAGAGTAGCTTTGCTATGAGTTTAATCTGATGATACTACTGAGCTCTGGAAAAGTATCCTGGGCCTTCATATTTGCCACTCATGTAGCTTTGTCATCTGCTCCCAATTTTCAGTAGGGAGAGGATATATTAGTTTAAAAACTTTCTGCCATACTCAGAATGTCATGACAGTTGTTGTGTTAATAAATCATTAAATTGAAGGATCACAGGAACCATCTGGGTCGACCTGGAGCCCAAGGAAGGAATTCCACCCATGCCTCCCTGGGAAGAGGTCATCATCCAGTCTGTGGAGGACTTTTGGTGATGAGGAGCTTACTACCTATCAGCAAATCTGTTTGATCTTTGAACAACACTACTTGAGGACAGCTCTTTCTTAGGTGAGTCCAAATCTGCCACTTTGTGGTTTATACCACTGGCCCTGGCTCTGCTGATCAGGAAGTTACTGAAAAGCCTTCACGTCATCATCTTCCACACGACAGTCCCCACAGTAGCTTAAGACACTAAGGTTACTAGACCCCAGGAGGTAGTATGATGTAGTGGTTAAGAGCCTAACTATTTGGGTCCAAGTGCAAGTTCTACCACCTGTTGGCTCCGTTTATGTTTAGAGAGTTATGCAATCTTGATCTACCTCAGTTCCCACAACTGTAAAATGGCAATAATAATGTGTGTTGCAGAGATTATTGGGACGATTACCAGTCAAATACACTAGAGGCACTTAGGATGGTGCCTGGCACATAATGAGCTCTATAGACATGCCAGCTCCAATATTTTCTTAGTCTCACAGGCCAAATGCTCTCCATTGATTCACTACTTTCCCCTTAAAGATTACTTAAGAATCCTTCATATGGAAATGACTTGGGAGTCTCACGAGTTTCTTAGGTCACGTACCAGAAAGAGTATAGCGTCGTTGTGAAAATTAAATGGGTTACTTCAAATAAAGTGCAGAGTACAGTTGCTTAGCACCTAGCCCCAGTAAATATTTGCAGTTATGGCTATTGGTGCTCATTCAACTATTCCAAAATAGAGAAGAGAGATTGTTGGATGACACACATGTCTCAAATCTAACTGACTTTTGAATAACTTAGATGTGTACCTAAGTGAAATGTCTTAAATAAAGATTAGGCATGTGTGCAGAAAACTGCTCTAATTACTCCGCTCGCGCAGGCATACTGCCGTCTTCGGAGACTCACCAGGTCTCAGTTACCGCTGCCCCCCAGGTATTGCGCTTCACGGTGATGAATGGGAACTGATTCTTGGAATAGAAATGCCATTTCCACAGGGCCTTGGCGGCGGCAGTCAAAACATAAGGTTGGTGTTTGAAATGCACAGTCTCGGAGAGGAAGCCTGAGTGTGCCTCGGAGAGCACCCCAGCTCAACCCTGAGACTCACAAACAACGGGAAAGACTTTCCTAAGCAGGAGTTCCTGGAGCCCCGGGGACTCCTGGGGTCACAAGCAGAGCAACATCTCAGATGCAGCTGCTCCAGGCACAGCACCTTTTCCCAGGCAAACTGATCATCCTGTCTAGGAAACTCTGAAAGGAATAAATGCTTCACTTTATTCCCCTTCTTGCCCATACTTTGTTTTTCCAGCCATCATTATTTGCTGTGACTAGACCTTTGCATTCATTCTCTCATTAGACTCACAATGCCTACCTGAGGCTGGTACTTTTATTCCCATTTTATAGATAAGGAAGTTGAGACTCATTGTGTGTGTGTTTGTGAAATGTTCATCACTATTGCGATTCTCATCCCCACACACTCTATGAAGATAGGCACAGCAAGACAACTTTTGGCCAATATAGTGAGGTGGCTCATTTTAAGAACCAGTAACTGATGGGGATCCCCGGGTGGCTCAGCAGTTTAGCGCCTGCCTTTGGCCCAGGGCATGATCTTGGAGTCCCGGGATCAAGTCCCACATCAGGCTCCCTGCATGCAGCATGCTTCTCCCTCTGTCTGTGTCTCTGCCTCTCTCTCACTGTGTCTCTCATGAATAAATAAATAAAATCTTTTTTAAAAAAACAAACCAGTAACTGAGTCACTATGCTCGCGTCTCATTGCCTTAGTCACAGTAAGGAAAAGGAGCCTCCATAAACCTGTTTTTTGGAGTCACTAGTATGAATACAGCCTCCAGCAAACCTTTAATGAACATGTAACATGAACCAGAGATAAACCTCCATGATTTAAAGCCACTTAGGCTTCAGAGCTATTTGTTACTGCAGCAGAACCTAGACTGTCCTGATACAGAAACATTAAATAATGTACCTAAAGTTACACAGCTGTGGAGTTGGAAGCCAGGTTTGTCTGATTTCAAAGCGTGTGCTCCATCCAGTACATGATTACACCATCTCCTTTCTTCCTAGCTCCCTAGTTCTCCACTTACTGCCTTCCCCATCCCAGCCTGCAGACTGACTAATGATGTTCCAAGGGTAAAGCTCTCACTCCACTCTATCTGGCAGAAAGTACTTCCCTGCCTCCTGGAAATTCTCCTGGGCTCCCCATTTTTATTTTTACACAGATAGCCTGGACCCTCAGGCAGAGGAGAAAGTGAATGAAGTCCTTTGGACTTAGAGACCTGGCCATCCTCTTGTGTCCACTGCCCTGCTTCCCATCCGGAAAGACTCTTCCCTAAAACTCCAACCTTCCTGGTTGCTCACTTTATGGAAACCACTTCATGTCTCCTCACAGCTCTGGCCCACCATGAACTGGTTCCTGCTTCCTTCCCACTTTTTATTCTTAATTTTCCTCCATAGGAGACCCTTGTGCTGGCCACCGTCCATAAGCAACCTCATCATCCAGTCCTCATAGGCACAAGCATGTAAGAATCCCCTCCTTCCTGAACTCTTCCACCTTCTGCCGGTTATACTTACACATCAGTTGCCCCCCGCCTGCCCCCCAGCTCTCTGTCCCCCCCTCATCAGAGCCTGAATTACTCTGCCTCTTCCCTGTCTGCATGCTCGGTCTCCCCACCCGGACTGAGGCACTCCGACCAGGGACCACAGCTGACTTCTCTGTCTGCATCCCCAGTGACCCCACAAAGCCTGGCCCAGGGTGAGGGCTTCTGACATTGTGGCACAGGATGCAAACAGGGAGCTAGCCAAGGCCTGAGCTCCCAGAGCAGACCGAAACGGGCATTTTGCAATGTCCCCTTCACCTCCCTTGAACAAGATCCAGCTGAAACAAACAAAAACAAACAAAACGTGCTCTCTTCTCTAAGCCCCAGACTGCTTCTCCCCTGGCGCTGTGCTTTCAAACATCATCTGCTTTCCCGCTCCAAGGTCTATCTATCATCTTCGCCAGAATCTGTCCCTGCGGGGCCGTGGCATGAGAATAGTCAACATTTAACACAATCAGCTTGTTCCATCATGAGGGTAGTGGGGGTGGGAAGGTGGCAGGGCTGAGCGCAAACGCCTACAGGCAGGGTGCTCTCTGGAGACTCTCCTCCTCCACCCCACCCCGCCCCCACCCCATCCCTAATTTTCCTTTTATCTAGGAGGTAGGGCAGGACAAATGCAAACACCGGCCCCACTGACTCCTCCCCTCTCCACCCTTCCTGGCCACACATCTCAGCCTCATTTAAGTGTTCTTACCTACCCATCACTACACAGCAGTCAGTGGCCAGGGACTGGGGAATATAGGTCATTTTCACTTCTTTGTGCCTTGAGCAGCAACTGCTAGACCTGAATATTCAGCTCATGGTGGAAAATTCTAACTTAAAGAAGCCCAGTGGAACTTGAGGCAGCTCGACATGTTTGGAAAGGGGAGAGTAAGGAGAAAGACCACAAAGGGACATAGGAAGTTATTGTCAATGGGACCTACGGGTAGGACCTCCCTTCCTCTCAAGTCTTTGGTTTGAAACATTTACTTAGGGGTCAGGGCAGGAATGATAGGTAAGCACTGGAGACCCAGTTCTAGATTCCTCTACAGTCCATGTCCAATGAAGTCCTATTTCTGGACTGGTCCAGGAGTAGCCATCAGGTGCCCTCTTTGACCCTCTGTAAGTGCTCCCTGACACACGATTGAGACACCTTCACAAAGGTGCTTCTTAGAGGTGCCTGGTTTGGGAGTACAGAGAAAGAGCAAAGCAATGATTAAGCATGTGCTATTCCCAACTCTCCACAAAAACAATCCGGTTCCAGACACTCCACTTCAGGTGACACCAAGCCTCCCAGGTCTTGGAGAGAAGGTTGCTTTCCCCTAAAACACCCAGAAACAGGCTGATTGATAAAGATGAATTCATTTTTCCTCCCAAATAGAGAGACAAGGGACGCCTGGGTGGCTCAGTGGTTGAGCGTCTGCCTTTGGCTCAGGGCATGATCCCGGAGTCCCAGGATCGAGTCCCACATCAGGCTCCCTGCATGGAGCCTGCTTCTCCCTCTGCCTGTGTCTCTGCCTCTTTCTTTCTGTGTCTCTCATGAATAAATAAATAAAATCTTAAAAAAAAAAAAAACAAATACAGAGACAAGTGCTTACAAATTGAAAAAAAAATGATGGTATGTCTGCAAATGAAGTTATTCAATTTCTAAGGGCCTTATTCTCTTAGTGTGCTCCTCACAGTTTTAGGGCAAATAATAGTTGTTTTCTCCTTGTACAAATATGAAGATTTTCCAGCACTCTGAAAGCCCCACTTTTGGGTATTTGCACTGCATTCCATTTCTGTAAGCATTTGCCGAGGTGTTATTAACTGATACCTGGCAGTTGGCTAGCATTCCTTGAGGACTTAACATGTGCCAGGCATTTTTACATGTATGATCTCATTTGATCCCCTGAATGGAACATTAAACCCTCATTTAAACCCTTTGAGGGGATATTACCTCCACTTCACAGACGAGGAAGCTGAGATTCAGAGAGGTGAGAGGCTTGCCCAAGGACACACAGGCTTTCCCTAATGCCAGGCCCTTTCTCAGGCCCCTGTCACCCTGAGACTGCAGGGCTCTAGAATAGGGTTAGGCAGCAACAACTTGAGCTGCTGGTGAGTCATCAGAGTCCCACTCAGACCCTGGCAGAAAATATTTATGAATGAATGAATGAATGAATGAATGGTGTGACTTGCTGTCACTTAGGTCATATACTCTACCATTCTGCTTTTCTAACCCTGCTCTGGGATCCCTGGACCCAAGACCTCCTCCCAAATCACATCCCTCAGTCTGCAGCCACATGTGGTTATACAGCACATAGAACCTTAATACTGACACCCCCATGAGGAGGAAACCTCTGAAAACCACCTCTGTTCCTCGGACAATTCATTTGTGCATGTGTGAATGCCAGTGCCCAGGCCAACCACGACCACCCAGCTGGCATGACAGCACTCCACAGCCCCGCAAGCTCCTTCAGCTGTGACCTTGACTATCATCACAAACGGCCTCAGCTGGCAGGCTAGGAGGGGTTCCCTCTCATTTGAGCAAAGGGAACCAGATTCAGGGAGATCGCAACAGAACCAGGCCAGGCTTCCTGACACCAGTTCCTTCCTCTGTTCTGTGATTTCCAGTATCTTCTTTTCTGACTACCAAAATCATGGAGATCCACTTACTCCAGGCCCTGGTTTGCAAGTAGGCTTTGTTCTGAATGAATAGGAAAGAGTATGTGATTGATTCATAATGTCTGCTATGAGCCAAGGTAGGAGCCATACTCTAGGTGAGGTGTATTTATGGATCATTCCCCAGACCCCAACTAATATGCCTTTTCCACCTTAAAACAAAACCATTTTGAAATTACCTCCTTCTTACTGTTTCCAGCTCAATAAAATTTTCTGACTTAATGGCCAGAACTTGAGAAATTCCACCTGAATGCTACCTGGGAAGGCAGAGTTTGATAAACAATTTAACATAGGCTTCAAGATTGCAAGGGGAGTGTTTAATTTGCTCAAGAGACCCACTGTCCTCAAGGACTCCAGTCCATTAGCTTTTGTCCAACTAATGACAAGTGAGTTTTCTATATTCATTAAAGCAGACTTGGGATTTGGCTTGAGGGGCAGTGAACTGAAGAGGAAATAGCACTGGACTCAGGAGGAATGTTCCTGATTACTTGCTGTACGTTTTGAAAAAGAATAAAATGGTGTTTTCTAAAATCCTTTTAGGTCAGTCTTCTCTCTGATACAGGTTTTCATCTTCTAGTGAAAACCAGGGGTCTGCCCCAGAGGAGGTTTCCAGGCCACCTCAAGCCAGCTCCACTCAGCTCACGTCACTTGGCCAGCCACCCCCAACCCCCGCCTGCCCCCACAGGGCTGTGTTGGCAGAGGCGGAAATGCAAGATGCCCAGCTTGCCCTTGGAGGACTCGTGGTCAAAGGAGGCACCTGCAGGTGAGAGCAGCAAGGGACAAGCACCTGCGGGTCACCGTTACTCATGCCCCAAGCCCCCACCTCTCCTGCCCCGGCTCGCAGAATCCATCTTATCTCAGCACCACAAACTTTCACGGGGATGCTGCTAGGTGCCAGGAGTCTTGGGGTGAAAAAGGCAGAAAGTGTCCCCATGCTCTGCTCTTATCCCCACACTTCTGTTTTGGCTACCCCCATAGGTGCTGGCATCTGGGTGGCCCCGAACCCCTGCTGGGAATAAAGCCCCAAAATGCCATAGAAGAAGGTCAGAAGGCTCTCGAAGCTGCTGTTTGTCCAATGGCATCTTTGTGTCGATTAGGCTAGAGCCTTGCCTGTATGGGCAGGACACAGGTGGCTCATTCAAAAGGGGTGACTAGAGAGAGTTTAGTGGAGAGATTGTTTATTAAGAAAAACCAGCCCGTGATGGTGAAACACCGTAGCAACAGAGGGGAGCCGTTACCACTGTTGGGCCAGAAGGGACGGCCGGAGAAAACAGCCCCAGCAGAGCCGCCTCTCTGGTAAAGGGTACCTAGCAGGAGCGGTGGTCCTTGATAGAAGGGCACAGCCACCAGCCACCAGCCACCAGCAGGGAGGCAGCCGAGGGAATACATAGCCCTGCCCCAATCCCCAATCTCTCTCTCTCTCTCTCTCTCTCTCTCTGCCAGCAGCCCCCACCCCCACCCCCTCCACCTCCTGCTGGCACCTCCCTCTGGCTACACGGGATGCCAGCCAGTAGGAAGCCTGGTGGATGCAGGCCCCCAACTTCGGCCTCCCAGGGCACAGCGAAGGAGAAGGGTGGAGAGAAGATCCGGGCACGGAGATGGCCAGCAGAGTGCCCCTTGCTCCAGACATTTGCTGCCATCTGCCGGAATGTCACAAGACACGTTCTAATCTGTGATTACCCTGTAGGCAGTGGTCCTGAAGTTGGCCTGTGTGACCATCGGTGGTCATCCTACTGTCATCAGATCTTCCCCCCAGGCAGCCCATACTCTGGCTCCCCAA
Organism: Canis lupus baileyi; assembly: GCF_048164855.1. NCBI lineage: Eukaryota > Metazoa > Chordata > Mammalia > Carnivora > Canidae > Canis > Canis lupus. The sequence goes on along the minus strand of NC_132847.1, from coordinate 54,962,262 downwards.
ACAACCTGAACTGAAGCCCCGGCTCCCCAGAATGCTTCCGTGGCTCGCTCCTCTGCAACATCCTCCCCCTCAGCACTGTACATCCCATCCAGAAAGCCCAGGGAAAATGTTGCCTCCTCCTTGCAGCCTGCCTGATTCCACCAACTAGAAGCCGTGTCCGCTTCCCCAGGGATTGTCACAGAACCGCACTTCTTCCTCAGCGCATTGACACCTGGGGTTTGTTTACCCTGAGCGCTCACCAGCCTGTGCTGTCCCTTAGTGAAAACATCTGGGAGGGCGAAAGCCACGGGCCACAGTGGTTTAGAGTCCAAAAGATGGGACGTGAGTCCTGGCTCCACCCTCCACCGGCCTTTAGTTTTGGATAAATCACCTCACATTTCTGAGCCTCAGTTTCCCCACCCCAGCCATGAGAATAATAATTCCTACCTCAGGGCTGTAGTGAGAATTCAATGAGACCGTGTGCATGGCACTCACTAAATGACAGCCTTCCTTTCCTTCCCCCAGTAGACCGGATGTTCTTCGAGAGCATCTTGTGTCCATCCTGACCCAGCTTGGCTCTCAGAGTGGGCCGGGCGCTCTGGGGGTGGGGTCATATAGTTAGGAACACAATCCTCAGGGAATCTCTGCTCATTACCTATGTGACCTTGGGCAAATTACTTGGCCTCTCTGTGCTCTGTTCATTCATCTTTAAAACAAATAATAGGTAGGGACACCTGGGTGGCTCAGTGGTTGAGTGTCTGCTTTCGGTTCAGGGTGTGATCGTGGAGTCCTGGGATGGAGTCCCACATCGGGCTTCCTGCGTGGAGCCTGCTTCTCCCTCTGCCTGTGTCTCTGCCTCTCCCTGTATGTCTCTCACGAATAAATAAATATAATCTTAAAAAAAAAAAAAAGATATAGTCGTGGCGTTCCTGGTTAATATCCATGCAGGGCTTTCTAGGAGCCAGGCACTGTTTTGAGTGTATGATGTACATGAACTCGTCCATCCCCAAAACCACACTAATTGGTAACATTTTTGCTGTTCACCAAATACTTCCAGTTCTGCTTTCAAGCACCTAGTAGGGTGACAAATGCCCCCATCCCTGGGAGTTAGAAGCAGCCCTATGGGTCGCTTTAGCCAATGAAATGTGAGCAGCAGTACTGTCCGTCACTTCCAGGAGGAAGCCTTATGAGACAGTGCATGATCCACTCTCTCACGCGCCGTCAAGAGACCAGCAGTGATCCACACGATGGTTGTTCTCTCGGTCTGGGCCCCAGGGTGACAATGACAATCGCGCAGACTGATCCAGGAGGGACTTGCAATGTCGCTGGGGACACTTCAGGCTGAGAGGTGCTCATTACCACAGCATAACTGAGCCGATCCTGACTACCGCCCGTGTGGTAGTTGTGCCCATCTCATGGCGAGGAAGCCAGTGTCGGGGTCATGGATAAGACTGGCTATTACCGCGGCCTGTGTAAACGAGCACAGAATAAGCCCCTGTGACACGCTAGCTGTGAGAGATACAGACACGGGCGGGCAGCGACACGAACCCGGACACAGCTCACAGCTCCGGGCAGCCGCAGGCCCGCACAGCGGGGAAGGAAGGCCGAGGTCCCCACAAGCACACTTCTGCTGCTCCGCCACAGGCCAGAGCTTGGAAATCAGCGTCCTCAGCAAATGCCAGCTCTTCCCTTGGTTCTTCTTGTCTGTCTGGCCATCGACCTTGACTCATTAGCAATTGCTCCCGGCTGCATGTGAGCTGGCAGCCATAGATTTTCTTTCCTTCTGGGTTAAATTTCTGGCTCTCAGTGGGGGAGTCTCTGTCACCTCTGGCTCCCCTGCATCTGGCAACGGCTGGAAGAGCCGGGAGGCTGAGGAGAGCTGTGACAGCCAGGAAGGGGCAGGCCCCCCCGGGGCACCTCTCCAGGCCTATGTTCTCTGATCACCTGCATCATGTCCCAGTCACCCCTGATTGACAAAGGGTAACATGGTTGAGCATTATAGGTGTACAAGGCTCCCCACTTTGGAATGAAAACATTTTCCTTTTCTTTACACTCAACACTCACCGGCCACTGGGCACTATCCTGGGCTGGTATTGCTACCCCCACCACCTCATAATTTTAATAACAACAATGACAATAATAATTTTCATATTTTGAGTGTTTATCCTGGGCCGAACCTATGCTAAGTGCTTCATGTGCATTATCCCATTTTATCCTCCCAACAAGTATATGAGATGCTTAGGGGTTATCATCATCATCTTACAGATAAAGAAACTGAGGCACAGAGAGGTTGCAACAGAATTCAAGACACAGCTAGAAAACAGTGGAAACCGGGACTGATTCCACGCCAGGTCCACCTGGCTCCAGATCCTCAGTGCCCTAGAGACGAGAAAGTTGGAATCTCACTTATTCCTCATAACAGCCTTGTAAGATGGGTCTTATCGTCCTATGTTGCAAACAGTTGCTCAGGACCAGAAACATAAAGGGTTTTGTGCAAGGTCACACAGCAGGTAAGAGGACGAGAAGAGTCATTCTCTAGCACATATGTACCAAAGCCTCCTCTGTACAGGAAGGCACCAGCCATCGCCAGTGGAAACAGGCTCACGATGCAGAAGGGCGCCATAGGTCAATAACACAGTTAGTGGGGACATAAGCAAAGTTTGGGGGGAGCACAGAGGAGGGGTAATCAAGGAAGGCTTCCTGGGGGAGATTGTATTTGAGTAAAGATAGAAAAGAAGAAAATCCCACAAGAAAGGTTCAAGGGCTAAGTGCTATTATCCTGGAGACCCAAGCTATGGGGGTGCCATGATAAGATCTCCTTTCAGTCAAGAGACTGTGTGGGGGGAGGAATGTTGGTCACTCTGAGTCCCCACTCAGACCACCGAGAGGACAGCTAGGCTGGGATTGGGAGTCGTGGTGGCCTGCGAGCCCTCCAGGGACACACCCATAGGGCCCTAGACAAATTTTCCCGCCACATCTAATTTCCCCACTGCATCCGAACCTGTCTTCTTGCGATTGTAATTCCAGCTCCATTTATTTTCTTACCCACCTGTCCCCATCTGGAAGGAAATTGAATGAGAGTAAGAAGGGAATAAAATAACAGGAACTTTTTAGTCTGGAGCAGCCACCACACGCTCTCTTGGCCCATCAGACTGGTATTTAAATGGAGGAGGGGTCTGGGGTGGGCAGAGGGCATTGTTAACAACCGCCTCGGCGTGGCAGCAGGAGACAGGAATAATAGACTCAGAGAATGTTTTCCAGATTGTGCTGAAGTGATGAAAAACAGCGGGTCCCAGAATGGAAGCCATGGCGCGGGGAACCTCTCCACGGAGGGCGCAGGCAGCAGCACAAAGTCGGCCTGGCTCCTCGTCTAACAGGACCGAATTAATTCAGGGACCGCGCGAGGCTTGGACTCCCATCTCGATTACAGACAGACCTAGTTTTTGCAGAACTCATTAACTAGCGGGTCTACGGGGACCTGGGCTTCCAGGCCTTGCCGGACAGGCCCCGGAGCCGGCTGCAGAGGAATCGGGGCGCCCGGGGCGTGGGCGGGGCCTGGGCTGCGAGCCGGGCCGAGGAGGCGCCCCCTCTTCCCGGGCCGAGGGAGGTCAGCGCGTGGCGGGGGCGGGGGGGGGGGGGCGCCCCGAGCAGCCGGCTTCCCACCAGCACACCAGGCCGTGACCACTGAGGGACTCCGGAAGGGCAGTGGGACTTGGGATGCACCTGACTTCTGAAGCTCCTGTGAGAGGTCATCCTCCCAGCAACCGTGATGTTTGTCAGCTCGCGGCAGGAGGGCACTGAAACCAAAAACGGAGACGTGTGGACGTGTTCAAATGCTACCTGGTCCTCAAGGTTCAGCCCCAGGGCCCCTCCTGCAAGGAGCCTTCTCAGACAACCCACCCGCGCAGCCTCCCCTCTCTCCTCTGTTTCTCTCCCCATCCAAGACACTCAGCCCCTCACTCCCTGTGCGGCAGGTACTTCTATCCATTTCAGATTCCCCAGCACAGGCTCCCTCCGTGCTTCCTATTCGTATCCCCAGCTCATAGCATGTTCCAGGTTTCCTTGTGGGATACATGAATGCATAAATGAATGACAAGCGGCTGTAGGCAGAAAAGAAAAAAAAAAAGGTAAAAAGAACACAACATTTCATGTAAACCCTCCCAACAGCTTCCCACTAAGAGATAAATGAAGATAAATCCGGGTGAGCAGCAAGATGCTCACACATTCTAGGCTGGGCTAGGACCACGGAGAGGCAGGCTCCACGTGCGAGTAGCGGAGCAGAGTAGTTAAGCCAGACTCTGGGGCCCGCTGGTTTCGTTTGCTTCCTAACTGTGAACGTCACTGCTCCGTGACTTTGGCTAAGTGATCTATCTCCTACGTGCCTTAGTTGCCGATCTGTAAAATGGGGGTGATAAAACAGTACTGACATTCCTCACAGGATTGTTCTTTGTAAAGTATTTGGAGCAGCGCTTAGCACAGGGCGATGAGCCACTACCCCCACTCTTCCCTGACCTCCTCAAGGGCTGTATTTCTGAGTCTCATCCTCCTTCTCCCATCACACACATCTCCCCTCAGCAACCAAACGGTGCTGAGTCAGTGGGGGCCCCCGGTGGCCAAGACATGGAACTATCTGACCATTGCTGCTTCACCATCTTCTTTAACCCCGTGCAAGAATACTGAATACATCAGGGCATCTGGGTGGTTCAGGTGGTTGAGCCTTTGGCTCAGGTCATGATCTCGGGATCCTGGGATTGAGCCCCATGTTAGGCTCCCTGCTCTGCAGGAAAATCTGCTTCACCCTTTCCCTTTGACCCTACGCCTGCTCATGCTCTCTCTCTCTCACTCTCTCTCAAATAAATAAATAAAATGTTTAAAAAAATGAATACTGAATATATTAGGCACCACTTCTCATCTCTCACTGTTAACGACTCAGTTTACACCACCTCACATGCCCTCTCATACATAAACACACTTCCTCTCTAACTTTCATCCAGTTGCCTTTGATTAAACATCTTTCTTTGTCTCCGTTACATTTTGTTCTCCCCATCCTGCCCTATCTTGTTCCTCGTGAAAGCTCCAAGTGTGGTTTGGCTAAGAGGCTTCACAGGAATGCCATGCTGCATGCTGCGCTGTGCACTATGGTAGCCACTAACCACGAGTGGCTATTCACATTTAAGCTTAAATTCATTACAATTAAATAAAATTAAAATTTCAGTTTCTCTCTTACACTACCTGCACTTCAAAAGTGTTCAAAAGCTACCTGCGGCTAGGTAGGTACCTAGGGGCTAGTGTAGTGGATACAGAACATTTCCATCATTTGCAGAGATTCCTGTGTTTATACAGCACTGCTCTAAATTTCTCCAGGCAAGACAGAAAATTTCAACTACTAAAAGGAACAGACAAAATAAAGCACTAGGTGTTTCCTTTCTGTACAGACATTCAGATACAGATATCTACCTACCTATGTATATGTGTATATAAGTTATATAAGAATATTGTCTCAATCTCTAGCAATCTAATGGAAGAGAGAGAAGGAGACAGAGACAGAGAGAGAAAGAGAAGGTTTGCATGCATTATAACCTTGAATTTATTTAAAAGGATTTGGTATTTGGAAGTCTGTTAGAACTCCATGAAGGTATCTGACAATCATCTATCATCTAATTCTCACCTGCTTTTTCTCAAACATCAATATTCAAGACAAACAACAACCTCTTTGTTACACAGTTCTACGGACTTGGAATTTTGTTTACTCACCAATGATGCAGCTACATTGTTAGCTCAGCGGCCATCCAGCCACTGAAGGGCTGTGTGACTCTGAATACATTCCTTTCTCTCCTGGGCCTCCCGTACAAGGCAGGATTGCAGAGGATTACTGAGGCTCCTTTTAGCTCTAAGATAAGTTTTGCTTCTTGATCTGTTTTCCATCACATGAATGTAGGGAAGCTTGTATTAAATGGCCATTAGGGTCCACAAAAGGTTTATTACATTCGCTTCGTGGCAGGCCCACGAGTAGAACAACCATTTGCTATCTATTTCTATGGGAACCTGCAGTCGGAGGTCCAAATGCTGGCCATGTCTCTGTTGGGGCAGTCAGCTCATAGACACCAGCCCCCACCCAGGAGCCTGGGAGAGCTGATGGTGACAAAGGCTTGGCTTGCCGGGGAGGAGGGGGAATAACCTTCCATCATTCCTTCTTTCAGCAGCATCATAAAATGCTCTTTAAAAATTGCCTGATTAACTCTATAGAGAGAAAAGATGCCATGTAGACGCTGTTAGACAAAGACAACCCTTCGTGCATGTACTAAGCCACTCGTGGTGTTACTATCAATCACACTGATAGTGGTAGGAATAGCACCCATCAGCCATGTACTTTAAGACCTTAAAGAGCTGGGCGTGGGAGCCTCTGCATCAGCCCAGGAGAGGGATGCTCTTCCTGTTGGAGAAGCCTATCATTTGCTCTCTACCATTTTCCTGGAAAAGCAGCTAGAAAGGGAACATCCATGATGTGCGAGGGCCGTGCCCCTACTCCTAGCTGACTGGGCAGACTTGTCATGTAAGCTGACACCAGCAGACTCTCTCCTGGGACTTCAGAGTCAGGGCACAAGACACTGGCCAATTAACCACAGGGATTGGAGTGAGAAGGCCTTGGAGGCTTGAGGGCTAAAGGAACCATTTCAGGGAGGCCTTGATGGGTCATGCGTGAGAAGATGAACAAGCAGAAAAGCCAGTGTGCAGAGCCAACAGAATGTAATAGAAGTCCAAGAGATAGAAAAGAAAAAAACAGACATTCTGTGGTAGAGCAGGGGAAGGGGTAGGTGGCAAAGTGGAAGATCTAGACACCTGAGGTCTTTCCAGGTCCCCTGAGGTCCATACCTTTTATAACTGGATGCCCTGAGAGTCTCCAGTATCTTCTTAATGCCCTCTTTGTGGGTCTCTGTATCTGGCCTCCAAATGATTCTGACCAGGCTTTTGATGTCTCAAAACAGACATCCGACAAAGTGATAGACTGTGTTTGTCTGGTCTGCCTTTTGTCATCCTGCTCCCAGAATTAATTTTTGTAAAAACCATATGATGGCCTGAGGGAACCAAAGGAGGAAACTAGATGTGCAGGGATCCAGCAGTTGGTTATCAAGCATTTCCGGGGCATCTCTGGTGTGCCAGGCCCTGAGTCAAGGACAGAGCAGACATCCTTTCCTCTCCATTTCCAAACCCTGACCAGCTGTCAGGGCTCTGCTCAGTGCCCCCACTTCCTTGAACCCATCCCAGATCTATGCACACACACACACACACACACACAGAGCTGGGTTCTCCCTCTCCCAGACTCCCATGGGATAGCGTCTACACCTCTATCTGGCCATGCTGCCTGTATTACAGTTCTACGCATCCCGGGCCCATCCCTTACTAGTATGTGAGGTTCCTGAGAGCAGAAGCTGGCTTCTGCTCACCTAGTTCACCTGCCCAGTGCCCAGAACCAAATATAAACATATTGGTCTTCAATAAGTCTAACCTCTCGTGGGTGCTCATTCAAAACCATGGAATCAAAAACCAGGTCTTCTGAGTCACACCTGGAGGCACAAGTCCTCATTTTATCAAAAAAGGACACTACAGCTGAGAGAAGTAGCTGATAGACAGTGCACCTTGACTTGCTGCCTTTCCCATCCGACTACTCTCACTTTGCCAGAAAGTCATCTCAGGGGCCCTCACTTGTAAGAAACGCCTTCCCCTTCCCGACACACCCTTCTCTTTGCGACGTTATTCCGAGCCATGGTGGCCAAGGGAGCATCCCAAATAAAGCTGTAAGGAAAAGCTCTAGCCAGCTCTGGGTGGCTAGTTTCTATGGAAATTGCCTGAGTAAGGGTTTGGGCCAATTTTAGTGGCTCGACTGATTTGTTCACTGAAGTGATTGATAGGACATAATCACCTACATGGTCAGACCTCTCATATGGGGAATTCAGGTATATGTCTCTATGCATTTTCTCACATTGGTAAACAGCTATGGCGTGGTTCAGCCTGCCCTCCAGGAGGATGGCTTCTCCGTCAGTCCTTCAAATCTCAGTGGTCTTAATTAAGAACATCACACAGAAAAAAAAAAAAATCACACAGAATGATCATTACCAAACAATTAGGAAAAACTTTCTCATAACAGGGGCCAGACCAACTTCTGATACCTAGGGGGCAGGTCACGTATAAACTAAATTCCAACATCACTAAAACACTAATGCTGCTTAAGTTTTAGCTTCTCTTTCTAGATCAGGCATGTTACATATGCTTCATTTCTCTTGCCAATGCTCATTTTTTAGTGTGATTGCTTAGAGCCTGTGTTGAGAAAGATGTTGAGGCCGAGTAAGGGACTGAAGGGTGACTTGGGTCTCACAGGGTAGAAATTGGGACATTGGCCCAGGGGCCAGGATGGGCAAAGGCTCAACCTCCCATCTATCCATGGGAAGATGTGCTCCAAGTATCCTGGGAACGCTTAGCTCCTGATCTGAAGAAAGACCGTGATCCTGGGTGTTGGGGGGCTGTCCGACGAACAACAGCTGGAAAATGTGAAATGAGAGCATTTGGACATGAGGGGCACTCTTTGAGAGCAGTGGTGGCCCAGAGGCCCCAGTTGGCTGTGACTACAGGGAGCCCTGAGAACAGCGGCTGCAGTGCAGTTCTACAAGGTCACAGTGCCCCCCCTCCTGCCAGTGGCCCCCTCTTCGCACCCACGGGAGACAAGCCTGTGCCTGTTTCATCAAGGAACTCAATGTTCATTAAGGCTGCGATTCCCAGCCTGGCAGGTGGTGCCAATGTGGCAGTCCCCTAAGTCCCTCACACGTCTGTCTCTCTGCTCGTCCCAGAGACTCTGGAGGCCCCCAGACCAAAGGAAGCCCCGGGACGTGCCACTGTGGCCCTGTCCTCAGAAGGCTCCTGCAACGGGGAGCTAAATCTTGCCTTGGGCCTGCAGCCCCTCTCTGGTCCTCCTCATCTCCCACCACTCCCTCACCTGCAGGCAGACGTTCAACTCCAGGATTTGAATGAAATAAAAACTGACAGTGTGGAGCCAAGTTCAGGGCTGAGCTACAAAGGATTCACACAATTATCTTTGTCAGAATTCATTTTGTCAACGCCCCTCTCTTCTTCAGGTTGCACGCTACTAATATCTTTCAAAAGTTTGAGGAGACGGAATAAAACGTGGGAAGTACCGGGAACATCTCCACATGAGAACCAAGCAGGCACAGGGCAGGGCAAGGGCAGACTGTGAAAACCTCAAGGAGGGGAGGAGAGAGGAGCCCTGGCGCTGCAGAAAGTCCCAGAATCGCAGTGGGAAGGGGCTTCAGAGGCAACTTATCCCACCCCCCAATATCAAGACCACTCCTCACCGCCCTCCCCAGTTCAGTGATGTGGGCCCATTATTGTTGAGCCCACTGTGGAATTCCAGGGGGCGTGGGCAGCCCCTGGAAGGTTCCCTCAGCATCTAGCCCAGAACAGGCCAGGAAAGGGCAGCCCTGGGTCTGAGAGCCATCATAGGTTCTCCCAGCCATTCCCCTCGCATCCTTCACACATGTGTGTATGTGTGTATGCACACACACGCACCCCACCAACAGAGAATCCATATGCTGATCAACCCAGCCTGGAGGGCTTTTGCCCTGGCCTCTGGACCCGGGTGTCCAGGTCCGGGCGTCAGCTATGGAGGGTCACCAGGCTCCAGCCCTAACTCATACAGAGCTGAGCACCTGCTCTCCCCTTACTGCCTCTATACCTGGGCTTCCTCGTCTTAGCTCACTGCAACTCCATCCTTTGAGTGGCCCACACTAACAGCCTCAGAATCATCCCTGCTTCCTCTCTCTCAAACCCCACATCAAATCTGTCAGCAAACCGAATCAGCTCTACTTTCAGAGTCTGCCCAGAATCGGACCCCTGGTCACATGGTCACACTGTCTTGAGCCACCTCCGTCTCCACCTGGAAAAGCACGCTCCCTGCTGTCCCTCTGCTTCTTCACTGACCTACAGCTTCTTCACACAGCAGCCTGAGTGATGCTTAAACAGCATTAGTCTAGTTGCCTTCTTGAAACCCTCCAGGGTCTCCCTGTGTCACTCAGGGTCACAGCAGGGACCACATGTTGGTCTACAAGGCTCGGTTCCCAGGCTCCTCTAAGGAATGGGGGCTCATCCCCCCAGAAGAGGGGGGCTTCCCAGAAGAGGGGGCATGGCCCTGCCCCTGGTAGGACAGGGAGAACTTGGTGAAAGGAAGAGGGAGGGAGGACACCCAGGTGGAGGGGAGGGCAGGACTAAGGGTAGGGGATCGGAGGCCTGGGTGTGCAGGGAGGGGCAGCTCAAAGGGGACAGAGTTTTGGGCAACCGTGGGAAAGATTCCTGGAAGTGTCAGTGTGTCCAGCAGGTGAAGACATTGGAGTTCTACCCCGTGAACAATGGCAGACCCCCAGGAGGTCTCCGGGCAAAGGGCTGATGTGGTCACAAGCGCCCCATTTCACAGGCTGACAGGCAGTCACCCAAAGATGGAGGCGAGGGCCCAGAAGAATCATCAGAAGTCAGCCTGCAGGCCAAATGAAAGGAACACTAATTTGGCTGTCCAGAGAGCTGGGCCCCAGTCCCAGTGTCCCCGCTAGTTACATAGGTGATGCTCACTAATGCCAAACCACATCTCCTCCCGCTTGGCCCAATGGTTCCTGTCTTCGAATCCCAGAATCACAGAGCTGCCACTGACCTCAGAGGTCACCTAGCCCAGGTCTCCAAACTCCAGCCTGGGAAATCAATTTACTGAGCTGAGAGGGTTTTTAAAATGAAATAGAAGAGAAGGGACTAGGTCAGAGCGCACTGCCTATAGTAAAGGTAAAATTGCTTTACGAAACTTTTGTTCTGAGGGGGTATGTGTTGGTGCAAAATAAAAATCCATTTCCGTGGGTCACAGTAATGAATTGTGATAAAGCCCACTCCCTCTGCACTGCGTGAACTGCCTTTACAGCATTCTCAATAAAATGCACAGCCGCTCCTGTTCATCTCTGGGAACAGGACACTGACCCCTCCCAAGGCAAAGCCCTCTTGCATTGTTAACTGCTCTGTGCATCAGAAGCACTTCCTCACCCTGAGCTTAAGTTTGCCTCTTGTCCTCCTGCCCATTGGTCTTCTCCCAGCTCTTTGACCATCCTTCTCCAAATAAACCCAACCCCACTTCAGCAATCAAAGAATTGAAGACAATTTTACAGGCCTCTTGACTGTGTTCTTTCAAGGCATTAAGCTCATCTATTTCTCCTATCTGCCCAGCACCTCTTCTATGGGGAACGAGATACAGGAGCTCATTCTGGGTGACCACCTCTGCCCAACTCACAACCTATGCAGTCTGAATGGCCCTGATCCCAGCCCCTGGCTCCTGAGATAGCCAGTGTGAGCGTCACACATGCCCTTGATCACAGGGACTGGCTCCAGAGTGGGCACATGTTCCAAGCAGAGACAGGAACAATTGAAGACTTTTGCTGAAATGATTAGAAAAGACAGTACAAGCTAAGATGGTGGACTATAAGCCCAGAAGTGCAACAACATCTTTGCCAAAGCCTAGGGAAAATCTATCATTAGAATGAGGTCATGAGGGTGGGCCCTTATCCAATACGGCCGGTGTCCTAGAAGGAAAGGATTTGGACACAGAGACAGATGCGCAAGGAGAAAAAAATGCTGTGAAGACACACAAAGAGAATTCCATGTGAAGATGGAGGGCTGGAGTGACACATCTGCAAGCCAAGGAACTCCAGAGGTGTCTGGCAAACTGCCAGAAGCTCAGAAGAGGCAAAGAAGGATTCCCCTTTGGGTTTCAGGGGGATCGTAGACCTGCCGACGCTGTGACGTCTAGCATCTGGAACTGTGAGACAGTAATTGCTGTTGTTTGCCGCCCAATTTGAGACACCTTTGTTCCAGCTGCCCCAGGACACTAACATAGGCTTATCTAGCGCTTATCAAGTGTAGGCGCTTTACATACACTAACTTAGTTGACATTCACAGCCTTACAAGGTAATACCATTTTTATCCCCCTCAGTTTTTCCCGACTGAGGAAACTGAGGTACAAAGATGTTAAGTAACTTGCCTGAGGATACTTAGCTCCTAAGAGGTGGGCCAGGATTCAAAGGCAGGCAGTGTCTGACCACTAGGCAAAACTGCCCCTCAAGAGAGGCAGTGTCCTGCTGATGCTGTGGAGGCTCTGCAGGCAATGGCTAGAGGCCAATATCTGGAGCCAATAAATACCCAGAGCTCAAGCTCTTTTGATTCGGGCTCTGTAGCTACCCAACCCACCCTGTGGGCATGCCAGCTCTGTAGAGCTTTGTTCTATAGCTTGGTTCCCTGATGCTTTGTCCTCTGACCCTCTTCACCTCGCCCCCAACCCCCATTTCCTGTACACTGCCACAGGGGGGTGTCCTTCTCCATTCCTGACCCTGTAACAAACCAAGCTTCTTAAAAATGACACACAGGCTCTTTGGGTGGTCCTCAAGGACCAAAAGGCAGAGAGGGTCTAGCAAGAGGGCTGAAGACAGTTTGCTGAAAAATTCATTTAGGAAAATTCTCACTCATCAGGGATGCCTGAATGGCTCAGCGGTTGAGCATCTGCCTCCGGCTCAGGGCATGATCCCGGGATCCGGGATAGAGTCCCACATCGGGCACCTTGCAAGGAGCCTGCTTCTCCCTCTGCCTATGTCTCTGCCTCTGTGTGTGTCTCTCATGAATAAATAAATAAAATCTTTAAAAAAAAATCTCACTCATCAGTTAAAGCAGAGAGAAGTAGAAGATAGAGGAAATAAGGACAAACAACAAGAAGTTCATGTGGGGCTTTAGGGTACTGGGGATGAACAAAGATTTGAAGGTTGACAGGAGAGATGTAAAGGGGGGGGGAGGAAGGGGAGAGGGGACGGAAAGAGGGAGGGGAAGAGAGGAAGGAGGGAGAGGCAAGGAGGAGTCAGAGGGAGGGAGAGGAGGAGAGGATTCCTCCTTGGTGTCTCCTTTTCCTCTCTAGTTCCTGTCAACCATCTCTCTCCCAACACGTCACCAATCTGACCCTTTATCTCCTACAAGAAACTTCATGACCCACGAAGTCTTGAAAAAGATAGTTAAAGTGCTCAAAAGGGAAGCAGGCTTCCGATGAGCAATAGAACTTCCCAGTCTGGAGCTGAGCAAACACAAGGTCACACTCTAGAAAACCCAGAGAGCCCAGGAGGAAGCACAGGAACCCATCGGCCCTGGACCCAGCTCTTAGGAGGCAGCCCGCAGCAGGTGCAAGACAGTTTCACACGAAAATAAAAAGCGCTAAAACAAAAAATAGATGATAAACTGATAACGCAGGCTCTCATGCTGTCAAATTGTAACGTGCTGAAGAAGGATGTAGAGAATGTCAGAGGCCTCTGGTGGGAGACCGTTTGGTAAAGCTTGTTGGTCTTACTGTGGATGGCAGACAGGCTGGGTACAGACCAGAGAGAAAGAGGCAGGAAGCTGACTGGGAGACAGAAGAGAGGGACAGGAAGTAGAGAGAGGGGACAGGAGAGACAGGACAGAGGATGAAAGGGGAAGATAAGACATGGAAGGCGGGGGTGGGGGACCGGCAGAGTGACAGGTGCTGCCACTAGTGGGGCAGAGACCAAAGGAAGGGCCCAGTGACTGGCCCTCCAGGTGCCTGGAGAGAGGCCTCGGCCGGCTCCCCTCCCACAGGAGCGGCCGAGGTGCAAGGAGGCCCACCAGGCTGCTAACAACCCACTCTGGCAGTTGATAACCCTCATTAGACAGAACTTCACAAATGGCTTAATTTGAATTTCCAATACTTGATAGATTTCAAACCCAGGACAATTATCTCTGATGTAAAGGATCAATAAATAGTAACCTGGGCTGAGTCCCCCCAGAATGGGGACACTTCCAACAGGGTTGCTAGGATTAAAACGCCTTCAAATGCCAAACAAACACTGACTTATCTCTTTTTAAAGAACTTTCCTGTAAGGCAAAGGTTAGCTCTGTAAGGAAAGGCTGGATGAAAATTAATCTAACTTACTGTGACCTCCTCGGGCTGGGTTTGAATTACATTTCCACATGGCCTGTGAAGATCTTTCATGTCTCTCGCTCCATTAGTTGATGTACTTAGCAAAGGTCGGGTAATGAGCAGACGTACTTTCTAGTCCAGAACATGATCCTGCTGCACGGCCCCTTCCTGCCTTCCTGGCGTGTCTCTGCTGGAGGTCACCGGGGTGGTTATGAGCCATCTCTGTGATGCCTCATCCTGAAGGCTCTGAGAACGAACGATGGACATTCCCATGGTCACCACAGCTCTGGGATGGCAGAGGTCTCGCGTGGTTCCCCATGCTCTGGGGCTGAGAGAATTGAACAGAAGCCCTCAAGTTTCTTATACTCAGAAGGGGAAATTCGCGTGTACCTTTCAGGGAACTGCTTTATTTCATTTTTTTTTTTATTGGTGTTCAATTTACTAACATACAGAATAATACCCAGTGCCCGTCACCCATTCACTCCCACCCCCCGCCCTCCTCCCCTTCTACCACCCCTAGTTCGTTTCCCAGAGTTAGCAGTCTTTACGTTCTGTCTCCCTTTCTGATATTTCCCACACATTTCTTCTCCCTTCCCTTATTTTCCCTTTCACTATTATTTATATTCCCCAAATGAATGAGAACATATAATGTTTGTCCTTCTCCGACTGACTTACTTCACTCAGCATAATACCCTCCAGTTCCATCCACGTTGAAGCAAATGGTCTAAATGTGAGACAAGATTCCATCAAAATCCTAGAGAAGAACACAGGCAACACCCTTTTTGAACTCGGCCATAGTAACTTCTTGCAAGATACATCCACAAAGGCAAAAGAAACAAAAGCAAAAATGAACTATTGGGACTTCATCAAGATAAGAAGCTTTTGCACAGCAAAGGATACAGTCAACAAAACTCAAAGACAACCTACAGAATGGGAGAAGATATTTGCAAATGACATATCAGATAAAGGGCTAGTTTCCAAGATCTATAAAGAACTTATTAAACTCAACACCAAAGAAACAAACAATCCAATCATGAAATGGGCAAAAGACATGAACAGAAATCTCACAGAGGAAGACATAGACATGGCCAACATGCATATGAGAAAATGCTCTGCATCACTTGCCATCAGGGAAATACAAATCAAAACCACAATGAGATACCACCTCACACCAGTGAGAATGGGGAAAATTAACAAGGCAGGAAACAACAAATGTTGGAGAGGATGCGGAGAAAAGGGAACCCTCTTACACTGTTGGTGGGAATGTGAACTGGTGCAACTGCTTTATTTCAAGTGAAACTGCCAAAGTCAAAAGATGGGGGAGGAGGAAGAAGGGAGGAACGAGGGGGAGGAGGAGGAGGAACGGGCAAGGGAAGCCAGTGTGACGGGAGAGCTTCGAATCCCCCAAAACCTGGAGTGTTCTGTCTTTTAGTCTCCTCCCTGGGAATTTCACATTCATGTGGGTCCCTGACCTTCTCTGTTCACTTTGTTCCTTCACTTTCAGAGTGGGATTGGAATTCACTTCTTTCAGAAGATGGCCAAAGAGCCAAAAGGAAGTGTTCCTTGGACAACAATAATACACACTCATATTCCTTCTGTAGGATCTGGACCTCCCTGTTCTGGGAACATATAGAGGGGAAGTGGGTCTGACCTTGCCCCCAAGGAGTTTAAAATTATGGAGTAACAGGGGCACCTGGGTGGCTCAGTCAGTTAGGTGGTTGACTTTGGCTCAGATCAGATCTTGGGGCCCGGGTGGAAAGTGGGTGGGGTCCGTGCTCAGTGGGGAGCCTGCTTGTCCCTCTCCCTGAGCCCCTTCTCTGCTCATGCTCTCTCTTTCTCTTTCAAATAAACAAAATCTAAGAAAAAAATTAAGGCGTACCAGATGTGTACATCATTGTCTGGCACACATGGGCACTAGAGGTGCCTGTCATGGCCTCCACCCATCAGCCTCCTGAGAAAATATGCCCCCAGGTTTACTGGGGCCAGATAAGAATGTTCAACCTGTTTATGAAATGAAATTCAACTTGTTCTCTCTCTTTTTCTCTTTCTCACTCTCCTTCTTTGTCCATCACTTGCTGTACCATAAGGCATCTAGCCACCTGTTGGGCTATGTTTTCTTTCTTTTTCTTTTTTCTTTTTCTTTTTCTTTTTCTTTTTTTTTTTTCTTTTTCTTCCTTTTTTTTTTTTTTTTTTTTTGGCTATGTTTTCTCTAGCCATTCCCTACTACTATGTTAGAAGTTGTCCATTCTCTTCCCAGTCTTTCAGTGTTGACCCTTTAAATATTTGAGTCCTTGTTTAACTTTATACTTTGCTAACAGCCTAACAGGGGAACTGGTATCTCTATCTTCGTACTCCCTACACTGAAGACTTCTTTGTCTAGAATGGAAGCCTGTTTGCAAAGGCGAAAAAGGCATTGTTGTTCTCCAGCTGACAGGTACATGTAGGGATCAGGAAGGTGTGCTGGGAACTCAGAAGGCTGCAGGTGGAGATAACGGGGGAGTTGCTGGATCCCAGGGCAGGACACCAGAGCCAACCACAGACGGCTGCCCAAGAGTGGGCTGTGGCCAGGGTAGTGCTGGATGGGTGATCTCAAGAACCCAGGCACAGCCTGAGGGCCAGGTGGCCTTGCCAACAAGCCACCCACTCTTTGTGAGAAAGGAACTTTGGGCCACTTGCTCCCCAAACCCTGGCCACCAACAGCCCAGTGATGGAGCAAGGGGGAGTCTTTGCCCAACTCACTGTAGGGCTCCCCTTGAAGAACACCTCCCCACATGCCCTAGAGCCCCAAGCCAATAGTGAGGAGGAGCTACCATGCTCTTCTCTGGAGTGAAAACTAACACACCAGAGCACCTCAGCCTGGGAGGGCATGATTGCAATCCTTGCTACATCCACCCAAAGTTCCCAGCTCTCTCTTTTCCTTCCATTCTTTGCCTTTCCATTTAACAGGGCCAAGAATCATGCCAGTGACAAACTATCCTGGGAGGAAAGAGAAACTGAGATAACACATGAAATCAGAAACAAGTCAGAACCAGAGCCTGCAGCTTTGGCAGGTCCTCAAATCCCAGAAATCCCTTCAGAGGATCTACCCAAGGTTCCCCCCACGTCGCCAGCCTGTCTACTTACATTTATTCTTCTGCAACCAGCTAGACAAATGAATATAGAACATTTTTCATTCCCTACTCAGGGCCCAGAGTGATCTTTTTACAGTGTAAATTGGGTCTTGTCCTTCCCCTACATAAGCCCCTTGATGACTTCCCAGTCCTCCTTACAATAAAATCCAAAGTCCTTACCATGCCTCACAGGGCCCTGTGGTCTGGTTGCTGGCTGCTTCTCCAGCCTGACGCCTGACTCCAGTGCTGTTCCTCCCTTTCCACCCTAGTTCAGCCCGGCCCACAGCCCTCCGCTTCCTGTAACTGCTGGCCTCCTTGCAGGCTGTCACCTGGAACAACCCCTCTCCTCTTGCCCTGGTTTGCTCCTGCTTTGTTTCTTCTCATCTTTCAAATTTCAACTGAGGGCACCTGGCTTGCTCAGTGGTGAAGGGTCTGCCTCTGGCTCAGGGCGTGGTCCCAGGTCTGGGAATCGGGGAGCCTGCTTCTCCTTCTGCCTATGTCTCTGCCTCTCCGTGTGTGTGTGTCTCATGAATAAATAAATAAAATCTTTTTTAAAAAAGGATTCGTTAAAGAATGAATTGACTTCTTAAATAAGCATTTATTGAGCATTCCAAGGTTGTGGTGAAGAACAAATGAGATAACACTATGCAAATATGAATGGTTATCACTGTCAGCATCATCACTATTTCTGCCCGGGATGAACTTGCAGATCTCAGTACGGGCCAACCACCAGCCAGTTTTGCCAGGCTGGTTAGTTCCAGGGCAATCTGGACAACAACAACCATTGAAAAGGTCAAGGTTTCGCCACACTTTGCACAACAAGGATCATTTACAGTCCAATCATTTGGATTAATTTCTTGACTTACATTTGATCTGTTTTTGTCAAGCAAGCAAATATATATTGATATTTGCAAAAAGCTTCATGCATGTGGTGCCCACTAAAATATGGCTGCATTTCCCATAGTAATTGTCTCTAGAAGCTCATTCCCAGCTGCGCTGGCTCATTTAGCTAATCTGCAGTAAGTATAGTATTGATCCAAGCAGCAAGGGAGGAGCACATTAGCCTGGCCCATAGAAGGGTGATTACTTTGGCTGCATGGTCACTTCACAGACTTGGCTGAAGTCTAAAAGCCACACTGAGATGGTCTGGAAATCAGCCCTCTGCCCTGATCTCGCCCCCAACCACCATCACCACATGTATTTGCACAGGCATTTGCATCTGAGCTGGCCACAAGGAGAGTGGCAATATGATGACAACATTTCAAGGAGACCTTATCACTCCCAAGAAAGAGCTCTTACTACTCATTTTTCTATTCATTCATAACTGACAATGTCTTTTAAAAAATTATAATACTCAATGCTTGCCAAGATGCATTAAAGTTGGTATTCTTACTTGCTGTTACATATGCCCCTAAATCTCCAAAAATAGGGGATTGGTTCACCAAATAGGCTATTTTACATCTTTTCAAAGAATACTCTTCAGTCATGGGAAAGTATTTGTGATTTATGAGGTGGGGGATGAGGAGGAAGCAGCTTTCAAAATAGTATGGACAATTTGTACACCACCATGTACAAATTGTGTTTAAAACTAAACAAAAGGAGTGTTTAAAACTAAATTTGCATACATACATAGAAAAATTACTGGTTTGATCTAAACATAGCCCATTGGGTGCCCAGGGAAATGTTGTATTGCTCTCTATCCTGTCTATATTTGAAATACTTCACGATTTAAAAAGTGAAAAAAAAAAAAAGATTGAACACATATATGCCAAAACATTGATAGCAGATGTAGGATCCCAGGCTTTTTTGTTTCCTTCTGAGAGAGTGTCTATGTTTTTCAAAAATTTTCTTTTCTTTTCTTTTTGTAAGTAGGCTCCAGCATAGAGTCCAACACAGGGCTTGATCAAGAGTTGGCTGCTTAACCAGGTGCCACTATTTTTCCAATTTTCTTAAAATACACTTGAATTATTTTAGGATTCAAAAAGAAAAGCAATAAAACTTCCTCTACAAACAAAGCAACTGTCAAACATAGCGCCCAGTTGGTTAGGACTTGTATGTTCAGGGCTGGGAAGGTGTGATGGAGGGGAGAGCAAGCTGGAGAAAGAGAAGAGGCATTCCAAGAAGGAGGGATGCTAGGAGGCAAGGAAATGCCTTATCTGGAAAAGGTGATGAATCCTTTTGTTTGACTGGTTAGAACCTTTGAAAGGTAGACTAGAAGGGTCAGGAGGACCCAGAATCAGATGACTGGGAGTCATAAAAAGGGGGTGGGGAGGGACATGAGGGGAGGGGAGTAGTGTGTAGGAGAGCTCTCTGTGTTAGAATGGTCCTTACAGGCTGGAGCCACACTACAAACATGGCATCCAGGGAGAGGTTGGCCAGGAGGGCCAAGCCCAGGGCAATGGCAGCCGGGCCAACCAGGAGACATTCCCCAATGTCATTGGGGAGACATTCCCAGCACAGGCTCTCTGGGACAGTGACTAAGAGCTCCAGCTGAGGTGCAGATTGCCTGGTTTGATCCTGGCTTCACCACTCACCAGCTGTGTAACCATAAGCAAGGACATAACCTTTCTTCCCCTCAAGGTTTTTATTTATATGATGGGGATAAGTACGGTATCATAGAGCTGTTGAGAGGATGTTGATAGATGTGAAGCACTTGGCAATAGGGCCGCGTATAGAGTAACTGTGCAGGTTAACCGGCATGATTTCCTCCGACCTGAAGTCCACCCACAGTGCCCTGTGCCACAGTGGGGCATGTTGCCTGTAGGACCACCTGTATCAGCGAGGGGCAGGCACAAGCCAAGGCACAGTGTGGTCTCTGTATCCCCCAGAAAGTTGTCAGAGTTGGGCAGCCCAGGTGGCTCAGCAGTTTAGCGCCACCTTCAGCCCCGGGTGTGATCCTGGAGACCCGGGATTGAGTCCCACATCAGGCTCCGTGCTTCTCCCTCTGCCTGTGTCTCTGCCTCTCTCTCTCTCTCTCTCTCTCTCTGTCTCTCAGGAATAAATAAAAATATTTTTTTGTAAGTTAAAATGTGACAAAGTTAAGATTAGGAGAGACTAGAAGGGGGATCCCTGGGTGGCGCAGCGGTTTGGCGCCTGCCTTTGGCCCAGGGCGCGATCCTGGAGACCGGGGATGGAATCCCACGTCGGGCTCCCGGTGCATGGAGCCTGCTTCTCCCTCTGCCTGTGTCTGTGCCTCTCTCTCTCTATCTGTGTGTGACTATCATAAATAAATAAAAATTTAAAAAAAAAAAGGAGAGACTAGAAGGATGTTGTAGAAAGTGTTAGTGACCTAGCTCTCTGGTCCCAGCTTTAGCTTTGGCATTAACTCCCAGATCAAAACTCAGGGTGAAGATCATTGTCCTGGGACAAAATTCCTAGGCCCCTGACTGATATATGCCCCCAGAAACAGCCTCCTCTCTTGGCCCAGGGCCCATCTGTTCTGACTCCACCTGCAGCTTGGGGCCAGTTTCCCTCATCTAAACCTGTCTTTAACAGCATCTGTCCCAGGGCTGAGGTCCATTGGCTCATAAGGAAATAAAAACTCCAGTTACCCACTGTGCAAACTTGGCACCTACCAGTCCCTAAGGGAAACTGTAAGTGGCTTCTTTAAAAATCAAATTTGGAGGCAGAGCTGCCTTTGGTCTGAGTGGGCAGGAGAGGTTAGTGGGAGGAGCCATGTCCTCAGCATCCCTACCTACCTCCTCTCCTATTTTCAGACCCTCAAAAGTGATGAACAGGCTCATTCCGAGGCAAAGGAAATGCACAATCAATCCACGCCTTTAGGGCTGGGCTACAATTTAAGGAGAGGAGGAGTGAAGATAAATAAAAAGGCCTATTTTCGAGAGAGCCATTTAAGCCCAGAGAGAGGCCATAATAATGTGCGCACTAGCTCTGCTTAAATTCGTCCCTGGCTCTCTCAAAATTGCCCTGAGATAATCAAAAGGAAGTGAAGAGGAACAACACAGACTCCAATTCAGAAGAGGATGTGGTAATTAGCACCCGATGCCTGGACCCTGCTGTCAGGCAGAGCAGTTGGTCACTGTGGGGCCTCCTGCTGTCTTCCATGGCAGAAGACACTTTGGCTCTTCCTATCTCACCCTGAAGTTGGAAAGCACAGAACTGACACATCCATGACTATATTTCTAAAATCATCTCTCAAAGAGATAAATGACTTCCTCCGCCCGGCGTTGTCCGACCTGGGTCTGGGAATAGATAAATTCATTTACTCGGGAGCAAGATCTCCATTTTTCTCCCGGTGCCATTTATAATCCCATCTCTTTCACTGTTTGAGACACTTGGGGTGATGAATGTGCTACACTCGTGGGGCCGGAGGTGAAATGCTCACTGGGAGGACTGAGCAGCCGATCTGAGAGCCAGGCCCATGTGACAAACTTCTCTTGGGGTCAGCTGAGTTCCAGAAGCCACCACACAGACAGGTCCTCTGGAAGGAACAGCACTAGGCTCCAGATAGCAGTTCTGGACTACCTCAGCCTGGACAGGCTGGAGGCTGCCCTGCAGAATAGCGAGGCCCCGTGCATGTCCCCTGCAGCAGAGACAAAGACGGGCTGAGATCAGAAGAAGGCAGGATGGGCAGCCTGGCACCACCAGACAGTCCAAACTCCTACAAGAAGCCTAGAACTGGGCCTCGAGAAAGGTTCTCTATTGCTGATAATTCCTCCTGGGGATCTTAACAAAGCAAGAATACAAAAGTTACCCTCTTCCGTCTCCTCACTGCCCTTCCAGGCCCGTGGGTCAGGGTCATCCAAACCCCACAAGCCACAGCCAATTCATCCATAGAAAGGAGACTTTAATTCCTATCCTGCAAGGATTCAGAGAGGCCAAACACAAACACCAATAAGATGTACAGGTCATTATTATTCTGTCCTAACCAATCATATTGCAGGCACACACCTGGCCCAGCGTGTCTCAGCCCCACTGCACGAAGGCATCACTGGGGAGCCATGAAATAAATAATAAATAAAACATGAGGCCTGACCCCTAAGCTGGACCAATTATATCCCATCTCTTTCAGTGGAGGCGGCATAGGCATTTCTCAATGTGCAGCAGGAGCTGAGAAGCCGTGGTCCAGTTTGCTCACTCACCCACTCCTTTCCTTAGACCTCAGGGTCAGCTCCTAGTCAGGCTCTAAATGATCACCATGTGCTTGTTGGCTTTGGGGCAGCCCTGCAGCGGCCCTCTCAAGAGAGGCAAAGGAATGCTGACACACTGGTTAAGACACATCAGTAGGGACTCTGGCTTGAAGCACACATGCCGTTGACAGTAAAGCAGGTGTTTATTGAGCCTGTTTGGTGCTGTACTGAGTGCATGGCATGGATTGTGTCTCAGTCCCTGTCAGGACCCTTGAGGTCGCACTATTAGGAAGGCATCTGTACCCATGGGAGTACTGAGGCTTGGGGGATCCCAGGTGGCAGAAGAGGATTTTGCCTCTGGCCGTGGGACTGGGGCACGTTCCTCACCTCACCTCTCTGTGCACCAGTTCCTGTTTCAGGGGAGGAGGGAGGCCATGAGCCACAGCCCCGTTTTGAAGTTGCTGTGGCTTAGTATAAAGGGTATGTGCCTGGCTGACAGCAGCATGTGCAGTCACACCAGCGCTTTTAGCCATGTCTGGGCCCTGGCTTTCACGCTGATGATGGCAGAATGAGGTGAGCTCACAGAATGGTGACCTGGATGGCAAGGGGCCTGACCCCAGAGGCCAAGGTCTCAATGACAGTAGTACAAGGACTCGGCCTGAGATTAAGCTGTAGAGTTGCACATGGGTGTGTACATGTATGTATGCAGCTGAGCCGTCCAAGGTCACTCGCCGGTTACTGATAGAGCTCAGGATCCCAGGATGCTGGGCTCTAAGTACAGTGCTCCTCTTCATAAAACAGGGACACTGCAGGAGCTTTGGCCAAGGGTAGATTCTTCTCAGATAAATAAGCCTCCTGGTCCAATTTGGATCTGGACTCTTGGTCTTAGCTCAGCCTCATGGCTGCAGGTGGATGTAGTGGTGTGGTGCTCAACATCTTTTCCAGTCCCTTCCAGTTGGCCTTACTGTGCTATAGAGCCAAGAAGGCTCAAAGCCACATTTCCTGGATGCCCCTGCAGCGGAGAGTCCAGATGAGATTTAAGTTCAGCTGGTCAGATGCACTTGAATAGCACATGTGGCAGGGGAAGTTGAGGCAGGGACCGCATGTCTGGCTGCTTCTACCCCTTCAGCTCCAGCTGCAGTATTTGCAGCAGCCATCATGTCAAGAAGCTCAGCCCAGGCACCACTGCTTACAGCTATGGATCCAGCACATTCCCCCACTTTCCTGACTCTGGCAGAGGTGGTGCTCCTCTGGCAGGCCAGTTCTGCGGTGTTGTTCTGGAAGTCATTTCTGGAAACCTAGCTGAGGATTTACTCCTCTCACCCTCCAAACAAACAATAAGCACTTAGTTTCCTGTCTCAAATCCCTTTCTTCCTAAACAGCTAAAGTCACTCCTGTTATCTGCAACTGAATGTATACTCCCTCCAACTAACTGGGCCTCAGCAGTGGGACCCACATGAAGAGAGGGAGGCAGTCCTGGACTGAACCACGGACCAGGGATGGTGAGCTCTGCCTCCAGCTTGCCCGGGACACATGAGTGAAACACATGAGTGGGCCTAATTGGAGCCTCAATCTCCCCATCTAGAAAGTGAGGACTGCAGGGCAGCCCAGCCCCATGGGCTTTCAGCAAACCCTGGTCCTTTAGAAGCTTTAGTCTAGCCAAGGAGAGGAGTTATTAATAGGGAAACAGGGGCTATATAGTGTCTCAGTTCTCTTGACAGATGCTTCTGCAGTATAGTGGGGCACAGAGGAGGGACAGTTCGTGGGGTAGGGATGGCGATTGGAGGTCAGGAGAGCATGGGGGGGAGTCAGCCTTGATAGACTGAGGGCAGGGGAGGGAGCAGTTATAGATAGAAGAACCATTTGAGCAGAGGTACAAATGTGTGAAAGAATCTTGGCAGTATGAGGAACAGTACAGTGTAGGGCAAGAGAGGGGACGGCCAGATGGGAAAGAGTCCTCAGGAGGGCAGAGCCAGACCCTCTGGGGCCACGGTGGCACCAGCTGACCCTCCACACCTGCTGCCATCTCAACTCCTGCCTCTTCATGACCTACTGAGTGTTTTGACATCCACAGCCAACCTGTGAGGGAGGAGGCAAGTCATGTTTGTCCTATTTTATAGATGAGGAAGCTGAAGCTCAGAGTCAAGAAGCCGACTGGTGGGCAGGCAGGGAGTTTGGGGCAGGGAATGGGGGGACAGGGGAGGGTCAGTTCTCTGCCTCTGAGCCCAGCTCTTCTGCACCACGATTCCTGTCTGTCCTGGCAGACAGCTGTGCCCAGATACGGAAGGGAAGGCCCTCAGAGCTGAATCTCCTTCCTGTTCTCTGAGCCGCAGAGTCTGAAATCCCCACAGCCCGGGTTTGGCCGTGACCCTGCAGGGCCGAGGTGGTCACCCTTTTGTTTTGGGCATCTTCGCACGGTGGAGCTGCTGCCATCACTCCACTGCCAGCCCCTGAGGAGTTCCATCCCATTAACTCAGCCACGTCACCATGGCAACACAGGCTCCCGACTCTTCCAAAGATAGGAGATAGGAGTGCCCATGCCAGGGCAGGCCTGCACCCCTTCTCCAGACCTGCAGGAGAGCCAGAGACCTCGACTCCTCTCCAGTCAGGAGAGCCACATTGCCCGATCTCCTATTCTGCACCCAGTGCCTGCCTCCCAGAAACCACCTCCCCAGCCCCCAGACGCCCCCCTGCCGCTGCGTGTGTTAGCCGAGAGCTTTCAGCTTATTTTAGGTTGTTTCTCCATGACTATGTACCTGCCTTTTCTCCCCATAGCTCTGAAATTCAAGCAGGCTCTTAGCTGAGCTGGAGCTGGCATAGTAACCGTACATGCTCCCACTTTCTCATTGACTCCGCAGGGTAAACCTTTGAAGTATATATGGTGATTCCTCCCATTTTACAGAAGAAACAGAGACGTTAAGTAACATGTCCAGGGTCACAATGCCATCAAACGAAGACAATATTTGAGTTCCGGGCTGTTTTTAACTCGGTATATTTGACATTTATGTAGTTCTTACAATATGCCAGGCACTGTTCTATGCTTCACACATGTTAACTCTTTGAATTCTCACAACAATCGGTAGGCACCATGAATAGCTCCACCTTATAGATGAGGCTATCAAGGCACAGAAAGGTTAAGTAACTTGCCCAGAGTCACACAGAAAGAGGTAGAGCCTGGATTCAAGCCCAGGCAGTTTGGCTCCTGAGTGGTGTCCACGACCACTATACCGTGTTTGATTATAATTCTAAGGCCCTTTGCTCCCAGCTGTACCAGACCCCATGCTGAGGTCAAGAAATTGACCACCTGACCACCTCTAGTAACCACACCTGGCTCCTCTCACCAGCCTGGCCGGCCTTTCAAATCAAGCAACTGGCTAGTTTTGAGGATTTTATCTTTCTGACTGTCCTGCATCTTTCTTTTTCCAATTTCCCTTCAATCTCAAAGTAATCTCACGTTTCCACTCATTGCTCTGGGCCTTAAAAGGCTCCCATTTGGAACAACAGCTGGGAATTGTCTTCCTTTAGAGAGAAGAGCCTACCAGTACCCTCACAGGCGAAGTCCCCCTTGTCCTCCCACACTCAGCCTGTCTCCAAAGACCATTAATGCAATCACTTAACAAGAGGCCAGCTCTAATAGAAAGGAAGAAAGAGGAGGAGCATTGTTAGCGGTTTGAAGGGGAGAAGAAATCATAAAATCCATCAAACCTGTATTTGTCTCATTAAAAGTGTTTCTAATTTATAATGTCCTGGAATGCAGATGCCGCCCAGCTGTGCGGGCCTGGTAGTCCTGCCTGGTGCACACCCCCCACCACTGCTCCTGGGCCCCCTCTCCCACCTCGCTGGGACTGCCATCAATTTCTGCTCATCAGCGGCACTTACAGTAAATGGATTCATTTGTGGCAATGGGAGCTGAGAGACAAAGGTGACAATATAATTAAGGTTTTTAATTCTATGCCTGAACAGTTAAGTCCAGAACTCATGATAATTAGCTGGCTGTAATGAAAGATCTTTAATCGTTATTTTCCCTTTGTTTCCTATAATTGTTCATTTTGGCCAACTACATTTGTCCTTTCATTTGAATCTAGTTGCACAGTTTTATGTCACTTCCATTATTCCTATAAACTCCAAAGAAAATATGTTGTGGAGCTGGTCCTTTACAAAGTCATGGCAAGATGACACAGGGGGCTCATCCATGCACAACTGCTGCTCTGGCTACTTTCTGGAGGAAAGGAAAACTGGTTCAAAAAATTCACAGGCCTGGGGATACGTCTACATAAAAATAAACACTGGCAGGAGAATGAATAACGATAGGCTCTTTAGAGCTGAACTGGCCACATGAGTCGGCGTCTAGAAGGATGAGAGTCACACAAGTTCTGGATGAACATATTGTCTTTTTACATTTTAGCATTCCTATTGTGGGCCACATCTTACAACTGATGCGCATATTTAATGTCAAGACCATCCTTTGTGTTTCCTGAAAAGTTACAAATGAATTCACAGTGTTGCTTATAGCTGATAATGCCTTAGACTTGAAAAACCATGGCAAAGCATCATCCATACCACAAATATGTATTAAGGAATCACTCCACTCCAGGCAGGGTGGTGGGAATGTAGTGATGAGTAGAAACTGATCAGTCTCTGCTCTTGTAGTCTCCACAGTCTGGGGATCATCAGCCTCCTGTCTAACCATAGTTGGCCACCTAGATGGGACATTTTTCAGTGGCTGTGGGCTGTTTGGACCCTGCCCAACTAAGGATCTAGGTAGCCATATTTCTGGTAGGCAAACCAGAACATCAAAGCAAGAGGTTGGGGGCTTATAGCCAGGAAATGGAGGAGCCCAGACATTTGAGCCCTGTCTTGCAACTACCCAGGACTAGAGAAGAGCCCAGCCAGGAAATTTGCGTGGTAGTATTGTCATTGGAAAGGAAAACAGGCCTCAGAATGGATGTAAGGAATGCAGTCGGATGTGTGTGTGTGTGGGGGGGGGGGGGCACCTGAGCGGGAGGCCTGTGTGGCTTGTGACACATTCCATGTCCTTTCTCTCCTCCCTCCACTGCTGACCTGAGTCCCGAAAGTTGCTTTTCCAAGGCCACGTGGTGAACTCACATAACTCCAGAGAGGACTAGAGTTAATCTGCATCTTGTCTGACCCACAGCCCTGCAGCTCAAGGTTCTGAACATTGCCTTGTCTCAAAATCCCTTTAGTGACCAGTTACAATGAAGAGGAAAACTAGGCCACCGCCATAAAAATCCTTTCCCTCTTCCCCAATCCATTCTGCACACAAAGTCAGAGTGATTGTTTTAAAAACACATGGCCCTTCCCTGTAAAAATCTTCAGTAGCTTCCTAGTATCCTTTTGGGGGAAAAAAAAATCTAAACTGAACACAGCCAGAGTCCTGCATTACCTGCCCTCTTCTGCCCTCCTCTCTGGCCTGCGCCTGCAGCCTGGCTGCTTGGCCCTGGATGTAGTCAGCCCATTTCATTCCCAGCACCTTCTCAAACCTCCAACCACCTTTTGCTTACTGAATGGAGTCCTTTCAAGGCCAGGTCAAATGTGGCCCCCAATCTAAATTATGCCCCCATTATTTTTATTCTTGTCACTCTTATAATAGTGTGTAATTAAAGAGTAAGCTGAGAGTTGGTGTATTTCCTTCTTCCATTCATATAGACTGTAAGGCCCCGCAGGCAACGTCTGAGCCGAATCTTCAGTACCTGGAACAGCGCTTGGTACTGGTAGAGCGGAATACACTCTGTTAAACGAAAGAGCAACTAAACCAGACTCACAAAACCACCCCTTGTAGGCCTCTGCCTAAATGAAAAAGGGCCTAAGGCAATGGAGACCCTCCCGCCTCTGCCCCCACCCCCCCCCCTTCCCCCGGAGAGGGAAGTCTGGTCCTGCCGCACAGGACAGCAGCAGGTGACAGTCTACCTCGGCCACCAGGGCAACCCCGTATAGAGCTCGTGCGGCTTCCGGCTGGCGAAGCGGGCCAATCAGCTCCGTCCTGGGGGCGGGCTCTTCTGTGGTGCGCCTCCTCATTGGCCACCCACCGGGCTCCGCCCACCTGGGAAGCCCTGGGCGGGGACCAAGCGGGAGGCGCTGACGGGTCCCCAGCTCACCCGCTGACCCCTGCTTCCTGCTCTCCCTCCTAGGCACAGGAAGATCCACTCCTGGCCCAAGAGCACGTTCACACACTAACTCAGTCAACAAACACTGAACACGTAAGGGCAGACTCCGTACTACGTACACACTGGGGCACAACCAGTGAACCAGTGTCCAGTCAAATGCCCTTTGTCCCAAATTAGTAGCTAAGTGACCACACACACACACACACACACACACACACACACACACACTAATTTCCTCACAGCCTTCCATGCAAAGTTAATCGTCAACCTCTGTTTTGGGTCCATTCTCTCTTCGGACCATCTCAGACACTGTGCTCAGGGCTGCTGGCTCCCAAGTGTGGGAGACTCTTGTGTGCTCAGACGTCCGTCCTGACTTCCAGTGCTGTTGCATACTTGTACCACAGTTGCCCTCAAACACAACATATGTCACCCATTCATGTATTTATTCAAAAAATATGTAGTGATCACCTACTATGTGCCAGACTGTACTGGATACCGGGAAGAGGGCTCTCCTATAGGCTAGTTGGCCAATGACAAAAACAAGTATGTGAATGTGATTATTTTCCATAATCACTGTTGGAAGGAAAGAAGGCTGAGCCCTACTGAGGAGGCGGTGTTCAAGTGGATGGTCTTGACCAGAGAAACATCAAGTCTCCCCAGTCTTGTACCCCTTTTTCTGTCGGTGGCATCTCTGGCCTCTCAGTTTTCTTAACCAGAACACCCAGAGTCCCCAGCTCTTCCTGGTCTGGCCCTGTTGACCCTATTCTCACGTCCCTCTTGTGCCAGTGTATTCCTTGCTCACATTCAGGACATCCCACTGTGACTTTGACGATCTTGACGCTTGTCCCCTTCTAATCCATCTTCACCCATCACTGCCAGATCGGCCTTCCAGAAACGCACTTTAGACCACATCACCCTCCTGCTTAATAACCTGCAGTGGTTACCAAGTAGTCTCAGAACAAATCCCAATATTCACAGCCTGATGATCAGTGTCCTCCACAATTTTGCTCTAACTAACCACCTCAACCTTATTTCTCATGACAACATTTTGCACCCAACATCCTAACCAAGTTGTATATTCACAGAATTTTACTGCCTCTGTACTTCTGCTCACGCTGTTCCCTTATCCGGAATGCCCTCCCCACCTTTTGTGTCTAAGTGCCCATGGCACCTGCTCCTTAACTACACACACACACACACATACACACACACACCTGTCACCATGGTCCTATTTCCCTCTCTGAAGGCCCACAATACTTTACCTGTTCCTCTCTTAGCCCCCTAACAGGCGATGAGCTGCCTAAAGACAAGAGCTCTGTGTGATCCACGTGGCCCTCTGTGACAGTGGGATGGGAGGGAGTGACCCTGTGTGTGTTAGGAGGGACTCCAAATCCCAACCCTGTCACCTGTGAGCTGTGCAACCGTGAACTATTTAATACTTGTATGCCTCAGTTTGCCCTTCTGTAAAGTGAGGATTGACTGGGTTGATTATATAAATGATAAACAGGGCTTGGCTCATCCTGTTAACAATTATTGTGGGAATAACTAATTGTGGGTAGATAGATAAGTCAGGTAGATTCAGCAGAGGCAGTTTCCAGTTCAGATCTCAGGGAGGACCTTGGGGTGGACCATCCCTGGGTCATTCCTCTCTGACCAGGCTTCCCCTCCTGGCTGGCAGGACCCAGGAGGAGACCAGGGCCAGCTGCATACTCTCCTCCTCTCAAAGAATTTGGGGAGATACAGCCCCTCCCATGTGTACATGTGCCTCCATTCTGTTGTTGAGCCCTGTTTCTCAGTCTTCAAGGTTACCCAATCCCCAGGGATGCCCAGCAGCTGGAATCAGGCACCATCCTCAGCAACCAGGTCCTGAGCAAGCCAGTCATCCTGCTCTTCTTGCTATTCTGGGAGCTCACATGCACTCAGGCCAGCTGTGTAGTCAGGGCCTGGGCTTCCTCCCTCCCCAGGATGGCAGCGTGCTGAGAAGCAGGGAACTCGCAGTCATCTCAAGCAAAGTTCTCCTCACCTGAGTCCTGAATCCCTCACTAGAGATGGCAGGAGTGCTCCCTTTGTGCACCCATCCTCTGTGTGCTGCCCTGCTGGGAGACTTCAGGGTCCTTTGTGATCCCCACAGAGGAACCCAGATCTCCCTCTTGCCTCCGGAGAAAAGTTCATCAAGTCTCATTGCCTCCGAGGAACTTTGCTTCCTCTTGCTGTAGAATGGAAGTGCATAGAACCTTGCCTCCCTCCCCACACAATTACTGGGGAAGGAGTGGGCAGCTGGACCACAAAGGAGTAGATGGGACCAGCCCCCACCCCGAAGACCCCACTCTGGAAGACAGACTGGGAGGAACTGCAGAGGGATGGACAACCCTACAGCATCCTCCCTCCTCAGAAACCCCAGTCACCCTGGATTGTCTGCCTGTAGGAACTCAGCCAGCCAGCGTCCCTTTGCAATCTCTTAATTGCTTGCTGAGCACCTACTATGTGCTGGCCACAACAAAAAGAGAAGATGACAAAGGTCTGGGGAGAGTGACCTGTAACCATGCCAGACACTTTCCAGATAGAGCTCATGGAAGCCCCCCCACACACACACAACTGCTGTAAGAGCTGCATCATTATCACCCCCCACTTCAGGTAAGAAAGCAGTCTCAGAAAGGTGACATGACCTCTCCGAGGTCACATAGCTTCTAGGTGGTGGGACTGAGATTGAAACCCAAGTCAGTCTGGTGGCAGAGATGATCTTGATTATCTTGGGCCGCCCCCGCCCCCCGCCCCACCCTCAGAGCACTCCCTTCAGAAGTCACCTGGGATAGACAAAGGCAAGGAGGTGTCAAGATCCCTGAGAGAAGAGCTGCTCCTCTCATCAGGCAAGAGGGTCTGAAAGGCAAGCGCTGGTTGTGGGTCTCAAATCTGTGGCTTTGGCCCCCTTGCCAGAGCTCACTGACAACTGTAAAACTTGCCCTGGCACGGGCAGGGGTTGGGGGAAGCAACAAACATAGTTATAGGTCAAGCCAGGCCGAAGTCAGCCCTCCTCCTCCCCCCCACCACAGCCACTGCCCGAATTCCTTTCTCCTTGCTGACCTCCTGTGCTCCTGTCTTTCTAGACCCAGCTTCCTAAAACCTCGCTCCCCTTGACAGTCTTGGGTGTCCCCTGGCACTTCCAGCCTTGAACTTTATCCCCCAGGAGCTTCAACTCGTGTGGATTCCACTCACCCACACTGTGGTCCCAACCCAGACCTTCGTTGATGCCGTCCCTTCCATGTGATGTGCCCATCCTCTCCCCACTGTCCTCTTGCCTGGCTGCCCCTTCTAGGCTGGGTCAGATGGCCCTCTTGCAGCACCCAGGGTGCTCCCATCTCTGCACTTGCCGCACCCCTTTATTATGAGCTAACCCACCTGTACCCCACCTGCCTCCACAGAAGCAGAGACCGGCTCATCCACCACTGTACCCCCAGGGCTAGGATAGAGCCTGGCAGGTCAGGAAACACTTGTAAGAGTAATAATAATGTCTCACCTTGTGAGACAGTGAGGAGCTGGCCAGTCCAGAGGCAGGAGCACCCCACCAAGCTGGGCTTTCCATTCCTTCAGTAAACATTTCATGAATCCACGCTGGCTTTACACTAAAATTGAAACGATACAGAGATTAGCATGGCCCCTGCGCAAAGAAGGATGACACACAAATTCGTGAAGCGTTCCATATTTTAAAAAAAGCAAAAACATTTCATGAATCCCTTCTCTGTGTCAGGCCCTGGGTGGGAGAGACACTGAGGCATCGAGTCATGTGAGAGACCCACCTTGCCTCAGGGTTGCTCACAGGCTCCCAAGGAGCCCATAGGATACAGCGACTAAGAACACAAGTTCAGGGGCTCCCAGGGGGCTCAGTCGGTTAAGCATGTGCCTTCGGCCCAGCTCATGATCCCAGGGTCCTGGGATCAAGCCCCATGCCTGGCTCCCTCTCAGCGGGAAGCCTGCTTCTCCCTCACCCTCTGCCTCCACGCCCTGCTTGTGCTCCCTCGATCTCTCTTTCTCTTTCTCTGCCAAGTAAAAAAATAAATCTCAAAAGAAAAAGAACAAATTCAAATCCCATCTCCACCACTTTCTAGCTGTGTGACTTTGCACAAGTTTCCTACCCTCCCTGTGCCTCAATTTCTTTATCTATTGAACAGAACGATAATGGCAGCTACG
This sequence comes from Canis lupus baileyi, assembly GCF_048164855.1. Lineage (NCBI taxonomy): Eukaryota > Metazoa > Chordata > Mammalia > Carnivora > Canidae > Canis > Canis lupus. Next base: position 54,929,762 of record NC_132847.1, on the reverse strand, counting down.
TCGGGGGGTGAGGGAGGAACAGAGGCAGTAATGCACGAGCAGCCTCCCTCAGGTGGGTGCCCAGCCTCGTGCTCCTGACCCCTCCGGGAGCCGGCGAGGCAGAGCCAGGAGGGCACAGGCTGCGAAGCCACCCAGCCGGGAATGCGAGGCCTGGCTCTACCAGCCAGCTGTGTGACTTTGAGAAAGAGAGATGTGAAATGGACCGTTTCCCCCAGAACCCAGCCGAGCCTCCTTTTTTCCCTTAGGACAAGTAGGGAGGGAAAGAATAACTGCTCTGCCTGCTTCACAGAGCCTTGTGAGGACAGAACAAGACAGTGGATGTAAAAGTCCTTTGTGAGCTGCACGGGGATTATTCTCATCAGAGCAGTGCATCCAGTCAGCTGGGCAGGCTGGACCGGGCTGGGTGTGCACGAGGACATATACAACAAGGCTTCGGTGAGCTTTGGGGTCACACCCTGAGGAGGCCCCATCCTCTGATCCCTGAAGCTGATTTCTGGGGCCCTTTCCCCAGTGCCTGCCAGGATCACCATGGCAGCCAGGGCCACTCCTGAGGACTCACCCTGGCTGCAAAGCTGTTCCTGTGCCCTTGAATCTATTAAACAGAGCAATGTGATTAATTATTTTACTGTCTTTATGGCATCAACTTTAACTTGCTTCACATCCAGATTTCCAATTACATAAGCCAGAATCTTAAACTCGGGAGGACATGTATTATTGAACTATTTATAATCAGAGTTTTTCAGAGCAGAAAAAGCTCTGCCAGGCAAGAGCCACACAACCAAAATTAATGATTCAGAAACCAGAAGACAATCTTTCCATAAGGAGGGGTGTGAGATGCAAGCAGGAAAAGAACAGAGAGGTTGAGTCTGAATCAAAGACGGCAAACCCTGAGTGGGAAAAATTAGAGGGGGAGACAAGCCATGAAAGACTCTTAACTCTGGGAAACGAATGAAGGGTTGCAGAAGGGAAGGTGGACGGGGGGTTGGGGTAACTGGGTGACGGGCACCGAGGGGGACACTTGATGGGATGAGCACTGGGTGTTATACTATATGTTATACTGTATGTTGACAATCAAACTTGTTTTTTGTAAAAACAAAAAAACAAAGATAGCAAACCATTTCTCCTGAAGGGCATCGACCTCCAAGGGGGAAGGCAAATCATTTGCGAGATGGGAGTCAGGGAGGACACACCCCTGCAAAAAACAATCAGATGTGGTTGAGGGAGCTATGGTTTTTTGTTTTTTGTTTTCTGTTTTTACCTTTAAAATACTTACATAATTTTTATGGAGATATAATTGATCTATAACATTATATTAGTTTCAGATATATAACATAATATTTGATATTTGTATATATTGTGAAATGATCACGTGAGTCTAGTTAACATCGATCCCCTCACATAGTTACAATATTTTTTCTTGTGAAGAGAACCCTTAAGATCTACTCTCTTAATGATTTTCAAATATACAATTCAGTATTCTTAACTATAGTCACCATGCTGCACATTATATCTCCAGGACTTATTTTATAACAGGGAGTTTGTACCTTTTGACCCTCTTTACCCATTTCTCTCATCTCCCAACCTCCACTTCTGCCAACCACCAATCTGTTCTCCATATCTACAAGTTCATTTTTCTTTTAGGGCTTTTTTTTTTTCAGGTTCCACATATAAGTGAGATCATATGATATTCGTCTTTCTCTGTTGGACTTATTTCACTTAGCATAATAACCTCAGCGTCCATCCATGCTCTTGCAAATTGCAAGATTTCCTTCTTTTTTATAGTTGAATACTATTCCATTGTATGTATGTACCACACTTGCGGGAGCCATCCTTTGATGAAAATAATGTAACTTGAGTTGGCCCAGCCACACCAGCTCCAGATTTAAAGTGGAGTCACATCATTACTGATGCCAGTGTTTCACTGATTCATTGTTCCCCCTCCACCTGATAATTCCAAAGTTCTAGCTGCTTTCAGCACCTCCTTAACTGGTTCCAGAAAGCTCATGTATTTTTATCAGCAAGTCCTATCTAGCTACTGCTTCATCTCCTCCTTCAGCAAGTTACAGGAGAATCTCAGGGCCACCTGTAAGCCACCCTCCACCAGGCAATGCCTTCTCCACCACAGATGTGCTGGGAACTACAGGCTGTCCATAGTCAGTCTGTCTCGGTGGGGACTGCCTCGCCCCCACTGTGCCGCTGCAGGGAGGCTTGTGTTCCAGTGATTTGCAAAGGTTTGATTAGAACAGACCTTTCCATGCTTACCCAATATAGCTCTCTCCCAAACATGAGTCCACGATGGACTTGGACCAGGAGAAAAATCCTCAGACAGATCCTACTCCTTGCTGATGACTCTAGGCTTATCGCCAAGCTGAGTTTGTCAGCTTGCCTCAGCGCTGCAGGCAGATTCCTGGAGGCCATCTCATCAGTCCCCCCAGACAGGCAGCTCAGGATCAAAACAAGGCCTGAGCCTTCCTAGAGGAACATAGAGGAGACGCAGGGAGGTTACTCCTGTCTGTTGCACTCTAGTGACATGCCAAGTGCTGGTCCATGCTGCGTCCTCATAGAAACTGATTAGATAAATGTCACTAGCCCCATTTCACAGATAATGGAACTGCAGCTCAGAGATGTTAAGTAAGTCGTCCAGGGTCCCACAGCTAGTAGGTGGTACCAGGCTCAACTAGGATTCATCCCAGTTCTGTTGGATGCCAAGATTCAAGTTATGACTCTCCCTCCTGCTGCTTGCTTAAGAACATAAAACGTGACAATCCATTACCAGGCCTTTGTCTAGAGAAAACTATTCTCAACACAGAAGAAATAAATGTTCTGTTTGTTTGCTTTCTGCAAGGGAAGCAGAGGGAAGAATTATCATCAACAAACACAGGCAGAGGTTTGTTGCCTCCTGGAGTGCATGTTTGCTGAAATAAAGCTACAGACTTAAAATGACACGCCCCCCCCCCAAAAAAAGAGATGACCCAGAGAAAGTATCATGACTTCTTTTAAAAGCACTCCCTCCTCTTTCTAATGATAGAGACTGGCCAGCTCTTCATGAAGCCTCTTTCCATGTCTCCTGAGCACTGAGCTAGACTACATTTCCCAGAGTTCCTTGCAGCTGGGCATGGTCATGTCCTTGGCTCTGCTCAATGGAATAAGAGCAGAGCCATATGGTCTAGTCACATATCAGTCTCACCACACGATCCTCCATGCACATTCCCTTGTCATCAGTCTCATGCAAATAAACATCATGAACTTAAAAATCCTGGTTGAAAGTAGCAGGACCAGGTGATGGAGCCTGGGTCCCTGAACCACAATGGAAGGAGGACCACAGACAGTTTCTATCTACAGTTTCCAGAATTAGCAAAAACAACAACAGGACACCCAGTTAAGTGTGACTTTCAAATAAGCAATGAATAATTTTTTTAGCATAATATGTTAGGGACAATCTGGGGACAAAGGCAACCCCAGTCACCTTTCTGGATCAGCTCTGGGCCCTCAAGATCACTGGGCAGATAGCTATTATTTGAAACCTAAAAAACTAAACTAAACTAAAAAATTATTTGTTGTATATCTGAAATTCAAATTTAATTACGTGTCCTATATTTTATCTGGCAACCTTGCACCTATCAGAACAGCTGTCTAGTACTTCATAGGAATGAGACATCTGATGCCCATTGAGGCATCAGATATTAAACAATCCAGGCAAATAAGCTCAGTCTAGAATGATCAACATTTAAGCAAATAGACCAGCTTTTCTTAAGTGGACTGTTTGTAGCTCAGTAAAGTCTGTGAGGCTCTCACCTCTCTCCCTCCCATGGACACTCAGAAGGAAGAGAGAACCAACTCAGCTCTTGCCCCATCCCCCACCTCAGGAGCTCTTCACTTGGGATCACCAATAATTCTGAGGGGTTCATAAACAGGTGTGAACCGAAGTTCAGATTGCCCAGAGACTAAGTAGTCCAGGGGTGAGGTGTGGGAGGTCTTTGGGAAAAATAGCAGCGACACTTGGCTCCTCCAGGGAACATGACAAAAGCCACCAGTTTTGGCTCTCACAAAGCAAGGGATGGATAAATGACTGGCCAGTCCATGTTGAGACTGTCAGGATCAGGAACTATGGGCAGCTCAGAGAGTCAGAAATGTGAAATCTTGACATGGTGGGTGTTATTTCCAATGTAACCCAGAAAAAAAAAAAAACAAGATTTTGGAGCTATGTAGACCTAGGTCAAGTCCTAGTTTTACTGTTTTTCCAGTATGACCTTAGGCAGCTTCTTCCATCTCTCTGAGCCTTAGTTTCCATCTCTATATAATGAGATAACAGCAAACAAGTATTGTAAATTACCTAAGATAATGTACCAAAGCATGTAGCTCACAGTTAGTACATGGTAAACGCTACTTCCTCCCCTGAGGGTCGGACAGCTGGAGAAAAGACGTGAAGGGAGCTCACCTTCTTTATTACTCCCCAGTTTCCAATCATACATGTCCCTCTCCTTCTTCCCTCCCCGACCCCTTTGCCGAGAGACCACAGCCACCAGGGTGAGGTGGAAAGAGGTATGTTTCTGATGCCTCCAACTCTCCTTCCTAGACAAGGACCACAGAGTTCCCATCACCATAGAAATAGGGTTCCAAATAGAAGTAGGGCTTCCAAGCCCCCACGCAAGCCTCTCACCTAACTCTGCTAAAACCCTGCCCTGTATGAGTAGAATGGATTTTAGGTGTGCTAGCCTGGGACCTAATCACTACTTCCAGCCCTATCTCTCCAGACCTGAGTCTCGCTCCTTCAGAAGAGATTCCTTGTGAACCTCAGACTCCAGCATGGCAGGTGGGGCCTAGAGCTCCGGTGCCCAGATGCTCATTTCCAGCACACCCATCGCTCACCTGCTCCTGAAAACGCTCCCGTTGGCTCCTCTGGAGCCATTACCGTTCGTCATGTTTATCTGCATTTAGGTGCAGTGGGGATTCACACTCGTCGATCTGTCTTTGCTCATGAAGCAATGGCCCAAAAAATGGTAATGACGCCTCTGATGCTGCGGCATGACCGCATTCTGTACATATGGGGCTGCCAGAGCCAGCAAATACAAACGCGGGACGCCCAGTTAAGTTCGAATTACATATAAACAATGAATCCATTTTTAGTGTAAGGGTGCCCCATGCTTATTAGGAGCATATTTACACCCAAAAAAAAGTATTCATTTTTACCTGAATTCGAGTTTAACACTTTCCTGTCTTTTATCTGACAATGCTACTCACCATCCTCCTGGTGCACCTGGGCCATGCCCAGCTGGAGGGTTTTCACGGTCGGGCAAGATCTGGGGGTACTGGGGCCTCTCTCTCCTCTGCCACATTCTAACCTATCTTTCTCAAACATCTGCACACACCATGCCCTTCCACAACAAGACTCCAAGTGTTTCCCTACACACACACTTTCCCACCTCCAGGCCCTTGCCTGCACCATTTCCTCTGCCTGACTACCCATTCCTCTGTCTTTGCTTATTTTCTACTCTCCTATTCCTTCGGCCGAGTTTCTGGGCCATCTTTTTCACAACATGCTATGGTTCCCAGCCTGATTCCTTTCCTCTGCCCTTCCACAGCCTGGTGTCCCCCACTCTCTCAGTACAATGAACATCACTGGAGCCACTGCTCTGTGCCAAACTCAGCTCTGTGCCAGACACAATCACAAAACTGTGTGTGCCTGTCCATGTGTGTGTGTGTGTCCATGTGTGTGTCTGTCCATGTGTGTTTATGCACATATCTGTGTGTCTGTGAGTGTGAGTGTGTGTGTGTGTGTGTGTGTGTGTAGTTGATCAGAAGAGCTTGTGTTGGAATGAGGTGGGAATATCCTCACATGGTTATGTTAAAATAAACATTCCCATATATTCTGAGGAAATAGAGATGTGCACAAAGATTATGTCCAAGGAAACTCATCCCAGCACTTTTTTCTGTGAGTAAAAAAGATGAAAACAATCTGAATGCCCACCAAAAGGAAAATGGCTCGATTTGGAAACTTGTACACAATGAAATGCAGTGCAGTCACTAAAAGCAGTTATTACAAAAGAACATATAATGACAGTGGTAAATATACATGATGTGTAAAAGAAGTTAATAAAACAGTATATAGAATACTACTCTGTTTTTTAAATCCCTGTGACAGGACATGAATTTGAGATATTAATCAGTTTATTCTTACTATCTCCCCTGTACTCCTTTAGCTCCATGGCCACCATCCCACATGAGAGTGTGTCATGATCCCCTCCACTCCGATCATTACTCCAGAGGGCAGTTATCTGAATAGGACCAAAGATTAAAAATCCCAAATTCTTAGATTTCAAGTTCAGAAGTCACAGCTCAACTGTAGAATAGACAAGGCAGGTGGTGGGCATGATCCCCCAGTTACCACCTACCCACTCAGACTAGAGAAAAGGCACTCAGGCCCCTGCCACCTACCCGCTTTAAACCAAATCCTACGAGAGGGGAGAAAATGTTAGAAGGCCCCAGGTAAGTGTGGAAACTCCAAGGCACAGAGCCTCTGTACCTGTACCTGGTGCTGTAGAGGAAGCAGCTGCCAGAGAACAGAATGGGTGATGTAGGAGATCTAGATACAATAAAGCCCGTACTGCCCCCACCCCATGCAGTTTCTTGAGGCCCCAAACTGCATAGTAGGGCATTCAGAAAATTCTCATGCCTCTCAAATGGGGCACTGAAGTTGGCTGGAAGAAAAGGTTGTGAGCCAGAGTTTTGTGGCCAGAATGGCCCTCGGGGGTGGGTGCAGCTTTACACTTAGTGGGGGTTCTAGCCCAAAGGGCCCTACCCCCTCTCACCCCCACCCCCATTCAGAAGGAACCAGGGAGATGGAGGCAGAGTAACAGTGCCTTCCCACCACTTAGACTCAGTCCACAGGATGGGACAGAGAGAAAACCCCGGTGGGGGAGCAGTCCTGAGTGTGATAGAGATCTAAAACCTGAAGTCACTGAAAAGTCTGAATATTAATGGCTTCAGTAAGAAATCACTAGATTGATTTTTCTGCATCAGACAGAACAGGGGCGAAGGAAAGAAGAAAAGCCTACTCACAGGAAAAATAAATTTACATCTGGCACATGTACCTTGAGCTATGAAACGCCTTCCCATGGAGCACACATACACCTGCACCAGATAGGAAGGCCTGGCTTCAAGCGGTAACTGTAGTTAACAGCATCCAGGGATGCAGGATCCCTAATTGTTCTTCTGTGGCTTTTTCTGAACTACTGGGACCCTCAGCAGCTTCCCTGAAATTCTCCAGGGTATGGCATCAGGACAGACCGGCCTGACTATCCAATCCCAGCCCCCAGGAACAGGTGTAGTCACCCCCAAGGCCACCTCCCAAGAGTGAGCTTTCCAGAAGCATTTTCTAGTCTTAACTGAGCAGCACCATCTTTCCCATTACCCACACTCCTCCCTAACAACTCACACCCTATAAGAAGCAATGGCAAATATTAGCAGAAGACAGAGGAATATACCAGCAAACGTGGCCTTCATCTCCAGTTCAAAGCTGTTTGCTGTCCTAGGTCTTGGCCAGTGACCTCGTGGGACCACATATGACTTCGTCCCATCATGGTCAGGCAGGGACACTTCAGAACTATCGGGATCATTGCCAAGACCCAGCCTTAAAAGAGAAGTCAAACACCAACACTGTGTGGAATTATACACGTGCTGAAGGTGACAAGTCTCAGCTCAGATCATTTTATTCTCCCTCAAAAGTAGGTCACTAAGTGTCCTGGCATGAAGACAGAGCACAATAATAACAGGAAAGCTGTCTTATATTGAGAACCTGGACTCTCAGCTCTATGCTCATTAATCTGTGCATTTTATCATTTCATCCTATAACAACCTGTTAATAGGACCCACTTCCGTCCCTTGCTGCTGTGGACTGTGTGCCGCCGGGGTTGGTGAAGGATCTCAAGATGGCTGGGCGAAAACTTGCTCTTAAAACCATTGACTGGGTAGCTTTTGGGGAGATCATACCCCGAAACCAGAAGGCCATTGCCAACTCCCTGAAATCCTGGAATGAGATGTTTACCTCCAGGTTGGCTACTCTTCCTGAGAAACCACCTGCTATCGACTGGGCTTACTACAAGGCCAATGTGGCAAAGGCTGGCTTGGTAGATGACTATGAGAAGAAGTTTAATGCCCTGAAGGTTCCTGTGCCAGAGGATAAATACACTGTCCAGGTGGATGCTGAGGAAAAAGAAGATGTGAAAAGCTGTGCTGAGTTTTTGTCTCTCTCAAAGGCCAGGATTGAAGAATATGAAAAAGAGCTGTGAAAGATGAAGAACATAATTCCATTTGATCAGATGACCATAGAGGACCTGAATGAAGTCTTCCCAGAAACCAAATTAGACAAGAAGTATCCCTATTGGCCTCACAAGTCAATTGAAAATTTATGAACTTGAATTGGGGAGAAAGCCCTGGCCCTCATATTATAAACATTGGACATTAAAAATAATGATATGGTGAAGAAAAAAAAAAAAACGTGAATAGGTACTCCTTTCATCACTGAGAGTCCACATACCCTGGTTTGCTTTGTGCCTGGTGTCCTGACCTAGCAACCCAGTCTGGAAGACCTCAACAGTCACCCTAATCACTATTCCCCTTTTATAGCTGAAGATACCGAGACTCAGAGAAGTTAGGTAACTTCCCTCAGGTCACACAAGCTAGAATGTGGTGGGGCTGAGCACCGGATCCAATCTATCTGACTTGGTAAGTGTGGGTTGTTAGCAAGCACACGATCAGGAGAGACAGGCAAGGAAAGGACTGCCAGTCAGACAGGAGGAAAGGGTGAGATCACCATTTTAAATATTTCTAAATAAATATGTATCCCTTTTACAAATTTCCCCATAAAGGGGATCCCTGGGTGGCGCAGCGGTTTGGCACCTGCCTTTGGCCCAGGGCACAATCCTGGAGTCCCGGGATCGAGTCCCACGTCAGGATCCTGGCACGGAGCCTGCTTCTCCCTCTGCCTGTGTCTCTGCCTCTCTCTCTCTCACTCTCTATGTCTATCATGAATAAATAAATAAAATCTGTAAAAAAAAAATTTCCCCATAAAAATAAAAACTAGTACAGTTTGTGATGGCGATGCCCCTGCAGACAAGGACAGCGCTCATTATAGGGACTCTTCCCCTCTCCTAACTCTGCTCAAAGAGCATCCAGCCAGGGGCCCCAGAGCCCTGTGCATCTGGGCAGCCCTTTCTGCACCTGCTGCTGGTGGTGGGGTGGGCAGAGATGCAAAAGAAAAGGCCCTATGTGAGGCCTGCAGCCCTGCTTCCAGTCCCCTCCATGCTTTCTCTGAGCCCCATCTCTGTATCTGTGAAATGTGCTTGATCGTCCAGGTCTTACCTGCTTCCCAGAGTTCTGCCAAGGGGACCTGCAGGAAGAGCTGGGTTTCAGGATATTTTCCAGAAGCCCAGGCCACAGAGGCCAGCCTGTTGGCATCCCTCTACCCAGTGGACATTGCCGACCTCCTGTGATGTGATCACAGAGCCCCCATGTCCAGCTCATGGCAGTGGGCTGAGCAGCAAACAGGGCTCGTTTGGCTTGAGCTGGCATGTTCTCTTTTTAGTAGGAAGGTTGCCACTCTGTTATTTTTTTTTTTCACTCCCCTCATAGAACCTTCAAGTAAATTTAAACACAGTTCGTACCTAGGAGGAAAAGAAAACAGCACTTAGCTCAGGGTGCACTGATCAGATTTCTGGCCAGAAACCCCAGCATCCAATGTGGAAAGGGGAAATGGAGCTGAAAGGGGGCCACTGACAAGGGACCACATGGTGCAGAACAAGAGAATGATCTCACTTACAGAACCCCTCTTGGAAGCTGGCCCAGCTGAGCTGAGGCATCGCACACATGGGCAGCCAAACCTCCGTGAGGAGACAAGACCCTTTCTCAAGGGACACCTTCTCCCCTTTTAATAGAAGTCAGCCTGACAACTTCCCAAGGAACCCTTGGTTTGAAATGAAGGACAGGGGGGTCTCTGAGCCTCTGCTAGGGATGACCCCATGAGACTACTTATCCCACAATTTCTATGAACAGTGGTCAGGGCTGGGCAACGAACGGAGCACTGGCTTATTCAAAGGCTAAAGGCCCAGCTCTGGAACATAGAAGATGTGTGACATAACTTCTGAGCCTCAGTTTCACCATCCATGAAATGGGACTGTTAAAAAAACATGCTCTGCCTCCATTTAAGAATGGGGAAAGCTAAAAAAAAAAAAAAAAAACAATGAGGAAGGCTCTCTAGCCCAGGAAACTAAGGCCCACAGGAAGGGGCTGAGGGATTCATCTACTCACTAGCCCAGCTTTATCTCTTCTCCTTTTTTCATGCTCTTAAAGAAATACTCTGTTATCTTGTCCCCAGAACACTATTCCTATCATATCTAACATTTGATTCAAATTAATTCACACAGTAGGTCTTAGGAGACTTTTTTCCCTTCAAAGAGGGATGCCTAATTCCTATCCTCCCCATTCACAGATCCCATTCACAGGTCCCACACAGCCTCATGCTCTAATCCACCCTGGATCTTCCCTTCTCGTCGATGGACCACCTAAGGTCAGACTCTGCAAGGATTCCAGGGCCACTGCAGGGGCATGACTCAAAAGAAGCCCAGTGCTTGCCCCAGCCCACCTCCTCACAGGTGCACCCTTCTACCCCCAAAAGAAGCCAAGAGAACAAGGGGACACCTCCAAGGGGACGCCATTTGCAGACAACCCTTAACAGCAACAAGAGCAGGGCAATGACCTTCATAGGAATCCCTCGTAGTAACATTTCAGCCCCGGCCTGCGACAGGCTCCACTGACTCTTGGACATAAATTACTTGTTCATTATCAAGCGGCGACATGGGGAAGGATGTCGGCAGCTTGATTGTGTCTGTGTCCTGTGGCAGGCGCTTGCCTTCTGGGCTGCCACTGTCCGTGGTGTGTTTTACATGGGCTGGCACTGCTGCCAGCTTTGTGCCTCACAGAGGCAGCTCCAGAGTCTGGGCTGGGTGGCAGGAGGACACACAAGTCCTCTTGACAAGGTGGTTAGAGGTAAGTGAGGATGGAAATTCAGCACCAATGTCCAGCCACACAGAGCCCGACTTGAGTTAATTCTGAGAGGTTCCACTTATCAAACTTCAGCTACTGTGCTAAGTATATTTATATGAATTGGGATCCTTTGGTTGCATATGACAGAAAACCAGCTCCAAGCAGCTCAGTCCCAAAGGAAAACGTTAGAGGCATTCATTCAAATGGTGAAACCACAGGACAGACAGGGATGATGCTGGTCTTCAAGATTGCTAGGGCCAGGGATTCAAGTGCAAACAGGACTCTCTCTCTCCGTCCCCACTTCTCTGCTTCTCTCCAGCATGGTCTTTTCTGAGTCCCTGTCCCCAAGGCCAGCATTGTGTCTGCAGTCATCTTCAAACTTACATCTTACAGCTTTACAACGGAGGGGAAAGAGGCCTTATTTCCCCAGCTAGAGTATAAAATCCCAAGGATGGATTCTGATTAGCTCCACTTGGTCATCTGCTCAGCAGCAACACAGGTAGTTCTGGGATCTGCAGCCCTGAGAATTCCAGGGAGCACTTCTCAGGGAAAGAGGGGATACTCGACTAGGTATAAACACTGTAAAGCTTCCTTAAGCAATGCATATGTCCTCTCATTATTCTTCACAATCACCCTATGAAATAAGTACTATTATATTCCCACTTTGCAGGTGAGGAAACTGAGACCCAGAAAGATTGACCCAGCTAGAAAGGGGCAGAGATAGCCATCAGACTCAGGTCAGCTGGATCCCTAAGCCCGTCCTCTTTGAAACATGAAACATGAACCTGGCAAGTTGAAAGAGACTCAATCTTAGAAGGACTTGAAGAGTTCTGGCTCATAGATGGAGACACGGTGGAGATGGGGTGGACATGGGAACAGGGGGAGTGTGACCAGAGCCCCTCAGTCTGCAGGCCTAGTCTGTGCCATCTGAATGTGTCTGTTCTATTTTCCCTAAAGGAACAAAGATCTGCTTTGTTAGGACAAAGATCAGGCAAGAAGAGAACAAGGAGGTAAGAGCCCAAGTGAGCTTGTGGGCTTGATTCTGTGGCCTCCTCAGAGCTTGATGGGGATCTGGTCTGCGATGAGCAGTATCGCGAGAGGCCTGAGATAGAAACCAGCCCTGTCCTTATCTGGCCACATGGGCCAGGGAGCTAAATGCTGCAAACCACCCCTACCACCCCTCTTCTATCAGCTATTTTCTAGAGTTGGCATCTTATCCAATCCCAGGGTGGGGGCCAGGCAGGACTGACACCCAGTTTTACTGAGGAGCAGATTAAGGTCCAGAGAGAGTGTGACTTTCCCAGAGACACACAGCTAGTAAGTGGTTTTAAAATGCTTGGCATCATCACCAAAATCTTCTCTTGCCCAGCCAAAACGACAATCATTTATTAAAGCACAGAAAAGTATTTATTCAGTACCTGTGTGGGCATAACTATGCTGAGCATCTTCCAAAGCAACAGAAAAGGACTATGGCGTGGATCTGGTAGTGGGGCTGGGGGTGTCTGGGGTGCAGAGGGAAGTCCCCCAAGTAAAGTTACTCTTAAGTTCGTGAAGAGGGTATCAGTTGGCTCCTCTGGGAGTAGACTCTGAGCAAAAAGTGATGGAACGAACCTGCCAATGTCCGTGCCAGGAGGGCCTTCAGTCCCCCAGAGGCAGCCCTGTTACTATGCAGATGCAGACACTGGGGTCCAGGGGAGGGGGCTTGCTCAGTAGGCTTTGCCCAAACGCAGAGCTTCTTCTGCTCTCTGAGTCCAGAGAAAATGTCCCTTGTCTGAAGCCTTCCCTGACTCTCTGACAGAATGGACAACACACCCTCCGGATTCTCCCCAGCCTCACCGGGCTTACAGCTCACGCGTGGTCTTCAGTGCCTGATGCTGCCCTCCTGCTCTACAGCCTGGTAGAGAGAGGCACTGGAGGGCAGGACCTGAGTCGAGTCTAGTTCTCCCCAAACCCTAGCCCCAGTGGAAACAGCAGGCATTAATAAGAAATGGAGGAACAGAAGCACCTCTGAGGTGAAATGCCCACACTACACGCTCCCCACTCCAACTCTAGGAAGACAACCATCTGGGGTAAGAAACTCCCAAACCCTGACTTCAGAGCAGAAGGATGCAGAGAAGCCTAGTGATGCATGGAAGGCACAGGGGCCGGAAGCCCTGCAGCTAGGGCTGTGCCGGCCACCATTCTGCAAGGCGGGCACCTCCACCCAGCAGCCACCAAGGGGCAGTGAGGCCAGGGGACTGCTTGATCCAGCCACATCCTCATTCCCTGAGCGGATTCAGATGTGAGCCCTTCATCTACAGAATCACATCTAATTCCCTGGGGCCAAGCCCAACGCCCAGCCCACAGGAAGGGCTCCACCCGGTTTGCTGAATGAATAAAGAAAGGCACCAGAGGACAAGGGAATTGGTGAGGGAGGAAAACCAAGGTTGATTGAACACCTGTGACAAGCTGGGTGTTCTTCACAGGCTACCTCACTCAAGCCCCGGCCATCATGCCCCCCTAAAAAAGTGATTCAACTGAAGCTCAAGGAGGAGCTTGTTATTCAGGTCAATAGCAGATGGGGCTGTCTAGTCCCAGGCCCCCCCTTCACTCAGAGTCGATACAGAAAGTGCCATGAGGCAGGACGTGAATCTCTTGTCCACCGTTGTCTCCCAGTGCCCAGCACATGGCCTGGCTCAGAGGAGATGCCCAGTTGGTCTGCGAGCTTTGGCTGTAACCATGTTGGGGTCCTCTGGTCAGCAGTTGGAGGGGATCGAAGCAGGCAAGTCCCAGGCTCGGGACCCGGGCCACGAGGCCTCATGAGACAGAGCCCCTCCCCACCAGCTGCTCCCGCCTCCCCAGCGTTGGCCCTCCTAGGAGAGCCGCCCACCCTGCGTTGCTGGCTGAGGGCTTCAGCAGACAGAGTCCCTGGGCCAAGCAAACCCCGAGGTCCCCAAACTTTCCACTTCTGTAAAGTGCTCTGATCTTGTCAAATTGCTACCAGAGGAGTCATAGCTGAGTGAACACTTGCCAGGTTCCCGTGGCTCTCCCGAGAGCTGTCACCGTCCTCATCCATCATAATTGAAGCAGTCCACCTGCTCCGGGCCCATCTTTCAACTGCAATGATGGCTGAGATGCGATAGATGTGTCTTGTCATCACCTTGACTTTTTTTGGAGAACACAAAGGTCAGAAGGGATCCTGGGGTGGGGGAAGCCCTGATCTCAGGGTGGAGGGATGACCGCCTCTCCCACTGAGTGCCAATCTTCCCCATGGCCATCTGCTACAGCCCTCCAGCCGCCTCTCTCTACCAGGTCCAGAGACTCCCTTCACTGCAAGACCCCAGGTTCCTGCACCTGTCTGCCATCTCTGATTCTGCAGAAAGACAAACTCCAGGGGGCCAGTGGGGTTTGGGAGGCACTGACTTTCGTGATCCCCAGGATTTGGGACAAATCTAAGACACTAACTTTTATATGTGCCTTCCTCTCCATCCATACCCATGGACACTACTGGCCTTGGACCTGTTTGGGAAGAGAAATGGTTATCATTGGTTATCTGCTCTCAAGTCCATTAATTAAGGCCATAGGTATGAACAGGTGCTGAGACAAGCATCAGGTTGCCTTGTCTCTAGGGCTCCAGCCCCAGTCCGGTCAGGGAAGTCATCTTCCTGCTTAAAGCTTTGCCTGTTCCCAGTCCTGCTCAGAGGCCTCCAGGCCTCCCTCTATATGCAGAATAAAGACCAAACCCCTTGGTCTGGCACTCAAGGCCCTTGGCAATGTAGCACCAAAGAAGCAGTCAGTTTAAGGAAGAGTACAGGCCCCTAGAAGAATCAGTGCCCACTTAGCTTAAGAAATAATTCATTTTTTTTTTCATAGAGATGCTCAAAGAAGTGTCAAGAGAATAATGAGCTCCCTGCCTCAGGAGGCATTCAAGTGCAGTAGAATATCTCCTGGAAAGTTGCTGCTGCAGCTCTAGAACAGGTTCAAAGCAAAGAGGGAATTTGAACAGGGTGGCTCTTATATGCCTCCGACTCTGAGTTCTCTGACCCTCATCTCCCACCGTGACCACCTCCAGGCCTCATGCAGTTTCTTCAGTCAGGAGCACCCTTCGCCCTGCTGCCTGCAGTGGCCCCACTCTGCTATTCTTCCAACCAACGACATTTGCTGAGTACCTACTCTGTGCTGGGGATACCAAGGTTACTAAAATACTGTCCCTGCCCCTGACACCCCAACCAGCGGTCTCCCTCCTCCCACTGCCAGGGCTGCTGAGCCCAGCCAGCCAACACGACTCAGCTGGAGAGACCAGAGTGTTGCTCACTGTCCCCACTCTTCCCATCCAGAAAAACTGGCTCCTCTTTCACCATCACTGGCACTGTGATCAGGCACAAAGGTCTGTTTGCCCCTCTTCGCCAGAGCCCCTGGATGGGGTGGGGAGGGACTCAGGGGAGCAGCAGGCAGCAGTTTAGGGGGGCTCAGCCCAGGGCACCAGGGAGCCCCCAAAGCCCCAGATCACCTTGGACTACTTCCAGACCTCACAATATTCAGGAGCCAGGCCTCTGGTCTTGATTGATGGTTTGGTGACTCAGGAAAATCACAGTTTATTCTCCTCAGATCTGGGTCACAGCCCCTTACCTTATCTGGAGAGATCACCTGCTAGTAGGCAGAGAAACTGAGCCCTCGGGCCTCGCAATACCCAATCTACATTGTGCATGTGGCTTTAGATTTAAAGCCATAATCATCTTGGAAACTTGCAGGGTTTCCCTCCACAATGCAATTTTTATCTGAGCAATATTATTCTCCTCTTTGGCATCACATCTTACCCACTTCTGCTTGTCCAGAAGGGTTCTGGAATCCCAAGGAAGTACCCACAGGCTGAACGGAGGGAAACTCAGAATGGGAGGCACTGGGATGTGTGGTCCCCTTCCCTTTTCCCAGCCCCGGTGAGAATCATACAGTATCTGACTCATAAGTACTTAATACATTTTGGTTGTTACTATCATTATCCCCGTTAAAAAAAAATAGGGACACTGAAGGTACATCCCTTGTTGGGGGTTCCACAGCTGGGAAGTGGAAAAGCCAGAACTTGGGCCAGATCTGACTCCAAGCCTACCTCCGAGGCTCTCCCGGGTAGAGTTCTCAGGGTATAGGTTCTTTGTGTGGTTATGGTGTGATAGGAGGGGACTGAGACATTCGTGTCACCAAAGGTCCTCTTTCTGGGTGCACAGGCATTTGTGAACATGCCTCCTGTGAATGTGCACACCAGGGTAGTGTCCTGACCTCTGAAAAGACAGAAGCATCTGTGCAAACAGACTGTTGGCTGTTTAGATGATAACGCTCTGTTCCATGGGGTTCCCTAATCACCTCACCCATCCTCACCCCTGCCTCTGCTCCCTCTCACCCTCTGCCCCAGCCCAGAGGGTCACAAGGTAAGTCCCAGAGTTCCCAGTTCCTCAGGCCTCACCATCTCTCCTCTGGACATTGCAGTGGCTTCCTCTCTGCCTCCTGTCTCCTCTCCAGCCCGTGCTCCCTCTCAGGCTCCACAGCCCATGCTCCACACGGGCCGCCCTCTTTCCAGAGTCCCAGAATACACGTGACCATGTCATTTCCCTGCTGTGGGCTTTGCTCATCGGCCATGAGGCCCTGCATGTCTGGCTCCCCTCTGCTTTTCCCACCTCATCTTCCCCCTTTCCCATCCCACAGCTTCCTGCCCTTCTGCCTGTAACCTTCTTCCCCAACTATTGGAATTCCTTCCTTCCTTGAAGCCCTGCCAGCCCAGGGGGCTGGGGTGGAGAGGGGATGTCTCACTGCCCTCTCCTAGCACATTCCTTTGCCTGTCTGCAGCACTGACGTCCCCCTGCCTGGTGCCTTAGCTAGTGTCCCCATGTCTGTCTCTTTCCCTTATTAGCCTGTGAACCCACCGAGGACAGGAGGAAGCTCGACCACCTCTACTTCCCCAGCACCCAGCATTGAGGGCAATCAATGTTTTAGGAATGATTTCATGACAATAATTCTGCTTTAATTTTGTATAGTACTGTATTTCTGAAATCACGTTCCTATCAATTACCTCATTATAACCTTAAATTTCTCCTCCTGTGATGGGAGGCCAAATATTATGCCATTTGATGGATAAAGAAACTGAAGTTCAGTGAGATTAAATGCCTCCCCACCAAGATCACACAACTAGTGAGTGTGACCAGGCCGTGACCAGGCCCACGGGCCCTGAATCCCATTCCAGTGGTATATTCCACTACTCCAAGATTACCAAGCATGTTTAGAAATCTGAAAAACATCAAGGCATGAGAACATCGCCTGATGACTGTGGCCTGGAAAATGCTATTCTATTTTTGTTTTCTTTTGTTAAAGATTTTATTAATTTATTCATGAGAGACACAGAGAAAGAAGCAGAGACACAGGCAGAGGGAGAAGCAGGCTCCCCTAGGGAGCCTGATGTGGGACTCGATCCCCTGACCCGGGATCACACCCTGAGCCGAAGGCAGATGCTCACCACCCAGGCGCCCCAGTTTTGTTTTGTTTTTAAGGGAAATAAGGAAGATGGAATAAGTGAAATGCTCATTAGACAATTACAACCAACCACAAAACTCCACGATATCACCAGAAAGTGGAAGTTGATAGACTTCCTGGTTGGTTACCTTTGGTCCCTACAAGTTCCCTGGGTTTTGCCACTCAGCCTGCTGAGTGTTCAGGCTTGTCTTAGCTGACTTCTTTAAGCCGTGTGTGTGTGTGTGTGTGTGTGTGTGTGTGTGTGTGTGTTGAGAGAGAGAGAGGGAGAGAGAGAAATCCTCTAAATTACCCAGTACCGGCCACCCCATCCAGGGGCTCAGGTCTTGTTTCTTAATGATGATTGATGGCTTTGAAGATGCAGTGGATCAATAGGGTCTGAATTCCTAAACTCTTGACAAGAACTCACACACACATCTCAATGCCTGCCACACAAAGCAGATGGGAGCCCTGTCCCTCACCCTTCTGCTGCTGCCATGGTCAGATCACCCAGAACCGGCCTCGTGGGGTCGCTCAGAGAAATGGCTCCCAGGATTTGGTCTGCAGTGTGGCAGCAGTCCCTTCATTCACTCAACAAACATCTCGCTGTGTTCCCTGTAAAGGATTGTACTTGGATTGGGGGGCAGGCAGAGACAGGGGAGGGCGGGAGACGGTGAAGGCCTGCCCGCCACCCTAATGGAACCGCCACCCTAATGGAACCGGGAGCAGGGAAGGAGGTGAAGCCATCCAGCACCACCTGATGCGCGCTCGGAAAGACAAACGCTGAGCTCAGAGCTCTGCTGCGCACCTGGCATTGCGCCCAGCCTCCTACCCCTATCCTCTCGCAAAACCCAAGTCCTCAGGACAAACCCGTGGGGCGCTTATTGCTGTCATCCCTGCCTTACAGGAGGGGCAAAGCCCGGTGAGGTCATCTGCCCAAGGTCACAGAGCTAGGAAGTGGCGGAGGCAAGACTGGGGGCTAGAGTCCTCGCGCTGGCACAAAGTTTTCCGGGAGGGAGACGTTACCCGGGCACGGAGGGAGGAGGACGGTGATCAGGGAAGAGGAGGCCTGTGAGCCAGATCTCCAAGGACAAGTTGGATTTGGGAAGAAAAAAAAAAAGAAAAGAAAAGAAAGAAAAAGAGGGGGCGCATTCTAGCCAGGTCCCACAGCTGGAGCAAGGACAAGGGACGCAGGCAGGAGGAGTAGGTGGCTTTGCGCAGAGCAGAGGCGCCAGGGAGAGCGCCCGGCGGGATGGCGCTGGCAGGTGGCTGCGGTGAAGCGAGTCGGGCCGGGAGCCTGGGGGGGGGGGGGGCGGGCACCGAGGGCGAGCCGGGCCCGGGAGCCTGGGGGGGTCACCGAGGGCGAGCCGGGCGCGGGAGCCTGGGGGGGTCACCGAGGGCGAGCCGGGCGCGGGAGCCTGGGGGGGTGTGGGGGGGCGCCGAGGGCGAGCCGGGCCCGGGAGCCTGGGGGGGGGGGCGCCGAGGGCGAGCCGGGCCCGGGAGCCTGCGGGGGGGGCACCGAGGGCGAGCCGGGCCCGGGAGCCTGGGGGGGGGCACCGAGGGCGAGGCTTCGGGGGCAGGGGAGGCGCGCCCGCAGGGCTGTGAATGCCGCAGTGCACCCGGGGGCGGGCAGGGGGCCTGGGTGCGCCCGCAGCTCCCGCGGGGGGGGCGGGTAGCGGGGCGGCGGGCGGAGGCTCCCCCTCGACAGGTAAGTGATTGGATTAAGAGGCCTGTCTGACAGGTTGTCCGTTCAGCCGCGGAGGCTAATCAACTTCCCCATCCTGTCTGCTAATAAATCCTGCTCGGGGACCGCTCCGCCTGATGATCTCTCCTCGGGGACCGCGGGGGCCGCTCCCGGAGAACACTCCCGCAGTCCATTAAGGAGCCGCCTCGCGCCTGTCAGGCCCCAGGCCCGGGGAGTCTCGGGAGGTGCCCATCACCCAGGGGCGCATTGTTCGGCCGCCGCGGGGCTCGCTCCGAAGGGGCCCGCGCTCGGCCGCCCCGGCCCGGGGAGGGGGGGCTCCCCGCGTGAACTGGGAGGCGGGGGTCGGTGGGCCCAAATATCCATCTATAGAGAAGATGGATAAAGAAATTAAAAGCTTTAATTATTTTCTCGGGTTCGCTGCGACTCAAGAGAGCCAGCGGAAAGCTGTCGGGGAAGGCCCGACTCTCCAGAAGCTGCACTAGTTTAGCTGAGCTGCAGCGATTACTCCCCACCCCACCCCCCCAACACACACACCCCAAAAGGCACCAGCGGGGGCAGAGACACAATTTGCTTTGTTGCTCCAGATAAAAAGTACAGGCGTTTTGACTTGAGACGTGGCTATCTTTGGGGGGAAATAGGATGGGTCCCCACCCCAAACACACACACACACACACACACACACACACACCCCTACCACCAGCCCTCTCATCTGTGCAGTGTCTATGGGCAGAGTTCTAACCCGCATTTCATCAGATCTGAAGAACCTCCAAGGGCGTTATTAAATATGTGAAATACGCCAGAAATATTCAAGCAATCCCCATCTGGCCCTGGGAGGGAGGAAGAAAGGACTGGGAAAGTAATAAAGTGTGTTTATTTTTTAATCTAGATGACATGTTTTACATCATTAAAAAGGACAATTATTTTTAAAATTCAGCCTGCACGCTTCAATGGTTCAGGAGGCCTGCCGCCCTGGAATCCATCAGAACCTCCCTCCACCGCCAGACCTGGGTCCACCCTCAAGGCCAAGCTGCATTTTTAAACATTCAAAACCAAGGAGGCGATTGTGAGTCCTTTAAAAAGCCGTCATCTCTAAATCACCTTTCTGGGGGGAGGGAGGGGATTTCCGCTCTCAAGGCTCAGAGCGTCCTAAGCTCAGAGAGAGACCTGCGGAGGCTGGTGGAAGCCGGACAGGATTCAGAATGCCGGAGCCTTAGGCAAACCACCCATATCCTTGACATGAACACCAGTGATCCTATTATGAAAACCCTGCTGATTGCTCTCCAGAGTGAGCCTCACCTGGGTGCTCTAACGCGCCCAGGGTCACACCCTAGTGCAGGAAGCAGCTGGCATTTCTGTCCCATCATCTGAGGCCAAGCCCAAGTCCCTTTCTAGAACACCCAACAGCTGGCTTCCAAAACTGTTCCTCACCTTCATCCCTCGGTACTCTTGGTCTGCTTTGGACACATGCCTGGCAGTCAGTGTATTAAATTGTACGTCTGCCTAAAAGTACGCATCCTTTCTGATTCATCCTTTCTGATTCAGACATTTCTAGAAATGTCTAGGAATACAAGCAAATCATTGAAAACATTATGCAAAGAGTAGTCTTAAAGATGTTCATCATAGTATTATTTATATCCCATCAAACCAAATGAAATGACCATTTCCTAGGGTAAGGACAACCAAATATCAGAAATTTCATATTGTTCACTTTAAGAATATAAAAAAATTAGAAATACCCAAATGCCCAATAAAAGGGATGGTTGGCTATTTTTCAGAGACTACTGGAATACTATGTAGCTGTGGGAAATGATATCACAGAATTATATTTGGTAGAACGTAAGACTTCAAAATTATATTAAATAAAAAATAATGCATACAGTTCAATCGGTTTTCTGTTAGAACGAAAAAGAAACATGAAGAGATAAGGACAGACCCCAAGGTGTTCAAAGGATTTTCCCTTGACTCGGATATTGTGCATGATTTTTATTTTCTTCTTTTGATTTATCTGTATTTTCTGACTTTAATAACACGTGCACAGCTTGTATAATAATTAAAGTAAGCAATAAAGAATGTTTACCAAACACAATAACAAAGTATGAGGCCCAGAGCTGAATCGGAGCTTCTGACTGACCAAAACTGAAGAGAGGAGACTGGCCAGCCACAGCCCCACCAGCACACCTGCCTCCGCACTTCGTTGCTGGCTGGAGGCAGGCAGGGGTAGCGGGTCAGAAGCTCTGAGAAGGGTCAGTAGACTGAGGTGGTGCCCAGTCCACCCTCTTGGGCAGTTGCCAGGACTACGTGAGCTGCCTGGAGGGCCAGGTGTGGCCTGGGGGCAAAAGCAAGCGGAGCAGGAAGCCAGTGTACAAGGATGATTTCCTTTTGAAGAAAAGCTAGATTTCTAGCGTCTGAGTGTGGCTCTGAGAAAGACAGAGTGGGTAAACCCAGATCAGTCACAGATCTGCCGCCCTGTCACCACAACTCTTGGTGCTTGGTCTCCAGGTGGCCAGACAGCACTTGGGGCCTTTCATCGGGGCGTCTGCTCTCACATTTCCTTACAACTTCTGCTCTTGCCTCACTCATACCACACTACAGGCAAGAAGGTTGTTTTAGCAGAATCAGAGAGCAATTTAAAAGAACAAGGGAAAAAGCGTAAGACCAAAGGATGGAGGATGATGCCTCATTTGTCAGAGTCATTCATTTTTTTTCCCACTCCCAAGGGCATTAAAAACTGCCTGGGCTGGAGGACAGAAGAGAGGGTCGTCGGTCAGATGCTGGAGGGGTCCTTGAGAAGGGTCTGGAACCCAGCTGAGCCCAGGGGTGAGGGATAACAGAAATCTCAGGTGGATCTGCAGAGATCTGAAAGTGAGGGTGGCCAAGGCCTCTTCTCAGGAGGGCTGCCAGGGAAGCACAAGCCTGGTAGTGCTCTGACGTGGGAGTGAGGATGGAGGGACAGAGCAGAAGGGACCTTGGGGAGCCTGGGGAGCTTCCTGCCTCGTGAGAGAGCAGCTGGATTTTCCCTTGTCCCCAGCAGCCTCTGATGTAGCTGAGGTCACACCACTTCCAGAGACTTCTGCCCTGGGAGGGAGGGAGGGAAGAAGGAATGGTGAGCCACAGCCTGTGGGCATCAGTGCTGACACCCTAGGACCATGCCTCTCCAAGGCTGACACCTGGAATGGGTGTCAGAACACAGACAGCCACCTGCTCTCTTATGCCAAGGCACTAAGTGAGCCCCACTCAAAATGTAGACACAATCTAGTGGATGAAGGGTGGGGAGAGAGACCCCAAATTAATGAGATTGCTTCAAATTCACTGGGATGACCTTGTAGCCATGCGGCTGAATGACAGCTCAAATGAGAAGGTAAGCCCTGGAGAAAAAGACAGAGTCACCTTTCTTGCCAACCAGTTTGTCACCTGAGATTGGGTGAGCGGATGGCAAGGTCCCACTGAGCATCATGCTTGTGGTCTGCATCTTCTCAGGCGCTCTGGCAGCCAAGAGGCAGGAAAGGCCAGACAACAGATGGACAGGGCAGGAGAACTTAGAGACCTGGAGGGGCCCTTGGAAATTATTATGCCCACTGTCTGGCTGGACAGGTAGGGAAACTAAGGCAGAGAGAAGCAGGGAGGTGCTTGGGGTCACAGGTAAACCCATGGCAGAGCCAGATTTGGGATTCAGCTCTTTCTAACATCAGGCACTACAAGTGGCCACAGTGCAACAGGGGAGAGTGTGGTGGACGTGTGGCACTGCAGAGCTGCCCCTAGGGGGTGTGGCTGGGTGGGTGAACAAGCCCCCAGTCCAGTCTGCTCTCAGGGTCTAGCCCTGACGTGGGGTCTCCAGGAGCTCGCATGCATGCTGAGCCAGCTGTCTTCAGCCATGGTGTCCTGTTAATAATCGTGCTAACTGTCCCCACACCCGTCAGCACTAATCTCCCACACAGCCTTCCAGGGCCTGATTTATCAGAATGGAGGGCACGCTCTTACAGGGTCACAGCCCACCGCGGATCTCCAGCTCCTTTAGCAGTAAGTGGCGGAACATATTTTCTCTGCTAACACTACTGTATGTTACAGGATAGATTATTTTAAGAATCAAGACTAAATTGAAACAAGGCAGGCTTGATTTTTTTCCCCCAGAAGTATAGGAGAGGGTCATCTATCAGCAGATGCGGTGGGCACAGTGCTAGAGAGTGACTCAAAGCCCAGGAGGGAGGTTTCAGCTTCCAGCACTTAGTTGCCCAAGTGACCTTGGGCAAGTCACTTACCCTCACTGAACCTCAGCTTCCTCATCAATAAAGGGGGTCACTAGCTCCTGTCCTGGTATATCAGATGGTCTTACAAAAAGAAAATACAAACCAGATATTCTGCCAGGAAAGACACATCCATACACAGCATACACTTGGCCTATAAACTCAGGAAAAAGATGTTCTAAATCCAAATCATCGTAGAAATACAGATTAAACCAGCTGGGGGACCTTTTTGGTGATCAAATTCACAAAAATCAAAAGATTATAAAAGCCAGCATCGGTGCATGTGAGGGAATACTCACACTTTCAAACACCATTGTTGAGAATATAAATCAGAACGACCTTTATGGAGGGCAAATTTGGCTGTTACAGTCAGCTTCCCCTCTGACACAGCAACTCCAAACCCAGGAATTTGTCCAGAGGAAATAATTAACTGAGTGAACAAAGAGGTAAGAATTTCAAGAATTTTATTCCAGAATCTGCTTATGGGAGTTTTTTTTAAAAAGGGAAACAATGTAAGTATCTGATTGTTAGTAACTGGTTAAAGTATAAATATTATATATCCAATTTAACATTTAGCGGTCCAAAACCAATAGTGACACAAAATTATTCATTGTCTGGTTTGGTAAAAAGGCAGGCTACAAGACAGGAGGTAGCATGAAATCTATGCAGGAAAAAAATGCCAAAATATCAACGATGGAGCGTCAGTGGGCAACGGGCTTGTAAGTGATTTTTTATTTTCTTCTTTGTGCTTATTTGCATCTTCAACACGTTCTACAGTGGTCATTACATTCTTAATTTTAAAAGAATCGAGATTATTTATGGTACTAATAACTATCCTTACTCTGTCTCCCCAGGGTGGGAGTAATGTTCAAAGTGCAGATGCTAAGGAAACGGACTGCATGGAGGATTAGGAGCCCACTGTTCCCCCTGAGGCTCCTGCGCGGCACCAGAGTTGATCAGTTATTTCTCAGTGTCCTCCATTCACCTGTTTCTGTCTCTCTCCAGGTTCTGGCCACACACTCTCTTCTTTTATGTTATTTACATACCCATCCCTCCTCCTGGTCTAGAGGTCACTGATGCAGGGGCCACTGTGCCTTGCCATCACCACCCAGTCAGAGCTTGTCCTGGAACTATTATCCAGTGAATACCTGTTGAATTAATCTAAATGCCCAGCAGCTAGTGCTAGATTTCCTTGGATACACCTCTCTGCCTCCTGGCACCTTCCAGAGGGGTCAGTTGCCCTTATCTGATCTGTGGGCACAGAAAAGGCCCACATGCAGCCCTGTTCTCACCTTATTCATCCAGAAGGCTGCCTACAGCTTGCTGGTCCATTGAAATCTCAGCTCCAACCCCTCCTCTATAGGCAGTGGCGGTACAGACATGATTTCCTTGGAACCTCATAACAATCCCACAGCGTTAAGGTTTCTCAGCCCTATTTTATAGACAAGGAAACAGGGGCTCTGAGAACTGTAATGAGTTGCCCATAGAACTACTTAGAAAAGGATCTTGTGCTCCCACACTCAAGTACAGTGCTCTGAGCATGCTTTCTTAGCTCAGGGCAGCAGAAACCCAGACCGGGTGGATACTCTGAAGCCTCTACACAGATAATGTCTCAGAGGGTTGTGAGGGATTACATCAGAGGGGGAAGCTCCACACACAGGATCTAGCTCATGCTGGTCAGGCGAACCTTTAACAAAAGGCAGCCTCCAGACACTGCTGCCCCGCCGGGCCTCCTTCTGTGCTTCTCCATGAGAATGGCCCTTCCTCCCCTGTGCCCCACACTCACCAGAAAGCCTGAAGGCAGGCAACCTCCTTTTCCACCTGTCACCCAGATAAGGACTCCAAATTCCTTCTACCACTTCTTTACTGAGCAGAGAGGGAGGAACGGAATAATGAGATTAAGAGAAGAGGCGATTGACAGGGTGTGTCTCTGCCACTGACTCACTATGGACATGTCACTTTGATAGTGGGATGAGTAATGACCTTCCCAAACATCAGGTCTAACCGTTGAATTAGATTGCAAATCTTAACCTTGCATAGCAAAATAGACTTAGCAGATATGACTAAATTAAGCATCTGAGGATGAAGAGATTGTCCTTGATTATCCAGGTGGGCCCTGAATGCAATCACAAGTGTCCTTATAGGAGAGAGGCAAAGGGAGGGGCACCTGGGTGGCTCAGGTGGTTAAGTGTCTGCCTTCACCCAAGTCATGGTCCCAGGGTCCTGGGATCAAGCCCCACATTGGGCTCTCTGCTCAATGGGGAATCTGCTTCTCCTTCTCCCTCTGCCCCTCCTCCCCATGTTCATGTGCTCTCCTCCCCCCAATAAATAAATAAAATCTTTTTAAAAAATGAGAGAAGCAGAGGGAGGGAGATTTGACACAGACAGGAGACACGGTAATGTGACTACAGAGGCAGAGATGGCAGTGATGTAGCCACAAGCCAAGGGATGCTGGCAGCCACCAAGAACTGAAGGGGCAAAGAACAGATTCTCCCTTAGAGCTTCCAGAAGGGCTATGGCCCTGCCAACTCTTTAACTTTGTCCGAGTGAAACTGATTTCGGACTTCTGGCCTCAAGAACCATGAGAGAATAAACTTCATGTTCACGGCCACCAAGCTTGTAGGAATTTGCGATAGCAGTCACAAGAAACTAGTACACATACCCTCTCTGAGCCCGTGGGAAAGTTCTGCAATCCCATGCTTTTAAACCCAGAGGGCTAAATGAATCTTCCTGTTAAATAATGAAGAAAGTGACTCACTTCTGGCTTGTTATCCGTTGACATCAAATGTACCCTTCTCAACACCAGAGGACCAGGACAGGATTGAGCAAAACCTCAGTGCCCTCGGAGATGGGTTAGGCATTCTCAAAAGTGCTCCACCCAGCCCCGGGACCCCACGACTGGCACAGCTCACCTGTACTCTTTTTATATGTGGGTTGCTACGTTTACTATTGTTTAAGACAAGATTTCTGGGACGCCTGGGTGGCTCAGTAGTTGAGCATCTGCCTTCGGCTCAGGTTGCAATCCTGGGGTCCTAGGATCAAGTCCTGCATTGGGCTCCCCGCATGGAGCCTGCTTCTCCCTCTGCCTTTGTCTCTGCCTCTGTGTGTGTGTGTGTCTCATGAATAAATAAATAAAATGTTTAAAAAAAAAAGGAAGGAAGGAAGGAAGGAAGGAAGGAAGGAAGGAAGGAAGGAAGGAAGGAAAAAGAGAAAGAAGAAAGAAAGAAAGAAAGAAAGAAAGAAAGAAAGAAAGAAAAAGAAAGAAAGAAAGAAAGAGGGAAGGAAGGAGAAAGAAAGAAAGAAAGAAAGAAAGAAAGAAAGAAAGAAAGAAAGAAAGAAAAGATTTCTGATCTTTAAAAAAAAAAAAAAAGTTTTGGCATAGTCCCAAAGAATGTAATTTTAGAAAATGAAGCAGCAGCAGAATGAATTGTAAAAGCCACTGGTCTACCCGATGCCTTCCTATACAGACCAACACCCAGAGAGGAAGGGAGGGACTCGCCCAGGGTCACAAGGCCAGTCAGCAGCAGCCTTGGTCACAACTCAGGCCTTCCAGCTCCTCTCACCCACACACATTCATGCATGCTCTCTCTCTCTTTCTCTCTCTCAATTAGATTTCTAGTTCTCCCGGGTACACCAGGTTTTATCCTCAGGGAGTCACTGTAGTATTAGTTTCCTGGAGCTGTTGTATCAAATTACCACCAACTGGGTGGTTTTAAACAACAGAAATGTATTCTCTCACAAATCAAGGTGTCAGCCAGGGCTGTGCTCACTGTGAAGGCTCCAGGGGAGAATCCTTCCTCGCCTCTCCCTGGCTTCTGGTGGCTCCTGGAAATCCTTGTCAGTCCTTCTCTTGTAGATGCGTCCTTTCCTGTCTCTGTCTTCGTTGTCAACGGGGACTTCTCCCATGTGTGTCTCCTGTGTCCCTGTTTGTCTTCTTGTAAGGACACCAGCCACTGGATTAGGATCCACTAGCATATGCTGCCCTCTTAACTTGAATACATCTGCAGAGACCCTATATCCCATTCACAGGCTCCAGGAGGGACACTATTCACCCCAGAACAGCCATCTATTTGGGTTCTTTATCCAAACAAATGAATATCAGAGGCTTGAGAAATAGCCAGCAATAGCCAAATAACTAAGCATCTGAAGCATTTTCTCCACATCTTTCTCTCTGCTTCGTACGGTAGAACGTGTGGCCGGTTCTGCCCTTTCTGAACCCTGTGTTCCTCAAGGGCAAAAGGAGTTCCCAGCTCTGGCACAAAGGAAGGCCTTAGGAACATCTGCTGAACAAATGAATGAAATGAGACATTTGGGGGCATAGCCCCAAGAATGTAATTTCCAGTAACTAAACAGCAGCCCCTTCATGATCTCTGATAACTTGCTGGTTTCACAGTGGGCCACGGCCTCCCCCTGCCACGTCAGGAACGGGACTGGCATCCGGTAACCGGGCAGCAGGGGGCAAGGTGGCCTAATGGATGGAGCCCCGGGGGGGGGGGGGGGGGGGGGGGGGGGGGCGTGGAGGGGAGGGAGCGGTTGAGTTTGGTTCCACACACACCCAGCCAGCAGAGTCTCAGAATCAAAGCGCTTCCAATTGCAAGAACTCTGGGGAAAAAAATCTAGGCCAATTCCTTTTTGTACAGAGAAACAGGCCCAGACAGAAAGACTCTTGCCCGAGTTCACAGAGAGTTAGGATCCCAAACTCCAGACTCCATTCCCTGGGCCGATTCTAGTGCTAACAGTCTTCCTGGGACCCATCCTTAACAAATGATCAAAGAGCTAATCAATTTAACATGAGACTCTTTTTTTTTTTTTTTTCTAAGGTTGAAGCAGAGAGATTTTTTAAAAATATTTAAAAATATTTTATTTGTTTATTCATGAGAGACACAGGCAGAGGGAGAAGCAGGTTCCATACAGGGCGCCCTACATCGTGGGACTCATCCCCTGTCCCTAGGATCACAACCTGGGCCAAAGGTGGCGCTAAACCGCTGAGCCACCTGGGCTGCCCCTAACAGGAGACTTTTAAAGGGCCTCCTCCTGATTTAATTCTATGTACACAATGTCTGTCCCCTTTGACCTAGTGATGCTTCCAGAAATGTGCTCCGATGTGCATAAAGATGTTCAACGTGGTGTTGTTTATAAGAGAGAAAAATTGAAAACAACATAAATTTCAACAGTAGGGGTCTGGTTTAATAAATTATGATAGATCTGTTTTATGGAATATTGCTAAAAATAAATACTTTCAGAAGAATATTTATAAAGAAAATGTTCATGACAGAAAATCAGGGAAATAATACATACACTACTATATGTGTATTACTATACGTATATATCCTCGGACTTTATACCTCAGCAAAGGTGGTCCCTGCCTTGGGTCCCACAGTTGAGGGTGTTCTGCATTTCATAAACTCACACGTACACACAAATAGTTATTACAGAAGACATGAGCACTTCTGTTACTAGGGACATGGTGCCCCGCATCGCATAGCATAACCCCAAACATCAGCTCCACTAACATCACTCAAGCTCCAAGAAATGTGTTTCCACCTTTTGCCCTCTGTTCTTGACACAAAAGAGGACCAAATTGCCACCACACTGGGTGGAGCGTGTTGCTGCTGACAAGAGAGACAGACACCACTGCAGAGCGTAGGGAAGATGTGAGCAGTAGATGCACCGAAATAAGAGAAAAGACAAATGAATTTGTCACTTTCTCATAGATAGCATGAAATGCAAACCTTTCTTGCATAACCTAGTATCATCTCCCAGTAGTGCAAAGTGTCCATCTCTTTGCTTTTCTTCATGTTCTAATTCATGGTTCCAGACGTACTTACTAATTAGCACAATACTTGCAACAGCTGTACATAACAGCTGAGGAATATTTTGCAAAATCAAATAATTCATTTTACCCTTAAACTTGTATATATGTAGATTTAGACCAAAAAATGGATGAAGCATAATACCAACCCTTTACACTGACAACTAGAGGAATGTTGACTATTAAAAGAGCATAGTTTGGGGGTGCCTGGGTGGCTCAGTCAGTTAGGTGTCCAACTCTTGATTTTGGCTCAGGTCATGATCCCAGGGTGGTGACACTGAACCCTGTGTTGGGCTGCGCACTCAGCAGGGAGTCTGCTTGAGATTCTCTCCCTCCCCCTCTACTCCTCCCCCTGCTCACACTCTCTCTCTCTCAAATAAATCTTTTTTTTAAAAAAGGAGTGTAGTTTTAATTTAATCAAATGTTTAAAATTAAAAACTTCAGCTTTATTGAAATGATTTTGATCTAAATTTTTAATATTTACTGGTTATAATTAGAATTTTGCCTTTTCATCCTAATAATTTTGCATAGTTTAGAATCACAATAACTCTTTTATTTCTTTTTTTTAAGATTTTATTTGTTTATTTGAGAGAGACAGCACAAGCAAGGAGCAGGGACAGAGGGAGAAGCAGGTTCCCTGCTGAGCAGGGAGCCAGACATGGGGCTCAATGCCAGGACCCTGGGACCATGACCTGAGCCGAAGGTAGATGCTTAACTGACTGAGCCACCCAGGTACCCTGAAAATAACTCTTTTAGGAAATGATCTTGAAATCAATATTTAAACATGTGGTATGTGGGATACCAATAGTATTCTTGCCCTGGGCTCCTCAAATGTATGGGTTAGGCCTGTGTTTAGAAAAAGATCCTGACAGAAAATACACCAGGATTTTGAATTAGATTATGGGGTTGCAGATTTTTATTTTATTCTTTTATTTTTTCCTTTGTATTTTTCCCAGATTTTCTATAGTAAACACAGAACACAACAAAACATCAGGAAAAAACCCACAGTTAAGTGTATATTTTGAAGCACTGCATGTTATATCTGGGCAGCTCTCCAACCCCACCCCAACTTGAAGGACTTTCCACCTGCAACCAGGATCCCAGGTTTCTAATTCTGTCTGTCTGCTCCCAGAACCACCCCAGACTTTCAGCAGGAGAGACCCAAGGGGGGCTCCACTCTCAGCCCACCCTGAGCACTTCCCCCCTTTGCCGGCAGTGGTGTTTGTTAACGAGACTATGTAAAGCTGCCCCTGAATGCCTCCGGAGCCCCACACTTCTAGAAAACAGCATTCTCACCTTGGGGTTTCCCCCACCCCGCAAAGCATTTAACTCAGAGCTACTAGGTGGAAACCCAGTGCCCTCCCTGGCATCTCCCTCCGGACAGGGCCAAACGCCCCACCATCTGACCTTCCAGGAGCTTCCTCTGGAAGATGATCAAGCACATAACGGGGAGAGGGGGTGCCGTTACAGTTCTACAGATCAGTTCTTGAGACTGGGCAGGTGTCATTTCCCCCATAAAGAGAACAGACAATGAAGGAAAACATCTGCATTTCTCCAGAGACAATCACAGTGGGAACAGAGAGATGGAGAAGGCAGGAGGATCTCACTGGCTCCCATCCAATCCCAGGGGAGCTCTGACACCTGTTGCTGCCCACCCAGTCTGGCAGCTGGGAGTGAATGCGGGCTGCACACCCCAGCCAGGTGGTCTCCCAGGTAGAAAGCACTTCCTGGAATTGGGAAGGAGGCTGTTGTCACCCTGTACCCTATAGGATCCCCAAAGGGCAAAGCCAGGAGGGCCTCATGAGGCTTCTCTCCACCCCCCACCCCATACACCACATAGCCTGAAGCCTTGCCTCCCACTGTGATGTTTTAAATTGAGCACAGGACTGGCCACATTCTTCAGAGACATACTTCAGGGTGGCTTTTGTTGTGGTTGTTTAGAAAGTATCTCCACCTGAAAGCTGCCACTAGGAAGTGCTTCTATGGGGGGCCCCAACCTGGGGCTCTCATTACAATGCAGACTCCTGGGCCCTGGCCCAAACTTGATAAACCAACCTCTAGGGATGGAGCCCAGACGTCTGCATCTGAAATAAACTACCCCCGTGCTGTGCTCCTGATACTAAATTTGCTAAAAGTTACCAACCACAGCTGAGGACAGGTACAGAAAATCTCATGGCCCTGCTTCATGACACCTCCCACCATGTGCTCCTGCAGCAGGGCCCCCATTCAGCTGGGTCCAGACTCCTAGTGCCCCAAGCAGTGGGACCCTTGACCCCAGCTCTTTCTTCCTGAGTCTAACACCGCTTTCTGTGATTGGACAGGAGCATTAAATAGCTCCATTCCCCCTGGGAAGCCTGCAGCCACAGTTAAAAGTACTCAGGGCCACAGCTACCCAGAGCTGAGCACTACTTTACTTATGACAGGTGGGCATCTTTGGTGCTCTCTCCCACCAGCATCACTGGGACCCGGGCTCCCCACCCACTCTGCCCCACAGCCACACCTGCCTCTGCCTACTGTGCTCTCCCCTCCCCTCTCCTGACTTGGTACATTCCCCGGGCTCCCCGAAGGGCATCGTGGACTCTGCAGTCCTGGTAAATTTGACATGAGTAATGAATATATTGATATATGTCACCCTATCCTGAGCCCAACTCCATAAACACAAGGATGGGGCCTTGTGGGGATGGGGTTCACCCTCTACTATCTCCTGAACATTCAGTACAGAGTCTGGCACATTGTGGGAACCTAATAAATAATCGAATACATGGATATATGAACAGATCCCCACATTAACCTATGAAGCAAGAACTATTATCCTCACTTTTCTGCTGAGGTCCTGAGACAAGGTCAAGGAATGTACTCATACTGTCTAGCTACTAATCAGCAGAACAGCCCTGGACCCCACTTTTCCAGCCCCAAACCTTCAAGCTCTACCTCGGCCTCAGGGAGGCTTCAGGAGCAGCCGGGCCTGGGGTGCCTTTGGGAACTGGTTTGCGGTCTGGACTGAGACCTGGGAGTGTCTTCACTTAAAAATTCTGTCTTGCTCTTGCTCCCAGAGGTCCATTTCTGCCTCTCCTTTTCTCTTCTCTCCCTTTTCTTCCTTCTCAGGCCTCCCTAGCACACCGTCTAGCACAGCCTCAGAGAGTTGCAAAGCCCCAGTGAGCCCTCAATGGGAAACTTCTCAAAATAAAAGCAGAGTAGTGCTGGAGACAGAAAAAAAGAAGCCCACCATCACATCCAGGTGATTTGCTAGCCCTGCTGAGTCAGGGCAATAGAGGCACAGAAATATTGAAAAGAATTAGTGCCTTTTTCGTTTAAAGTCTTTCTTCAGGATAAAAGAAAAATAAATTTAAAAAAAATTAAAAAACAGCTCCTGAAGATAAAGCAAAGTATATTTGGAAAACTTGGAGAAACAGATATAATAATGATAATTGGAAACTAGCTTCCACCCTTTATAGCAAATCCTGATGAGATGCATCCTAAAGTGTAAACAGATTTGAACAATAAACTTATTGAACCATATACAATTATTTCTGGAGAGAAATGGATGAGCGGTTGGTTAGACAAATGGAAGAGGTGTGAATGATTCTTAACACTCTGATCTGGCAAAATGGTCCTTGGAAATTAATGGAACAAAAAATTATACCGGGGAAGAGAAGCATCATCAGGAGAAAGCACTAAACATAGGAACCATGAAATGAAAACGCATTCTTATGAATAAGAGAATTAATGAAATGAATTTAAGAAAAGGTCAAGTTGGGGAGAATATCAGATGGGCTGCAGCTCCACAAAGCCCCTAAATTTACTATGGCATTTGAAGCACAGGGTTCTGGAAGTACAAAGTCCCTGAGAAATCATCCATTCCGTGCTCTTTTTCTATAGTTGAAGTATCTCAGGTCCAGAGAGGGTGAGTGACTTGCCCAGGGCCACACAGTAAAGTGGGTACCGGTCTTTAGGCTGAATTCATGCCACATGTGGATCTAGTTGTGGCTCCATCTACTTTGAGCTGTGTTTAGTGACAGATGCTCTATCTTAGAGGCAGGAGACAAGCTCAAGGAGCTAGCTCAAGAGAGACTCCATATAGAAAACACACTCGCTGGAATTAGTCACTTTTTTAGAGTCAAATTCTCACCTACCACTTACGAGCTGTGATCTTGTAAGGCACTCCATCTTTCTGAGCTTCAGTCTCCTGGTTTGTAAAATGAGGCCAACGTTGCCTACTTTGCAAAATGAAATGAGATATCCCAGGAAGAGCACCTCATACTCAGTAGGATCTCAATAAATGGCATTATTGTCATAGGCAGGACCAGCATTCACTGCCTTAAAATTCTACAGTTATCCAGAAAGAAAAGAAAAATTTAATGGCAACAAAAGGAAAAACAAAACTAGAAGTTTGACAGGAAGAAATTAGGAATGAATGTGGTCCCACACTGTGTCTTTCCTCAGAGAAGTCAACCCCAGATTGCAGAAAAAACATCCTCACACAGTGGGTGCTGCCTGAGGAAGTGCCAGCAGCTCTTTCCCGGCCAGCTTCCTGGGATGATACTCCTGAGGACTATTACCTCCCTCCCTCAGGTGTTGGCCACCAGGGTCGGTCCACAGCATGTGGCCCCTGTTACTGGCCATGCCCACTTGGCAGGGGAGTGGGATTCACTTGTCTGGGTGCGGTTCGGGGGTCAAGAGCAAGAAGCACCCTGGGGAGGAGGCTCCACTTCCCAGCGGTCCTGGAGGGGCAGTCTGGCTAGGGCACAGGATTTTGTGGAGGTCAGGTGAGGTCATACACGTGGGGCTCCTGAGGTCTCCAGGGAAATGAGGAGAGAAGCCTAGTTAGCAACTAATTCTTGTCCTATTCCTGGGAGAAGTCAAAGTGTATTTAGCCGGAATTATTCTCACAAGATAATACCATGAAGAGCTTACTGGTGTACTGAGCTATGATGCTCAGCGCTCTGCACAGACACGAGCTAAGACAGTCTGCACACCAGGTAGGCTCAGGCTCTCCGTGTGGCCACAACCCCCTCAACTCTTCAGGATCTAGATTCTTCAGACCGAGTCGCCTATTTTGAGTGAATCAACTAGACAGCAGCAACACGTTCCAGCTCAAGTTCCGCCACGTTCATACAACCTTCCCGATGCCCTCATCACAGTCAACTCCCTCCTCCACCGCCTGCAACCCCATGATGATCACTGTCTTCACGGAATTTAAGATGAGCGGGTGTCAAGTGGCAACAAGTGAGGTCAGAGAGCCCCTTTCCCTTCGTGCCCGGTGCCTTTAGCAGCATCTAGCTGGGTACCTGGCATGTGGCCAGGGTTCAGAAGCGTTCTCAGAATTAAATTAAATTAAATAATCGTGGGAAATGTGGGGCTGGGCCAGATGGACTCAGAGGTCAAATATTTTTTCTTTTAGATTTTATTTATTCATTATTTAGATTTTATTCATTTATTCATTATTTATTTATTTATTCAAATTTTTAAAGATTTTATTTATTTATTATTTCATTTGTTTATTCACAGAGAGAGGCAGAGACACAGGCAGAGGGAGAAGCAGGCTCCACGCAGGGATCCCGATGTGGGACTCGATCCCGGGACCCCGGGATCACACCCTGAGCCAAGGCAGATGCTCAACCGCTGAGCCACCCAGGAGTCCCCAGAGGTCAAATTTTCTAAGAGTGATTTTTATTATTTTTCTCTCTCTTCTCCTTTGTAGGGAAATCCAAGGTAGTTCGCCCCAAGGAGCTTACCGTAAAGGTAATGGACTCTGTCCAGTCATGGGCTTGGCAGTGGCTGGAGAGCTGGATCCCAGCCCAGGAAGCTGCCTCCGGGAAGGGACAGAGGCTATCCTTTTGGCGATGGATAGACCCAGGGTCAAACTCCAGCTTTCCTGCTTATTACCTTGGGTTCTCATCTTCCTCATCTGCGACAAAAAGATAATACTATTTCCCTCGCAGGATGGTAGAGAGATTTAAACATGATAACGTGCAAAGCACCCGGCTCATAGTAGGCTCCTAAGTACAGCAGTTCCATTCTCCTTTCGTGTTTTGAAGGGACATGGTGGGATAGAAAAAGGCTCAGGCTTCAGAACTCCGGTGACCTGGACTAGATCTGAAAGCTCCCTCCTCGGCATGTATGTGTGTGACTTTGAGCAAGTTATTTCATATAAATCAAGCCTCTGTTCTCTTGTCTGTAGAGTAAAAATAATTGAATTTACTTTATTGGGTTTGAGGGGAGATTAAATGAGATTGGTAAAATGCAGAGAACACTGCCTGGAATTTATTCAATTCTAAAGAAGTGGGTACTATTAGGAATGTGTGAGGCATC
The DNA here is from genome assembly GCF_048164855.1 of Canis lupus baileyi. NCBI lineage: Eukaryota > Metazoa > Chordata > Mammalia > Carnivora > Canidae > Canis > Canis lupus. The sequence goes on along the minus strand of NC_132847.1, from coordinate 54,894,178 downwards.
TACGAGGCCCACAGACAGGGCTGGGCTCAGTGGATTTGGGGATCCTGGCTGAGAGGGCCTGCCAAGAGCTAGGAGCAGAGGATGCGCTAGGCAGAAAGCCTCCAGTCTGGTCGGCACCACAAAGAGCTCTGAGGCACCAGGGGCTGGACCATGGCGATCCTCCAGAGGTTCACAGCCCCTGGGATATAAAAACTTTCCAGGGCATACCCAGCACAGGTAACTTTCCTGGCTCCCAACTTCCATGTGAATTCTTTCCTAAAACTGACCTGCCTTTGGTGGAAGCATCATCCCAGTTTTCCATCCCCATCCTCCCTTCTATAATCCTTTTACTGTACAAACAGACTCATGTTATCATTTCACCTGAATCTTACTATGGCTGCATTGTCCAGTTGAGTCAGAAATTCTGGTGCATCAAATAAAGGGACAATTCTACAAATCGTGTTCTCAAGTTACCTTTAATCAAGGCACTTTAACCATCACTGTCCAAATCCAGGCGCCCCACATACAGTTGTCCGGGTTGTTCACTGCATTATTTCAGGGATTGCCATCTAAATCATAGTCTAGTGAATCATAGTGAATGGCTCTCCTTGGAGTTTTGTAGTGCACAGACAACATGGCTATATGCCCCCATCTATCTCATGAAGAGAAGTTTTTCCAATAATTTTTAACTATTTAATAATTATCAAAGTTTGCAGTACATTCCTGTTATTTTTATCGGGTTTGTATTACTGATAGTTGAAATGATAACTCAATCCAGAAGAATTTTCTTTAATTCTTAAAGGCTTATGGTCACAGGAAATAAAAAAATTCAATTTATATACATTTTTTTGTTGCAGAGAAGTATGATAGGAAAATCAATAAAAGACTTTCAAGCATAAAAATACATTACATTCGAATAAAATTCTGTGGGGGAAGTGGATTGGAAATACAATTTCCTACTGTTAAGTAAGAGCTCATTCGTGTATTTTTTAAAAGGATGGTAGTGGGTATCAAATTGCTATATGTGTATTTTATTGGACACATTTAAATAGCAATGTGAGAGTTTTATGTCACAATTTATATATTTATACCAGACATTATATCCTTTGTAATTATTTAAAACTGTTTATTTAAAATTATTTAAAATTGTTTATGATATTCTAGATGTCAACATTAAACTGTTCAAGAAGGGACATAGATTTTCAAAATTATTTTAGGGAGCAGAGCACTGAGCAAATTTAACCCCACTAATGCCGACCCCATTTTAGTTTATTTTCTTTTTTTTAAAAGATTTTATTTATTTATTTGAGAGAGAGAGCACAAGTAGTGGGAGGGGAAGAGGGAGGAGAAGCAGTCTCCTTGCTGAGCACAGAGCCCCACGCAGGGCTTGATCCCAGGACCCCAAGATCATGACCTGAGCAAAAGTCAGATGCTCAACCAACAGAGCCACCCAGATGTCCATTTTAGATGCCAGCCTGCTCCAGCAAATGGATGCATCCTCTCCACAGCAGAATATATATCCCCTTTTGGGAGGGTGAAGATGAAGGAATTCAATCAGGCCTCATCCCACACAGACCCTCAGAACTCAGGTGGTAGCTTAGAACTCTGGTTTCTCCTCCACCAAGGGCCCCTCACTGTGTGCCTGACACCATGCCTGGCACACCGTAGGCCTAAAATAAGTATGCCTACCCATGTGACAACCCCAAGTATAGGGAGATCTGCCTTTTTGCCAACAGAAAGTTCCAAAATAAAGCTTTGACCAACTTGCATGTATCAACTGTAAGGCATATAGATGGAATAGTCAAAGGTTTACGTATTTAACAAATTTAAAAATTTAGTTTCACATACAGTAATTTATATAAAATAAATTAATATACCAATGTAGTAATTATAAGTCCATATGTTAATTGAAACTTAACTTACTAATGTAAAGTCTTATATTAATTGGAAGGATATTTAGGGGCACTGCTTTTGTTCATGCTCACATTTAACACATGAAACAATTATATTCATTCTCTTCACATACCTCTTTGACATTAGTATCTTCATCACCACTAGAGCCACTTCTCGAGTCACCTGACACCACTTTCCAGAGCACATCATCGTCACTTCCATCCCTATCATTTAAGATACAAGATGTTTTGCATCCATGAATGATGCTGTCACTGGAAATTACACTCCTAGCCCCTAGTACCCATTCTCTATTCATGAGCTCTGCAAAGTAAACATTAGTGTATTGTTTTTTAAAGCAATCTTTAAAAGGCTTGTTTATAACATCCAACACTTGCAATTATAAGGAAAAATGACTAAATCTGTGGCTTAGTGTTTCTGTCTCCACTTTTGCTCTAGGAAGTGACCTCTATAAGCACTGGAAGCATAGCACTGATTGAAGTTATTGGGGATGAATATGTCATCCCCAAATGGTGCTTTTGGGTCAAATTAAATGAGAGCAAGTCCCATAACATGAGAAACTTAGTAAGGACTTGGACAGTAGGTAAATCTCACTTTTCTGAGAGATGATAATGGGTGAGTGGCTGGGTGGATGGATAGTTCGGTACTGGAGTCTTTAGAATTCAAGACACCACCACTCCAAGTTTGGGGCTTAATACAGGCTACCCTCCAGGTCCCTAGTTTTCTTCATCGGAATCTCCTCCAACTAACCCACCAGCATGATGGGTTCCAGTTTGTTCCAGAGGGACACTGGTGCCAGGGCTTTAGTAATTCAAACCAGAGAAAGGAAGTCATGTTAACCACGTCCTTCCTCTGCACACACAGAGCACCGGAGCCTTCTCCAACATCCTACTGTCTCCCAGCAAGGTTGTGAGGTGAGTGCTTACCAACATTTAGCCAATAGAACACAGGAGCTCTAGGCTTGTTTCAACTGCATTTACAGAGACACCGAAACTTGGCCAATAATTAATCTCCCAAGTAGTTACAAATGTATGCCCAGTGGCCCAGAGCTAGAAATCCCAGGTTGAAACCTTTGTTCCTCCACTTAAAAGACATATGACAAGTAGTGATTCGTTTAATCTTCCGGGCTTACTTTTCTCACCTCTAAAATGGGGGCAATAATATCTACCTCATAGAGTTATCATGAAGATTAAAATAATGGTACCTAGCCCAGAATCTGGGACACCATAAGCTCTGCCCATAAGAACCTGGAGTTATACTCAAGCTCTGAGGGTAGAAAATGTAATACAAAAAGAGAACCAGTTGCTCCTGGGAAGGACATAGCTTTCCCTGGACAGCAAGCGGCCACAATGTTTATCTCCATGCGTGTGAAATGCAAGAAAGATAGTACCCTGGGCCCTCACCCAGACACAGCACCAGAGATTCTAGCATGGATCTTGGAGTGTGACAAGCATCTTAAAAAAAACACGTTTGTGGCTTGTTTCTCTTATTACAAAAATGATACAGTTCATTATACAGTGGAGCAAAAAGAAAATTACAATCAACTCTAATTCCCAGAAATAACATCAGTTAGTATTTCAGTATACATCCTCTCAATTCTTTTTTGTTTGTTGGTTGTTTGTTTGTTTGCTCTTCCTCTTCTAATTGCAAACAAAGGAGCATACTCTCCATGTCATTTTGTCACTTGCTTTTCTCACCCTGTGGACATCTTTCTACACATTAACTATTATTTTACAACATTTTAATGATTACATAATGCTCTTCTAAGTGATTTTGCCATGCCTTTCTTTCCAATCCCCTTTCTTTGGGGGTTTTTGAGTTGTTTCTAAAGTTTTTCATTGCAAACTGAAGCCTGTTTGAATTCTATGGTGTATAAAGCACTTGCTTCATCACTTTGGATCTTCTCACTCACTTGGAAAGAGGGGAATGGGGATCATCCCTCTCTCCATTTGACAGGTGAGAAAACTGAGGCTGGGGAACAAAAAAATGGCTTGCTCAAGGTCACTCAGTAACTAGCAGAGCAGCTCCCAATCTGGGTCTTCTGAGCCTCTAGCTAGGCCAACTTCCTGACCTTCCTTTCCCCACTGCTGGCCTCAGGGAGTTACGAATCCTCCAAAGGATGCTCGTGTCTTGTCTGCCTCTTCTTTCCCAGGAGTATCTGGCTTAGAGGGACCATTTAACCCAAACCAGAAACTCAGAGCTCCCAATCCGAGTAGGTCCTCAAACACTCTCTAACCTATCATCCAGTTTTATTTTGATCATTGTAGTTATCATGATTTGTTACCTTCTTATTTATTTACTTGTCTTTTATATAGTCCAGTGATTCTCAGTGGGGCAGAACCAACCCCTAGTGATCAGGAGGCAAGGCATGGGCTTGTCTCACGAACTTACAATGCCCAATTTTTAACCAGACATCTGTGTGGGTCAAAAAACATGTATTTTTCTCTAAATCTAGACTCAAACTCCATCTTACACATGAGCACAAAGGATAGTATGCTTGGTTTAATTTACACTGACTTTCCCAGGAATGCAACCACCATGGAAATGAACATTATTTTACTTTCTTCAATTTGGAGTTTCCTCCTTTCAGAAAATGACATCACCCATGGGGGCACCCTTCATGGGATCTGAGTCTTGTATCAATCTGTACTTGTAGTTTTCACACTCAAAGCAATTCTAAGGATATTGACCAATATCTTTTTTTTTTAACCCTTATTTCAAATTGTCAATGAGAAAAAGTCATCAACATTCAGTGGGATATTATCTCTTTTTTTCTTAAATTCAAACATTCATTGTAAGTATAAGCATCCGAACATCTCATGATGTTTTCTAGTGTACTTATGATCAAACATTTGAATAATGGAATAACATTATTTTATTACGATTACTTTCATTTTTCCATTAAACTACAGTGAAAATGCTATACTGTTTTTTTATTATGCAAATAAGTGTAATGTATTGTCTGTGAATTTAATTTCAGGATGATAAAGGAGCCATTCAAAAGATCTGAGTGACAAAGGGACCTTTGGGTCTGATTGTATTGAGAGCCACTGGTGTGGTCTGTCTCCTCCACTGACAGATCAGCTCCATGAAGGCAGGGCCTGGTCTGACTGAGTCCCCACTGTCCCCCAGCATCCAGACCAGTTGAGTAAAGGAATGATAGAGGCATTATAGGCATTGTAAAAAAATTTGGGTGGGGGAGATATTTATGGGCAGAGTTCAGTCTTCAACAAGTTGATTAGGTAATATTTCTGAGATTCCATTTCTCTAAGTACCAATTGGGGTAGGAACCTTGACCTGCCCGGATACTAAGAAGTTTCAAAGAGATCAACGATTCAGACTCCTGACACAGTGCCTGGCATAGGGGAGGGCTGAGTAGTTGATTGCTGTTGTTGTTTTTGTTGTCCTTAGATTTCTCAGGCAGTAAACCATAACTCTCTATTGTCAGCTACCTGGCTCTCTTCTCTCTTCAAAATCTGGCAGTTGTTATTAATACATTTTCCTAAAAATCTCCTATTCCCATTGATTTCCTCTCACCTCCCCCACCCCAGACCTGAGCTACCTTCAATAATCTCACTCTAATTGGAATTGGGACTGTCAGGGTGACTTTCCTGTCCCCTCCCCAATTCTCACCTTGGTCTTGACTGCCAGATGCAACCATCCCCACAGCTCCAAGCAGAAGCCACAGACCAGGAGGGTGCCGTGCTGGCCAGACTCCCCACGGGCGCTGTGGCGGGGCAGGTCCAATGCTCCAGACTTCATCTGCCACGCGGGCAGTGGACCTGGCACCCCTGCCAATTCTCCATGATGAAATGCTGCCGCCCCGGGGGAGCCATCGCCAGCCTTCCACGGTGGCTCGGCGGCAGGTTTATCACACTCGCTGAGAGAAGACATAATCAATTCCCCAGCTGGCACTTTGCGCTGAATACCCACTTTTTCAGCTTGATAGCAGGACTAAATTAGTTATTTAGCAACTAGGCCCTAATTTAGAGCGAGCGAGAGCCTTGACAAGGATCATTGTTCAAGGCCATCCCCCCTTTGCCTTCAGATGGAGGCCCACAAATCCCCAGAAGGTGATAAATAGACAATTAGAAAATAGATATATTTGGTTAGATCTACAAGGCTCCCCGGCGCTGTCAGGCTCACAATGAAGGGGGCCGGGGTAAATTGGTGGCCAATGAACGCCAGCTGCACGGCCATCCGTCCTGCAGACACTCAGCCATATGTGGCCATTTACAGGCCGTCCTGAAGAATAGATCGGACCAATAAGACCAGAGGGAACTAAAAATACTTGACAAAGTTGGCTGCTCTTCATTTAACAAGAATAAAATATCTAATGGGGTGTAATGGAGGCCATCAATCACCTACTGCCAGACCCAGCGTAATACCACACTTTTAACTATTAATGCAACTTTCTTTTCTCTAATAAGTGGGACAGGCACATCCGCTTTGTACACAGGGTGGATGTTTGGGGAGTGGAGATGAATGGGAGATGGTCCAGGCAGAGGATAAATTTCAGTTTAAAAATAGAAAAGGATGATGGGAATGTAAAATGGGGCAGCCATGAGGGAAACAGTATGGCAGGTCCTCAGAAAGTTAAAGAGAATTACCACACAATCCAGCAATTCCACTCCTATGTATATACCCAAAAGAATTGAAAGCAGGGACTCATATAGTATGTACACATATTCACAGTAGCATTATTCACAATAGCCAAAAGATGGAAGCAACCCAAGAGTCCATCAATAGCTGAATGGATACACGAAATGTGGCGTACACCTACAATGGAATATTATTCAGCCTTAAAAAGGAAGGATATCTTGATATATGCTACAACATGGATGAACCTTGAGAAGAACATTATGCTAAGTGAAATAAGCCAGACACAAAAAGACAAATATTGTATAATTCCTCTTATATGAGGTACCTAGAATAAGCAAATTCATAGAAAAAGAAAGTAGAATGATGGTTGTCAGGAGCTGAGGGGAGGGGAGGTTGGAGAGTTAATGTTTATTGTACAGAGTTTCTGTGTAGGATGACAAAAAAAAGTTCTAGAATTAGATAAAGTGATGGTTGTACAACATTGTGAGTGTACTTAATGCTACTGAATCATAAACTTAAAAATGGTTAAGATGATAAATTTTATTGTTTTTATTTTAAATGGGAATGAGAGAATAGGCAAAACATTCCAGTTTGCCTTAGGAACAGAAAAATATTGTGAATTTGGTTAATCTGAGAACATTAAAAAATAAGTCACCCCAGGAGATCTTCTCTTGGGCAAGTCATGCTTTCTTGGGGTCCCAGTTTCCCTGTCAATAGATGATAGATGACAACCCTTGACCCCTCTACCTCCCAGAATATTTGTGAGACCCCAATGAAATGAATGGGAGGGACATGGGCATCCTTTGTAAACCATTAAGCACTGTTTTCTCATTTGTCAGTCTATACCTATTTCCAGCACAGCTAATAAACATTTCAGGAAACCTACTAAAGGAGACTCATCCATATGGACGGAGCCATCAATCTGAAAGACCCCATGGATAGGAAAGTCAAGTCCCCACAGATGGAGACCAGACTCTGTCCTCAACCCACCACCCACTTGGGGAGGCTCCCCCTTGGCCACTGCTGGTTTCATGCATTATTCAGTCACCAGAGTCACCCTACAGTGGCCCTGATGGTGTCCTTCACACAGTCTGAGAGTGTCTCCAGGTAGAGCAGGCAAGGAACAAGAAGTGGAATGACTTTGAACACACCTGCAGAGTGCAGATGAGCCAGGTGCTGTGGCAGCGTGGGGCTGAGCGCTCTTTGTGGAGAAGGCAGGAGAGGTCTGGGCATTCGAAGGGATGATGACGGCTGCAGAATGATGACCATCAGGTTTCATGGTAATGCCTGTGGTTTGAGTTCTTTGTAGGCTTTCACCTTTCCCCATCCCCAACTGCATATTTTGGGTTTATTAAAAAGATTCCTTCTACTTCAGTTTTTAAAGCACATATATGCCTCCTGACTCATTTGATCCTCAAAACCACCTTGAAGATAAATAGATGGAATATTTCCTTCTCCTGAATTTGGCATGCTTTCCTTGCCCTACTTCACCAAGTTTGAATTCGATTCAGTTCCCTCTGCTCACTGTTTTATATAAACCCATGAACCCAAATGCCCTTTATCTCCTTTCTTTTTCCATGCTCAATTATTAATTCACTTAGCAAATTATACTAGTTAGGATTCACGAGAAGCAAAAAACTAACTCAAATAAGCTTAAGCAAAAATGGGGAAGGATTAAAGGAGGCTCTCATGAATCCCAAGAATGAGAATGTGGCAGGGTTCTAGGTGCAAATCCTAGAACCCCAGCCCTGTTCAGCATAGTCTTCATCTCCCAAATTTGGCTGGGCATCTATGACTTTTCTCTTTGTCTCTCTTTATCTATCTATCTATCTATCTATCTATCTATCTATCTATCTACCTACCTACCTGTTTTCCCTGATCAGCCTTCTCTAGTTCAAAGAGAGGATATATGGTGGTCAAAAGTTCCTGAGTTTTAACCACTTATGTTTTTAACCACTGGGAAGAAATAAATCTGGCCCTTCCTCTGTTCTAAATTTTAGAAGCACCAAGAGGGGATTTACTGGCCCAGGTACATACCTCCTGGGCCAGTCACCAGTGGGAACAACCATACAGATGGAATGGAGTGGGAGGCAGCAATCCTAAAAGAAAATGGTTGGGGCATCAGTGCTGGGAAACAAAACATAAGGTGTCCATTACACAAATACATCCATACCCACCGTCTGTGAGGCATTTGTTCAAAAATATGTATTGAGCACCTACTATGTTGAGCCACTAAGGCACTGGAGACAAGGCAATAAACAAGACACTACACCTGCCCTCAGGGAGCTTACAGTCTACCAGCAAGAGAGATCATACATACTCATAATAACAAATCACAAGTTTTTGTAATTGAGGTGTCCATAAAGAAGGAAGATAGGACATATGTCAAAATAGGCCAGGAAATATACATGTGTATCTTCTGACCTAGTTTCGATGGATGAGATGTCTTCCCTGAAGAAGTGAGGTTAAAGCTTTGATTAAAGGATGAGGAGTGGATATCTGGAAACTGCTGAGTACTCTGAGAAATTTAAAGTTGAAGACCCCATCTTTAAGAAACTTCAATCTAACAGGGCAGTGTTTCCTGGAGAGTTCCACAGAATACTGGATGCACAAGTGACTGGTTTATATAAAAGGTTCGGTGGTCAAATACATTTTGGGAACACTGTGTTGGATAAACTATTCTCTTTGCTGCAGAACTTGTTAGCAATTTTTATATGCCAAGGTGCCCTGGCAATCTCCAAAGACATTCTCTTTTCCGATCAAGACAGACCTTCATAAATAACACCTTAAAATGCAAGCAGAAGTGCTTTGTCAGAAAACCCTATCAATTTATGGAGGGTAAGAGACCTGTCCAAGGACACACAGCTCATTAATGATAAAATCTGGACTTTATTGACCTTCCCACTGGCCCTTCCTCTCCCCCATCTTCTCTGCATGATGGAGGTTGTGGATGCAAGATAACCATTCTCCCAGCCTCCTTTATAGCTATGGATGGCCATATAACCCATTTCTGTTAATGAGATGTTAGAATTCCTCTTAAAAGCTTGTGAGAAGGACTTTGTTCTTAATATAAAGAGAGACTGAATATGATGAGTTCTCCCAGTGTGCTCCCTTCCTACTTCTGGACTCTGTTGACAGAAGGCATGGTATCTGGGCTGCTGCAGTCATCTTGTGACTATGAGGAAAGACATCACCAACACCATGAGTTGAATAAAGCATCAAGCAGGTGGGAATAGCCATGGCCCTTGATTACAACATTAAATTGCTGGACCAAGTCTGTGACCATCCACCTATGGACTTCTTGCCACAAATACCCACTTTAATGAGGGAGGGTATTATGTTACTTGCAGCCAAAAAAGATCCTTACTAATTCAATTCTCAACCCTGGTTATCCACCTTTAAAAACCCTGGTTTTTAAATGCATTTTTATTTTTATTTTTTTAAAAGGTTTTATTTATTTGAGAGAGAGAAAGTGGGTTGGGGCAGAAGGAGAAGAAGAAAGAATCTGAAGCAGACCCCACACTGAATCAGAGCCTGAAGCAGGGTTCAGTCACACAACTGTAAGATCATGACCTGAGCCAAAACCAAAAGTTGGACATTAAACCAACTGAGCCACCCAGATGCCCCTAAATGCATTTTTAAATAGAATGTCTCCCTGTTATTCCTGCTAGAACACCCCTCAGGATAGGAATGAGCACATATCAAAAATATATATCTTTCAAAATAATATTTAAGCCAATATTCATAAAGGAAAAAAACTTTTTTAATTCATTAAAAAATTTATCCCCAAAACTCATTGTGACATTATGTTTGAGAAAAGCCTCAAGTTTCTTCTAACTATAACTGGTAGACCATCAGAAACACAAAATATTATGAACAGTGAATCAGGAAACAATAAAAAGGAAGTGTGTCTCAGCTGGGGCTGGTCCTAAAAGAAGCTTTGTCACACTGCACAAATGACCGTTAAAAACCTATGTATCATTTAATGACAGGAAGGAATGTTGTAAGCCTTTTTACATCCTAATGTGATCATTTCTAACTTAAATTTATAAAGAAATTTGACTGTTTCAGTAAAATTTAGTTGAAGGATTTGGGTGGCATATAACACATTGAAATATCTTCCTATTTAAAATAAAAATTGGCTCCCAGCTAGCATGTGTATGCAAAGTGACTTTTCAGGAATGAATTACTCAAAGTACAGATGTCTGTAATTTTATGTGGCAGGAAAACTGGATTTGAATTGTTTTAGAAATGCCTTCACTGAACTACAAATCAATACTCCTCTTGTATTAAGAATCAATATGATAATTGGTTGTATAAAGAGTTTCTGCATCTTCTGCTGAACAGCGATTAGTCATTTGTTCTCCGTAAGGTTCTACACCACTAACCCACAAGTCTGGCTGTGCATCAAACCCACCTGAGGAGCTTTTTAAAAAAATATTGATGCACATGTCCCATCGTAGACAAATTAAACAGAATCTCTAGAGGCCAGATGATTCTTAAGTGTCCTCAAGTTTGAGAACTACTGCTCTAAACAACAAATTCCTCCAAGAACTTAGGAACAGGAAAATATTGATATGACAACAAGATTTATGAAACCTATCAATTTCCTTTTTACCCTGGCTATCCAGAAGCTCAACCAAACTTAGTTATAGTAACTCTCTTGCACCTGGTTCTTACTTTGGTTAACTCTCTCCATTATCCAGATGTCCAGATGCCACTTCTTTTATCTATAATTCACTTGTATCACAATAAAATCCCAAATCTTCTGTGTTCTATCATCAGACCTTCCACCAACTGACCAACCATTCTAGCATATATGACCACACACATGACCACACACACACACACCAGGATTTAGCTACTCCAGGAAGCTGTATCTCCTAATTTTGACTTGAATCTTTTTTCCCCCCTCCAGAAGTTTTTGATTGCCTTTAACATGTTCTACAGTGGTTAAAACCTTGACTAATCCAATTTCATATGAATCAAGGCTATCAAATATTAATATCAACCTACTTTCTGTGGCTAAATTTTTTTTTTAACTTTGGGAACAAAATATGTGGCTTCATTTATGCCTGAGTTCATCAACCAGTTAAAATTTTTTGTGTTGTTCTTTTCATCAGCTCTGACAAAGTGATATGGAATTAGACACCCTGTGAACTGTTTCTTTGGTCTAATGTGTGAGCTGCGCTTCACTAGAGGGAATAAAATAATCCACTGTCATTTCTGTTTTTATCATATTCATTTTTGGCAGTGAATTTATTCACTCTTCACTATATAGTTATTTATGTGCTACAATCTCGCATTTTTGCATTCCCCAGAGAACGCACCATTAAAACTCTTAATGTGACACCTCATATTTTTAGTAGACTAGAAAATAGTTACAATTTTAATTTAAATTGAAATGACTATGTAATAGCTGGACAAATCAGTTTGAGATCCCCAGAGCTCTTAATTGTAATTCTCCATTGTTTTCCATGCATAAATTTCTTTTCCAAAGTGCTCATTCTGAAATACTCACTCATTTTTTTTCAGCTGTTCCATGCTCATTCCAAACTCACTTATTTAATAATTTTCAATGGTTAACAACTTCATGATTAAACTTTAATGTTAAATATAAATGGTTGAAATAATAAGCATATTAGAGTGTTTTAAAAAGAAAGAGGATTGGACATTTAAGGAATGATGAATAAGTATCATGTAAAAGAGGAGGAGAGAGATTTGGTCTGGCCAAGAATAAAGCAGAGACCCAGATTTTGATAGTTTCAATAGACATATATTTGAAATACCTGTGGTAGACATGAACGTCCAATTCTGCTCCAAGCAATGGCAGAGGAGACTCAACATGATGGAACTCAGGGCTAGACACAGCTATGAAGATATCTAATCTAGCCTTCTCACTCTACAAATAAGAACACAAAGTTCGGAAAAGGGGAAATTTTCTCAAAATAAAATGATTTATTTGCCAAGAGCAAGCTAAGAGAAGAACTGGAGGTGAACCAAAAGAAGGGGGAAAGACTCTAGAGAAGGCAGGCAGACAGCCTCTTTTTCAGAATCCCCATGTCCACCAACAAAGTGTCAGATCAAGCAGTAAATGATTTGATAGCTTCCCATTACCCGCCTACTGTGGCTATGTTTCACAGCATTTGATTCTGAGTTTAAAAACAAAAACAAAAGACACCACCTGAGCTACTGTCAGATCAGATTTTATTTTAACCTGGTCTGGCAATGTTAAGAAGGTGAAAATGTCTCCAATAGAAAAGTGGTATAATGTCTCTCAAATAAGCCTTGACGGGTCTCCCCAGCTCCTTTGAACACTTTTGGAAGCAAGAATATTCTATTCTTCCCCTCCGTGCCACACACACACACACACACACAGAGGGTCTAATGAAGGCAGACTGTTGAGCTGTCCCTCTACTTAATGAAGAAGATTTAAAACATCTAGAAAAGAGCCTTTGATAGGTTCTGGTAGTCCTGGAGTCCAGTACTGACCCTGCCGCTAACTAATCATATGACTTTGGTCAAGTCCATTCACCACTCTGGGCCTTAATTTCCTTATCTATGAAATGAAAAGAAAGGGCCCAGCCTTTCCAGCTCTAATATTCTATGGACTCTAATTCCATCCCTTAACTCCATCTTCATGTCCTTTCCTTGACATTTATTGAGCAGGCCAGGTTCTGTGCTTGGCACTGGAATATCAAAGTGGATAAGGTGCTGTCCCCGCTATCCAGGGGCTCAATCTACTGGAATAAGACAAAAAATACAGAATTGGGAGTTCAGCAAGTAGGGGTTTAAGATAAATATGAAGTTTCTGGCACCAGCATTTAAGTGACTGGTCATGTCATTGTCCAAAATGGATAAAGTGACCTTATAATGTATCATTCAAACAGAAACATTTCTGAGGAGAAAAGAGGGATTATTAATAATTATGCTGGGACAATAGGCTTACACTGAGAATATTTCAGCAACCTGGGATGTATGGTCACCCTAAAGAAAGGGACAGTGGGGAAAAAATAGAGTGGGGGGATAAGTTTGGGCCTAGAAATGATGCCTTTTGGGTTCCTATGGAACATCCAAATGGAGCTGTACAGTGAAGGTGGACTGGGTAGGACTTGAAGCTGATAAGAGAGGTCTGGGCCAGAGATGCAGATTCTGGAGCCATCACAAGGCACAGGAAAGATGAGAATATCTAGAGAAATATGAAGAGCAGGAAGAGAAGTGGCCAGAGTCAGAAGCCTGGAATTAACATCTAAGAGGCAGATAGGCGACAAGGTTGAGGCATGGTTGGAAAACCAGAAAGGAATAAAATCAAAAGCAGAGAGAATTCCAAAAGAAGGAAATGGGTAATAGTGTCAGGAGCCAGGTAGAGCTAATGTGGTCACTTAGTTCAGCTACAAGCACAACAGTGGTACCCTCAGAGACCTGACCTCTGGGCGCTTCTCTCCACAGCCATGCTCCAATAGCCCCTGTAAACCAAAGGATTTCTCACCTTCTATTTAAACCTAGTCCCATCTGTATGGAGTCTATTTGTGGATCTGAGAAACAGATGCCTTTTCTCCCTTTCCCTCTCTCCCTCTCCCCTACCCAACATCCTTTCTGCTTCCAACATCAGCGATTTCTCATCTTGCATCCCCTTTCCCTTCTGCCTTCAACCTTCATCTTCATAGGTCTTACCTATCTAGCCTCCATCCCACCACTCTTGCAGCCAAGTCCATGAGCATGGGACCTGAACCTCTTGCCTCTACTTCTCAGCAATTCTCTTGCATTCCTGAGGTCAATTTTCTGCCCTAGCACATTCGTGAACCTATCCCTGATTCCTGCTTGACAGATCCAATGTCTCCTCATGCCTTGTCCTCCTGGTTCTCTCAGCAGCCTCCAGGACTGCTGTCTCTGCCTCCTTCAAAGGCCTCTCCTCTTAACTTTGATGACTTATTGTTTCCTCTCCTGTCTCTTCAACTCCTCCACCTATTCCTCAGATGTGCAGTTGACAGTGGCAGCAGTTTGCCTGGGGCTTAGACCCACTCATATAACCCTGAGGCCAGAGATGATGCTGGGCCATTGGAAAAGTCTCCCTTTCCTAGAGTCAGATCTTAGACTTGGGCTTTCAACCAAGAAACCCCTGGGATTCCCACTCTACAATGTAGAAATGGGATCAAGGATTCTCATATCAAGAACCTCATAGAATTATTGCCCTTTGAGGTGAGAAAAGAGCCTCAAGTGATTCATTTCAGACATCACCTAATCTTTACACCCCCTCCCCAACAGTGCCAGTTGGGGGACTACCCTGCTGCTGCTGGAGCACTCCAGGGACGGGACTGGCCACTTTCTGGACGAGCATGTTTTCTTCTTAGATAGCTAAGAAGAAAGACCTACCTCATACCAAACCAAATCCAGCTTATTATACCCATGCATTTGGTCTTCTTTATACTTGACAGGTCTACCCAGAAAAGTTCAAATCCCTCTTCCACGTATCTTCAGATTTGTGAAGATGCCTGTCACATCTCCTCCTCAGTCTGATCTCCATAAAGCCTCGACACCTCCATTCCTCCTGCCGTCCCTCATATCACACAGCTTCCAATCTCCTCATGACCCTGACTCACTTATTCAAGTGTAACCATATCCAACAGTGAAGTGTGTGTGTGTATGTGTGTGTGTGTGTGTGTGTGTGTGTGTATAAGTGAACAAAGGGAATTTCTTCTGGTTTTCCTTTAAGTAGTTCATTTTTGCAAACATCAGGGAACAATTTCCGAGAGGCAGCATGACATATGATGACATAGGAACAAGGTTACCCAGAGCCCAGCACATCAGACAGTCTGGAAAACCCTTAAGTGAAGAATGCTTGTCTCCATGAAACCTTGATAATTTAAAAGGGACAATGACTCTCTGAAGCAGTCAAGGTCTCCGTTAAATCCAGCAAAGCTAGGAGACTGGAAGGGGGGGCTTCTCATGCAAGGGGACCCTTTGGTCTTTAGCGACATCATTATCTGCAGGTTATTATCATTACTACAAATACTAATACACTTTTATTAAGCACTGGCAATGACCCAGGGCAAGTGAGTTTAAGTTCATATTATATCCATTTTCATTATCGAGAGAAAAGAGGAGAATGAACAAAGGACTATAATGTGAAATTCTAAAGTAGGAAAAATGAAAAAAGGTTAATTAAAAAAAAACCCACATAGTAAAGAGAAAGGCTCCAACTGTTCGTGGTCAGGAGCCATGATGGATGGTGGATCTTGTCACCCTAGACTTGTCCCCTATGATTTCTTTCCATCTCTCTCTCTAAAAAAAGATCCTCCTCTCAGCTAAGGACATGGCAGGGACAGGGTAGGGTGGAGAGAAGGGCAGTAGACTTTTATTTCAAGGGCCGTTTCCAGCTCTGAAATTGTAAAAATCAATATTTCCTCATTCTAATATCCAGCCCAAAACAGAATCAAGTTTAACATTAAAAACATTAAAATATAAAAATAAAAATGTTAAATCCTGAGAGATACCCCTTTCCCCAGAGGTCATTTTTTGTACCTCTGACACTAAAATATCAAAGTGTATCACTCTCACCTCTGAGTATACCCTTCCCTTCTAGATGGTTTTGGTCTCTTAGGACAAATGCAAGAAATTTCCCATTAACCACCAAACTTCGTTGAAAGTCTCCCTTGAAATTAAATCTTTCTGCTCTATAACTCTGTGCTTGGTAATTCTAAATATTTTCCTGTGCAAGTTATTTCTCTCCATAAAGTGAATGCCTGAGGCTTCTCAAAGTGTATAAAGCAGACTGGGAATTCAGAACACCAAAAAGATCAACAGAATGAACACCTAAACATAGAGGAAGTGTGCTGTCCAAGCCAGAGTGTCCTTTTTAAGGAGTGTTGTATTTTGAGTATATACTTAAGTCACATGGTAAGGTGTCTGTAGCTACTCTGTTGGAGCTACTTATCTTAGTCAAAACTTGAAACCATCACTCCTTTAAAAAAAAAAAAAAAAAGAGAGACACACACAGAGAGGCAGAGACATAGGCAGAGGGAGAAGCAGGCTCCTTGAAGGGAGCCTGATGTGGGACTCAATCCCTGGACCTGGGATCACACCCTGTGCTGAAGGCAGACGCTCAACTGCTGAACCACCCAGGTGTCCCTGAAACCATCACTCTTAATTACACATCAAACTTCAATGTCATTTGTGGTATTAGCTAGGAGAGACCCTTAAAAGAGGTTTGTACCTGTTTGCGTGTGTGTCATGTTTATAGGAACAAATCCAGAGATGGTCAGTAACTTACCCAAGGTCATAAGCAGAATCAGCTCTAGAGTCCAAAGGCCTGAGTCCCAGAATCCAGCATTCTTCCTGCTAAAGTGCAGTCTTGTAGATAGTGATACAAAAAGACACAGTTAGTCTTAAAGAAGCTTTCATAATGCCTTAAGGTAGGAATAAGAGGTCATACCCTGGATCTTTCTTCTCATATGCTATGAGAAACAGGTGCCTCTTGGAAAGTTGGCATAGAGGATCATTTGGAAAGGTTACCCCAAAACCCCAGGTGGGAACTTCAATGCATCTTGTTGCTGCTCAATTGGTTTCTCATTGAGACTCTAAGCAACCCGATGGCAGGATAATACATGTATTCTTTCCCATATCTCACCTAGCACCAATATGAAGTTTAAATTCAACAAATGGTGACTGAGCAACTGAACTAAATGAAATTAAAAGTGAGTCAAGAGGGACGCCTGGGTGGCTCAGTGGTTGAGCGACTGCCT
The DNA here is from genome assembly GCF_048164855.1 of Canis lupus baileyi. Lineage (NCBI taxonomy): Eukaryota > Metazoa > Chordata > Mammalia > Carnivora > Canidae > Canis > Canis lupus. The sequence goes on along the minus strand of NC_132847.1, from coordinate 54,876,944 downwards.
TCAGCTGAGGGTGTGATCCTGGAGTTCTGGGATCGAGTTCCACCCTGGGCTCCCTGCATGGAGCCTGCTTCTCCCTCTGTCTAAGTCTCTGCCTCTCTCCTTCTGTGTCTCTCATGAATAAATAAATAAAATCTTTAAAAAAAATGAGTAAAGAACGAATACATATTCAACAAATGGCATCAACTGGCTAATCATTTGGAGGCATTAGATTTAGTACTGGAGGGCACATGGGTAGCTCAGTGGTTGAGTGTCTGCCTTTGGCTCAGGTTGTGGTCCTGGGGTCCTGGGATTGAGTCCCACATTGGGCTCCTTGCAGGGAGCCTGCTTTTCCCTCCCTCTGCCTCTCTCATGAATAAATAAATAATATCTTTTAAAAAATAATAAAAAAGATTTAGTACTGGAAGGCCTGGGAGCAAGCATAAAATACCAGATTTTTGTTTTGACAACACCACTCCACATAGAGTCCAGTTAGAAGGATACTATAAAGCTCATCCTCTGGGCTTACTTAGGACAGACCCTGTATCATGAGCACACACATATTCTGACAGTTCTTACAACTGCCCTCCCCAGAAGAGGGTACTATTTTTTCTGTTTAATAGCTGAGAACCTGAAGCTTTCAGAGGCCAAGCAAGTGCCCAAAGTCCTTCTGCTCAGACATAACAGAGCTTTCACAATAACTGCCATTTCAAACACCTTAAATTTTTAAAAATCTGCCAACAATCTCCACTTAATAACATATTCCTATCAATGTGAGTGTTGCTGCTATTAGCACTACCTTACTTTCGGGCATTGTGTTTCAGACTCATCTTGCATATTTCCTACCCCAGTCCTAGATAGAATCAGCCATTTCTCCAAGGAGTCCTGGTTCCTTTTGTTGGAGAATGGTATTAGAAACAAGATCTGGGTACGAGGCCTACTTGTTGCTACCAGAGTATCTTTCAGAACTTCTCAGCTGGCAAAGAAATATAAGTGCTAACACTAAGCTGTGTGTGTGTATGTATGTATGTGTATATATATATAATCTTTATTTTTTTTAATATTTTATTTATTTATTCATGAGAGACACACAGAGAGAGAGAGAGAGGCAGAGGGAGAAGCAGGTCCCATGCAGGGAGCCCAATGCAGGACTCGATATCAGGACTCCAGGATCACGGCCTGGGCTGAAGGCAGCTGCTAAACCGCTGAGCCACCCAGGTGTCCCAAATAAAATCTTTAAAAACGAAACAAAAAAAACAGAATTGTTAACTTGTACTCTCATGGGAAACAATTTTATTATCTAGAGTACAATGCTTATGTGTGATTCCTTTTGTCTTGAGTCTTACATACTCTGCCCACTTCCAAAGTTACTCAGGTCAGTAGCCTCCCCTCACCCCCTTCAGTGAAGTAATTGCATACATTTTTTTAATAACTAGATTTCTCTTGTCACAGTATACATTCTTCCCCAAGATATCCCAACTTCTTAAATGATTTAATTTACATACAATGATACTGCTGATGGAAAGTCTGTCTGCCCTCTACCCCCAATTCATATGTTGAAATCTAATCTCCGGTGTCATGGTATTTGGCAGTGGGGTTTTGGGAGGTGATTGGGTGGAGGGATAGAACCCTCATGCATGGGATTTGTGCCCTTATAAAAGAAACCCGAGAGCTCCCTCACTTTTTCTACCATGTTAAGTCACAGAAAGAAGACCACTTCCTGAACCACGAAGCAGGCACCTGCCAGTACCCTGATCCTGGGGAGTTCCCAGACTCCAGAACTGTGAAATCTAAATGCTATGTAAGACACCCAGTCTGTGGTACTTTGTGGTACTATAGCAGCCTGAAGAGAATCAGACTACCAGAGTTTACTCTTTGTGCTGTAGAGTTTTATAGGTTTTCACAAATGCAGAATATTATGTACCCACCATTACCGTATCGTACAGAATAGATTCACTACCCTAAAAATTCCAGTGCTTCATTCATTCAACACTCCTTCCTATCCTACAGGCAACCACTGATTTTTTCAATGTCTCTTTAGTTTTGCCCTTTACAGAATGCCATATAATTATAATCGTACAGGGGGTTGTCTCTTCAGACTGGCTTCTCTCACTTAGTAATATGCATTTAATGTTCCTCCAGGTCTTTTCATGGCTGGATAGCTCATTTCTTTCTTTTTTTAAAAAAATTCTATTTATTTATTCATGAGACACACAGAAAGAGAGAGGCAAAAACATAGATAGAGGGAGAAGCAGGCTCCATGCAGGGAGCCCAATGTGGGACTTGATCCCGGGACCCCCCAGGATCATGCCCTGAACCAAAGGCAGATGCTCAACCGCTGAGCCACCTAAGCGTCCTTAGCTCATTTCTTTTTATTGTTGAAAAATATTCAATTGTATGGATGTACCACAGTTTATCCATTCACATATTGAAGAATATTTTTGTTGCTTCCAATTTTTTTTTAATTTTTATTTATTTATGATAGTCACAGAGAGAGAGAGAGAGAGAGGCAGAGACACAGGCAGAGGGAGAAGCAGGCTCCATGCACCGGGAGCCCGATGTGGGACTCGATCCCGGGTCTCCAGGATCACACCCTGGGCCAAAGGCAGGCGCCAAACCACTGCGCCACCCAGGGATCCCTTGATAATTATGAATAAACATTAACCTATGCGTTTGTGTTGACCTAAGTTTTCAAATCCATTGGGCAAAGACCTAGGAACACAATTACTGAATTATATAGTGACATTATGTTTAGCTTTGTAAGAAACTATCAAACTGTCATCCAAAGTGGATGTGCTGGGGTGACTGGGTGGCTCAGTTAGTTAAGTGTCTGCCTTTGGCTCAGATCACGATCCTGGGGTCCTGGGATCAAGCCTCACATTGGACTCCCTGCTCAGTGGGGAGTTTGCTTGTCCCTCTGCCCCTCCCGCTGCTTGTGCTCGCTCTCCCTCTCTCAAATAAATACAAATTTTAACACCTCCCCCCAAAAAACCAAGAAATCCAAAGCAGATGTGCTATTTTGCATTTTTACCAGCAATGAATGAGTTCCTGTTGCACTACATCCTTGTCAGCATTTGATATTATCAGTTTCTTGGATTTTAGCCATCCTAATAGGTGTATAGTGGTATCTTGTTTTGATTTGAAATTCTCTAATGAGAAGTGATGTTGAGCATCTTGTCATACATTTATTTGCCATCTGTGTATCATCTTTGGTGAAGTAATGTGTTCAGATCTTTTGCCCATTTTTTAAAATTGTGCTGTTATCTTGTGGTTGAGTTTTAAGAATTCTTTTATATTTTGGATACAAGTCTTTTTTTTTACCAGATGTATTTAGCAAATATTTTCTCCCATTCTGTAGGCTCTTTCCTTTCTTTCTTTCTTTCTTTCTTTCTTTCTTTCTTTCTTTCTTTCTTTCTTTCTTTCTTTCTTTCTTTTTTTTGATGGTGTCCTCTGAAGCACAAAAGTTTTTTAACTTTGGTAAAGTCCAATGTATCTATTTTCCCACTTGTTGCTTATGCTTTTCATGCCATGTGTAAGTAACCATTGCCTAATCCAAGATCATATTTACTCCACACTTTTTTCTATGAATTTTTATCATTTTATCCTTTATATTTAGGTTCTGATCCATTTTAAGTTAATTTTTTAGATGTTGTGTGGGACAGGTCCAACTTCATTTTTTGCATGTGGACATCCAATTATCTAACATCATTTGATTTTTATTTTGTTTTGTTTTAAATTTTTTATTGGAATTCAATTTGCCAACATATAGCAATAACACCCAGTGCTCATCCTGCCAAGTGCCCCCCTCAGTGCCCATCACCCAGTCACCCCAACCCCAACCCACTACCCCTTCCACTACCCCTTGTTCATTTCCCAGAGTTAGGTGTCTCATGTTTTGTCACCCTCACTGATATTCTCACTCATTTTCTCTCCTTTCCTTTTATTCCCTTTCACTAATTTTTATATTCCCCAAATGAATGAGACCATATAATGTTTGTCCTTTTACGATTGACTTATTTCATTCAGCATAATACCCTCCAGGTCCCTCCATGTCGAAGCAAATGGTGGGTATTTGTCGTTTCTAAGCAGGCTCCATACACATACATACATATTATGCTCCATACATAATATTCCATTGTATACATAAACCACATCTTCTTTATCCATTCATCTTTCGATGGACACTGAGGCTCCTTCCACAGTTTGGCTATTGTGGACATTGCTGCTATAAACATTGGGATGCAGGTGTCCCGGCATTTCACCACATCTGTATCTTTGGGGTAAATCCCCAGCAGTGCAATTGCTGGGTCATAGGGCAGGTCTATTTTTAACTCTTTGAGGAACCTCCACACAGTTTTCCACAGTGGCTGCACCAGTTCACATTCCCACCAACAGTGCAAGAGGGTTCCCTTTTCTCCACATCCTCTCCAACATTTGTTGTTTCCTGCTTGTTAATTTTTCCCATTCTCACTGGTGTGAGGTGGTATCTCATTGTGGTTTTGATTTGTATTTCCCTGATGGCCAGTGATGCAGAGCATTTTCTCATGTGCATGTTGGCCATGTCTATGTCTTCCTCTGTGAGATTTCTGTTCATGTCTTTTGCCCATTTCATGATTGGATTGTTTGTTTCTTTGCTGTTGAGTTTAAGAAGTTCTTTATAGATCTTGGATACTAGCCCTTTATCTGATAGGTCATTTGCAAATATCTTCTCCCATTCTGTAGGTTGTTTTTTAGTTTTATTGACCGTTTCTTTTGCTGTGCAGAAGCTTTTTATCTTGATGAAGTCCCAATAATTCATTTTTGCTTTTGCTTCTCTTGCCTTTGTGAATGTATCTTGCAAGAAGTTGCTGTGGCTAAGTTCAAAAAGGGTGTTGCCTGTGTTCTCCTCTAGGATTTTTTTTTTAATTTTTTTTTTATTTATTTATGATAGTCACACAGAGAGAGAGAGAGGCAGAGACACAGGCAGAGGGAGAAGCAGGCTCCATACACCAGGAGTCTGACGTGGGATTCGATCCCGGGTCTCCAGGATCGCACCCTGGGCCAAAGGCAGGCACCAAACCACTGCGCCACCAAGGGATCCCCTCCTCTAGGATTTTGATGGAATCTTGTCTCACATTTAGATCTTTCATCCATTTTGAGTTTATCTTTGTGTGTGGTGTAAGAGAGTGGTCTAGTTTCATTCTTCTGCACGTGGATGTCCAATTTTCCAAGCACCATTTATTGAAGAGACTGTCTTTTTTCCAGTGGATAGTCTTTCCTGCTTTGTCGAATATTAGTTGACCATAAAGTTGAGGGTCCACTTCTGGATTTTGTTTTTGTTCTTTTAAGATTTTATTTTTAAGAGACACCTGGGTGGCTCAGCAGTTGAGTGTCTGCCTTCGGCCCAGGGCATGATCCCAGGATCTGGAATTGTGTCCCATGTTGAGCTCCTTGCGGGAAGCCTGCTTCTCCATATGCCTATGTCTCTGCACCACCCCCCCCTCTCTCTCTGTCTCTCATGAATAAATAAAATATTTTTTAAATTTATTTTTAAGTAATCTCCACACCCAAGGTGGGGCTCAAATTTACAACTCTGAGATCAAGAGTTGCATGCTTGGGATGCCTGGGTGGCTCAGCGGTTGGGTGTCCACCTTTGGCTCAGGGTGTGATCCCAGGGTTAGGGATTGAGTCCCACATTGGGCTCCTTGCAGGGAGCCTGCTTCTCCCTCTCCTCATGTCTCTGTCTCTCTCTCCATGTCTCTCATGAATAAATAAATAAAATCTTAAAAAAATAAAAAATAAAAAAAAAAGAGTTGCATTCTCTGTCAACTGAGCCGGCCAGGGACACCATTTGAACACCATTTGTTGAAAAGCCTATTCTTTACCCCACTGCACTTGTCCTGGTATCTTTGTCAAAAATCAGTTGACCACTGTGATGAGAAGAATGCCCCCACACTGGAGACATTACATCCTAATTCCTGGATCTATGAAAATGATATGTTACATGTGAAAGGAGAAGTAAGCTTATAGATGGAATTAAGGTTGCCAAACAGCTAACTCTAAGACAAAGAAATACTCCTGCATGACATGGGCCCAATGTAATCATTACAGTCTATAGAAGCAGAAGAGGGAAGAAGAATAGTTCAGAGTCAGAGGGAAATGCAACTGTGGAAAGAGTAATACAATGTGAAAAAAGTAATACGATACTCAACTTGCCTTTGTGTGAAGATGGAGGAAGAGAGCCATAAACTGAGAAATGTGGGCAGTCTCCAGAAATTAGAAAAGGCAAGGGAATGGATCCTAACCCAGAGCCTACAGAAAGGCTTTTAAATATATAATCCTATAGGCCTATATTCCATAATAATCATAATCATAAAAATAAGCTCTTTAAAATGCATAAAATCATTGTGGAATCAAGCTGAAAGTCTTTCAATTCTTATTTCCTTAGTAGACTATATTCTTAGCAAAGAAAGACACTTTGAATTTCTTACTTTCACTAAGAATCACATAACAAACTCAATTGTAGTAAATTACACCGTAATAAGGTCTGAATTAGTGAAGTTTTCCTACATCTTAACCAGTTTGTGTAAGATTGCTGCTTTCAAAAAAGCAATCTTTTGATAAGTATAATATATAATCATGCTTTCCTATATGGTACAATTTCAGGAGAGAGGTATTACACCTATTTCTAGTATAGGAAAGAACATAGACTTTGGAGTCTGTCATGCCTGATTCAAATCCAATATGCTTACAAGTTTTATGACCTTGAGAGAGTTATTACTTTGCCTCTCTGATACCCAGCTTTCTCCTATGTAAAAAGGGATACCACCAACCTTGCAGAGTTAAAGACTAAATGAGTTAACATGCATGATTTGAAAACATTTATTTAAATCCGGGGTCAGCAAACTTTTTCTGTAAATACTTTATGATGGTAAATACTTGATAATAGTAAATACTTTATGCTTTTCAGATCATATAGTCTCTGTCAAATTTCCTCCATTCTGCCACTAACACAAAAGCAGTCATAGATAATATGTGTACAGCTGTGTTTCAATAAAACTACCAAGAAAGAGTACAGGGCTTCAGCGGTGGCCCCCAGGCCATAGTCTGCTGATGCTTGATATAAATCATCCAGTGTAGTGTGTGGCACATAGTGGGTGTTTAATACTGGGCAGTTACTATGATTATTACTTTATTTCTCCCTATCTCAGTCAACAAACACAATCTACTATTGCTCCCACAACTCATTCACCATTCTATCATTCCCAATTTGCAAAATATTTAAAATTACCTGAAATGCTGCTGCCAGAACTTCCACGGTCACCTACTCCCAATAACCAAACAATTGATTCATTTTCTTCCACACTGTTACTGGACCATAGATACTACAGCAGAGAGGAGCTTTAGGGCTACTGGTTTCAGTTCAATACTTAAATCCCTTCTGTGACCTTTCCTATGAAAGGCTGTCCAACATGTCTGCCTCCAATGACAGGGAAACCACTATATTCCTAGGCGCCCTCTCGTCACATAGCTTGGGAGTTCTTCTGAAAGCTCTTTACCGTGAGCTTAACTTCAATGTGGTTCAACTTTGTAAGTATACACTAAGTCCCTGCTGTATTCCAGGCATTACTAAATGCTGGAAACACAAAGAGGAATAAGATAGGACCTTTACCTCCAACTTCTCACTGGACTTTCCTTGCCTGTTACTATCACCAAAACAAATTTCCTATTCTCCCCTCATGATAGACTTCAGGTATTCAAGGGTTAATGCCCTAAGTGTTCTCGAGGTTTCAAACTCCCAATTCCTTCAACCATTCTTCACAAGTTCCTTCATCTCTTCACACTGCCTTTCTCCAGACATAAAAATCACACACACCCTCCAAAGAAGTCCAGGTGTGGTTGGACAAGGGAAAGTGAAGCCAACTTAAAGATATGTAGATTTAGTTTAGTGTCAACAATCTAAACCATTAGCAGGACACCTGGGTGGCTCAGCAGTTGAGCATCTGCCTTCAGCTCAAGGCATGATTCCTTGTCTGGGGATCGGGTCCCACATTGGGCTCCCTGCCAGGAGCCTGCTTCTCCCTCTGTGTCTCTGCCTCTCTGTGTCTTTCATGAATAAATAAATAAAAATCTTAAAAAAAAAAAAAAAAGCAAAACATATTTGCCTCTTGGGAACTAACCCAGTCTCATTTACTCAACTCACAACTATACCCCTTTAATTTTTCAAATGGTTCTATAAAATTAGAGCTAAGTGATAGATTTTAGATGATATGACAATCATTAACATTTATTCTCCTTAAAGAAAGCAAGATTTAGCCTAAACAGCAGTCAGGGTACCTAGTTTTATTTGATCCAGTCTGATGGGTAGTAGAGCCAATAACAGCATTTCTAAGCTGAATTAATGCCAAAAAAATATATTTAAAATTTTTCATTTGGGGGGAGCCACCTGAGTGGCTCAGTGGTTGAGCATCTGCCTTCTGCTCAGGTCGTGATCCCAGGGTCCTGGGATCGAGTCCTGTATCAGGCTTCCTGCAGGGAGCCTGCTTCTGCCTCTGCCTATGTCTCTGCCTCTCTCTCTCTCTCTGTGTCTCTCATGAATGAATGAATGAATGAATGAATAAATAAATAAATCTTTAAAAAATTTTTTTAATTTTTAAAGTAAATATACTAAAAACTCTAAAGTAAAGACTGCAATGACCAGACTAGATGTTTACAAAAGAAAATAGAACAGAAAATAGTATCACATTTAGAGTAAGGCTAAGTAGAACTTTATATTTATGTGTGATGCATCCCAAAGTAAAAACGGACTTCTTACTGTGTTCACAGTCAAAAGTTTTTGTTCCAGAACATGCCATCTTCCACAGGAATATAAGAATGATTCTTCTCTTATGCTTTATAAAAATAGACGGATTGGACTTCAGAAAATTTAAAACATTTGTTTTTCAAAAGACACCATCAAGAAAGTAAAAAGACTACCTACAGAATGAGAAGAAATATTTGCGAATCATGTATTTGATAAAGAACTTAGAGCTAGGGCAGCCCGGGTAGCTCAGCAGTTTAGCGCTGCCTTCTGCCCAGGGCCTGATCCTGGAGACCCGGGATCGAGTCCCACATCGGGCTCCTTGCATGGAGTCTGCTTCTCCCTCTGCCTGTGTCTCTGCCTCTCTCTGTATCTCTCATGAATAAATAGATAAAATCTTAAAAAAAAAAAAAAAAAAAAGAACTTAGAGCTAGAACTACAGAATTCTTGCAACTCAATGATGAAAAGACAAACAACCCAATTAAATATGGGCGAAGGGCCTGAATAGATATTCCTCCCAAAAGCTGTACAACCAATAAGCACATGAAAAGATGTTCAACATCATTAGTCATTAGGGAAAAGCAAATCAAAATCATGAGATACCACTTCACAGAGCCAAAATAAAAAAGACAGACAACAACAAATGTTATAGACAATGTGGAAAAATTAGCACCCTCATAAATCACTGGTGGGAACATAAAGTAATAAGCAGTTTGTCAGTTCCTCAAAATGTTAAATGACTCAGCAATTCCACTCCTAAGTATGTATATATAAGAGAACTGAAAACATATGTCCAAAACATATTTGTATACAAATGTTCATAGCAATGTTATTCATAATAACCAAGTGTAAACAACCCAAATGTCTATCAATTGATAAATGGATAAATAAAATGTGGTGTATACATACGATGGAATATCATTCAGCTGTAATATGGAATGAAGTACTGACACATGCTACAACATAATGAATCTTGAAAACATTAGGCTAAAAGGTGAAAGAAGCCAGACCCAACAGGCCACATATTGTATGAGCCCATTTATATGAAATGTCCAGAATACTCAGACCCAGAGACAGAAAGTAGATTAGCGGGAGCCAGGGGCTGTGAGGTGGGCGAATTGAGAGTGACCACTAATGGACACAGGGTTTCTCTTTGAGGTGATGAAAATGTTCTAAAATTAGATTGCAGTGATAGTTGCATAAATGTGAATATAATAAAATCCAATGAATTAAACACTTTAAAGAGGTGAATTTTATGGTATGTGAATTTTATTTCAGTAAGCTGTTATAAAAAATTTAAAACCCTTTGACAGCTTCCCTTTGCCAAAATAGTTTAGTGGAGCATTTGAGTTCTTTCAAGTTCTTTTGTCACACTTATTTCCAGCTAAGTGTTCAGCTCTCATTTCCGCCTATTTCCCCCTAGCACCACCTTCTGCTTCCACCCTAAACAAGGCATGCCATTTTATAATTCCATGCCTTTGCACATTCTCTTCTGGCTGCCAAGAATGTCATGTTTCTTCTTCTCTTTCTGATGAACACCCATCTATCCTTTAAAAACAAATATTGGTTCCTCCAAGAAATCATCCCTTACTCCTCCAGACAAAGTTGGTCACCCTGTATGCTATAAATACACCTGCCCCTAAGAGATTCTGAACTCCCTGAGTTTACTAGACAGTATCATCTTCAGCCTCAGAACCTAATGTCTGTAAGCATTTAGTAAATGTTTACTGAATAAATGAGTGACAAAACACTCCCTCACTACTAACTACAAGTAGCGCTATTTTTCTCCAACTGGTTTAATTGGTAAAATCCATACAAATAAAACTTGAGTGCTAGCCTTTAGAGACCAATAAAATGAAATAAAAATACAAATTTGGGACCAACATTGAGACTTAAGGAAAATTACCATAAAGTAACATTTCATGGGGGTTCATAGTTCAGATACTTATCATTGTTGACTGAACATACTTACTGAAGTCAATACTCTTTTATTCAACATATTAAATGTGTTGTTTAACTCTGGTAACCACAGCTGTGACTTAGTTAACGATCTCAATAAATCCTACTTAAATCAGAGACAGGAAAAAATTATGCAAATGAATTCTTATCTGTTTTTCTGCCCAAGGCATATTTGATAACAGATAAAATATCTCCAAATAGTCTCTACTTAATAGTCAGGAAGCCCATTTGAGGTTTTATTTGGATCAAAATCAAATACAAAGAAGAGGAGAAGCCTGCTAGATTCACAAATGATTTTATTTCAGAAAGAAATAACACATTAAAAGGAGACATAGTTAAGAGCTTACTTTCACATATGGGAGTGAATCTAGGAAAGTCAACAGTTATTAATATACAAAACCACATGATTATAAAAGACAGTAATAGATAATGACAGATGGGCACGCCTTAGATTACTTTGCAAAATACCTTTGTCTAAAAACAGAAAGATATTGGTCTTTAAGACGGCTCTTTAGAAACAAGTCTGTAGTTCCAATGGACTTTAAAAATCAAACCGATCACACTCATATTCATCCAGGATGGGGAGGAAACCATCCAACAATTATACCTTGCAGCTAGACAGGATGTCTTCCACTAATCTCTTGTAAACCCAGGCATCACCCTTAATCCGCTGCCGCCTGATACCCACCACATCGGGTTTTTGAAGCTGGCACACTTCTAGTTCAAATTGCATTGTCACTTTACCAAAATCTGACTGTGTTTGACACTTCAGTGTATAGCTACGAAAAACAAGACAAGAAACCAGTTAATAGGAGAACCATGAATATTCTGTATAAGAGATTTCTAAGCCTCTAGGAGGCCAGTGGAGAAAATGAACCCTTATTTCATATTAAGCGATCTATTACTACTTACAGTTTCCAAATGACTTAGCTATACCCTAGTCATGGAGCATGACTGGTCTTTCCCCAGAAGCTGAACTAGGATCTTATGAAAGAATAAAAATGGAAGGCTTAAAAAAAAAAAAAAAAAAAAAAAAAGGAAGGCTTTATCAGAATTTTTCTCTTGTCCAAAGAAAAGCCCTTCTTTTACAGCTACCCATGCCATTCATGCTCAAGAAATCTTCTGGCCTTCTTTATGCATCTCTTTCAACAGTGTAATCCATAAACATTAGGCCATTTCCACAATGTTCACAACAAAGGAAAATGTGGGGAAGATTAAGAATATTTTTTTATGTGCACCTTATCAGGAAATTCTTTCATGTAAATAAGACTGAAGCTACCACCTTGTCAGAAGGGTGTAGGTTTTAGAGATTTTTCTAATAGTAGTAAGAGGTTATAATCATTATACTTTATGGCAGAGTTTTAACAGAAGGTCCATAGAGATGGTATATTCCCAAGGCTGAAACACATGGTATATGTAATTAGAACTGCAACACAACAACTCTGATGATGGAAAGGCCCCCTCCAAATGAAGCCTTAAACATATCTTAAGAAACAGGTACACTCCTGCAAAGTTAGATAAATCGAATTCATTTAAATCAATTTTTTAATTAGTTTGCCTGATATTTTAATTTGTCTTACTAATCTCCAATAAATAATAAACAATAGGATTGATTTTAAATATTAGTTCCCTAAATATTTAGGGGCAGATAATTCTCCACAGAAATGTGAAGAAATTACTTGTATCTGTTGTGTGTTATGAGGATTCACAAAATATCATCCTTTGGCTTGCTAATTTAGTTCTGTGTTTGGGGTCTTGATCGCTTAAAAATGGGCAGTCATTTGGATAAATGCCAAAAGAAGTACCCTATAGTTAAGGTTCCCAATGGGAATATGAAGCATAGAGCAATTCAGTCATAGGGAAGAGAAAAACCAATTCTTCTGCCTTGGAAAAAGATAATAATGGAATATACCCAAGATTAGTAACATCACACCACCAAAAAACTTAGCTTTTGTTCTGCCTTGTCACAAAGAAGTTAAAAACAAACAGAAAAGTAAAAAAGGAAAAAAGGGTCAAAGCAGAGACTTTGCAGTTGATCAGGAAGCTAGAAGAGTAAGTTATTGGTTAACAGCTAGTTGGTGATCTGGAAGAGAGATCATATGCTGAAGGAAAGATTATTGAAAGCTTTCTGATACAGATTTGGCTAGAGATTCTGGAACCATCACTCAAACCCAATCACGAAAAACAGGCCAGAGTTCTTATGTGTTATGAGTTACTATGTGTTCTGATGACGCCTAAAGAAGAAAGCCAGGGTTCAGGTAAGGAATGCTTGCCAACATTTACAGATGAAAAATAAAATTACTTTTCCAAAAGATTATTTCTTAAACCCTTACTCTACATTGAATATTCTAGTTAAATATTTTGTTATATCCATTAGTGGCTCTATTTATCTGCCTCAATAGTGAAATTTTAAAGACACATGACTGTAAATACTTATAAATAAGAACCTCTTAGGTATAAGTGGTTTGGCCATTCAGACCATAAGATCATAGCCATGGAGGTTTTGCTGGCAGCTCACTCAACAGTGGGAAAGAGTTCAGGTGAAATAATTTCCTAAAGTGCTGAAAACCCAGTCCAACAACAAGTCATAAAGGAAAGGTTTCTACTTAAATCCCTAATTGGTTTGAGGTATCTCACAAATCTAGATTACAATTTATAAATATTATTGATGGGCAGCCCTGGTGGCTCAGCGGTTTAGCGCCGCCTTCAGCCTAGGGCATGATCCTGGAGACCCGGGATCGAGTCCCATGTCGGGCTCCCTGCATGGAGCCTGCTTCTCCCTCTGCCTGTCTCTCTCTCTCTGTGTGTGTGTCTCTCTCATGAATAAATAAAATATTTAAAAATAAAAAATATTGAAAAGCAGAACATCAAAGGAAAATAGAGTACTGAAAAAGAAAACTCGAAGAAGTTCAGATTTTTCTATTTTGAAAAGTCTAACTTTGAAAGCGGTGCCAATATGGCACTAGCTCATATAACACCAAAGAAACAAAATTATGAACAATGACACTACCATAAAAGCTTTTTTGATGAAAATGAGGTGGGAGAAATATTTTTTTTTTTTTAATTTATTTATGATAGTCACAGAGAGAGAGAGAGAGAGAAACAGAGACTTAGGCAGAGGGAGAAGCAGGCTCCATGCAGGGAGCCCGATGTGGGATTCGATCCCGGGTCTCCAGGATCACGCCCCGGGCCAAAGGCAGGCGCCAAACCTCTGCGCCACCCAGGGATCCCAAGGGAGAAATATTTTTTAAAAAGAAAAGAATCAGTACATGTCATCTCGAAGTTCAAAAGACATCAATCAATAAATGCAAAAGCCTCTAAGTGTGCTTCTTACCCCTTTTGTACAAAGTCAACGTGCTTCTTTGGAAGAATAGACATTATTTCATTCAAGAGTTGATCTGGATTCACTAATCTGGTTGTAGTCACATTATAGTGAAGCTTAAAAAAAGAAAAAGAAGGGGTAAGAAGTAAATCTTTACATTAACACAAAGACCATTCTAATTTAAAGATCTCAAATTCATTACAGTACCGGTTCAAAGGGAAACATTTCCAGAAAAAATTTACAACCAACTCTTAATAAGCTGAAGTAAGATGGCACTGGAAAGCTTGAAGAAATCGTGTCCACTAATGACTACATTCATATCATCGTTTTTAACATTTCATCTTCCTCTCCTACCAATCTTTTTAAAGAAATACGTAAATATTAATTAACATCCATCTGTTTGAGCTGGTTTCTCCCTTCCCATGCTATGCTAGAGATATTAATAGTCCTAAAAAGTAAATTATAGGAAATGAAACAAATATCCTAGAAAATGTGGTTTGTATATATAGTTGACCTGTAAACAATGCAGGGGTTAGAGGCACTGACCTATAAAGACAAAAATCCACATATAACTTTGGACTCCCCCCAAACTTAATAGCCTACTGCTAACTGAAAACGTTATAATCAATTAACACATATTCTGTATGTTAATGTATTTTTTTTGTTATTTTACTTTTGTTTTTTAGAGAGAGACAGAGCATGTGAGCAGGAGCTGGGGGCAGAAGGGGCAAAGGGAGAGAATCCCAAGCAGGCTCCATACTGAGCAGGCCTCCACCTCACAGCCCCTGAGATCATGATCTGAGCCGAAATTAAGAGTTGGATGCTTAACTGAGCTGCCCAGGCGCCTCTATATGTATTATATACTATACCTTTATGATAAAGCAAGCTAAAGAAAAAAAATGTTATTTTTAGAGAATAAGGAAGAGGGTATCTGGGTGGCTCAGTGGTTGAATGTCTGCCTTTGGTTCAGGTTGTGATCCTGGGGTCCTGGGATTGAGTCCTGCATTGGGCTCCCTGCAGGGAGCCTCTTCTCCCTCTGCTTACGTCTCTGCCTCTCTCCCTGTGCCTCTCATGAATAAATAAATAAAATCTTTAAAAAAATAGAGAATGAAAATACATTTACAGTACTGTACTATGTTTATCAATACCATAAATTTATATTGTTTACAAGATGAATCCTCTATTATCTATTAGTACTGACATCAATATTGTCTTATGACATAAAACACTATAGATATTATATGTATTACTAACACTAGATATCAAAAATGAAAAAGATATGAAAAAGAAAGTCGTATTTATTTACAGATTTATAATGATTCATACATTGATAACAAAAAAGCAGCAATATTATTGCTTCATGGTAGCCTAGTGTAATCAATACGATTGCTTCACAGTAGCTTAGCCTATACACTAATGAATAAATGGTTATATAATTTTTATGGGATATAGTAACACAGTCATATTCATAATATGGTATTAGAAACACGGTTTTATTTTTTTAAAAACCATCTGCTGGTGATAAGCTGATAATCACAAGAGAAGCATATTCCACAGTAACATAATTCTTTGAAAGTAAAGTTATACAACAGTAAGAAAACTAACACATTATTAATTTTATATTAAATCACTCACCTTATGTCTAAGTAAAGATAGGCTATCACATCTATGAGTCTGGCGCACAATGTTCTACACGATGAATACTTAGGTAATGATGACACAAACATGTCTCATATGATTGTCGTACAGCTATTAGATGTTCACACAAAGACACACACACACACAATAGATAAATTTATTAACTGTATGGCATGATTATTTACTGCTCATTAAGTGAAAGTGGATCATCACAAAGGCCTTCATCCCCATCTTCATGTTGAGTGGGCTGAGAAGGAGAAGGAAGAGTAGAGGTTGGTCTTGCTGTCTCAGGGGTGGAAGAGGTAGAAGTGCAGGTGGGAGGGACAGGCACATTTGGTGGAACTTTATGGAAATATATCGTAATTTCTATCTGACTTTATGCTTTTCCATTTCTCTAAAAATGGTTCCCATATGGTACCAATCCTCCTTTAATGGTTTGCTTTCGTTTCAGTGCTCATATCATAAAGAGGTCCATGTCATAAAAGAAATCAGAAGTAGTCTCGAATCATCGAAACCCTTCTGCCAGATTGCCTAATGTCAATTTGTTTTCTGGCAGTGATTCTTCTACATCTTCTTCCTCATTATCTGTCACTGGTTCAGAAGCACTTATCTCTACTGACACATCTTCTGTTAGTTCTTCTGGTGTGGTGTCCATCAGCTCTTGAATTTCCCCAAATCCATATCTTGAAACCTTCCCCATACACACCTTTTTTTGCCATAACCACAAACCCTTTCATGACTTCCTTGCTCGGCTCTGTCGTAAATCCTGTGAAATCACGCACAACATAGGGACAGTTTTCTCCAGCAGAAATTTATTGTTTCAGGCTTGATGGCTTTCATGACTTTTTCTGTTACAACAATGGCACCTTCAATGATGTAATCCTTCTAGACTTTCATGACGTTCTCTTCCATAACACTGACAATCCTTTCCAGAGAGTACTGGGTGTAATGAGCCTTAAAGGTCCTTATGACCCCCTTTTCTTGATGCTGAATTGAAGATATTGTGTTTGGGGACAAGCAGACCACTTTGATACCTTCAGTGTGAACTCATGGGGTTCTGGGAGGCCCAGCAGCATTGTCCAATATTAAAAGAACTTTAAAAGGCAGGACCTTACTGGCAAGGTACTTCTTGACCTAGGAACAAAGCACTGATGGAATCAATTCAGAGAAAGGGTTTGGAGTGCCTAGTGGCTCAGCTGGTTAAGTGTCTTCCTGCTGCTCAGGTCATGATCCCAGGGTCCTAGGATCAGGCCCTATATCAGGCTCCCTGCTCAGCGAGGAGTCTGCTTCTCCCTCTCCGTCCCTTCCCCAGATTGTGCTCACTAGCTCTCTCTCAAATAAATAAATAAAATCTTTTTTTAAAAACAGGAAAAGAAAAAGGGTTCTCATTGTCCAGACCTTCTTGTACAACCAAAAGATAAGCAGCTAGTGGTCACCTTTTCCCATCAAGACTCGGAAGTTAGCAGCTATATAAACAAGGGCAGTGTTGATCATAAACCTGACTACGCTGCATAAAACAGAGCTAGCCTATCCCTCCCTACCTTAAATGCTGGTGCTGATTTTTCTTTCTTACTAATTTATGTCTTTTGTGGCATTTTCCCCCAAGAATAGAGTATTTTTGTCTGCATTAAAAATCTGTTCAGGAAGATATCCTCTTTCCTCAATGATTTTCTTAATGGCATCTGGGAACTGGTATCTACTGCCTCTTGGTCCCTATAGAAGTTGCTTCTCCTGTCATCTTGACATTTTTTAAGCCAAACCTCTTTCTAAAATTATCAAACCATCCTTTACTGGCATTAAATTCTCCAGCTTTAGATACCTCACCTTCCTTTTGCTTTAAGTTGTCATAATATGACCTCATCTTTTCTCAAATTATATTAAAGTTTATAGATATGCCTTTCTGTCTTTTAATCCTGTATCTACATAAAAGCTGCATTTTCAATGAGATTTTTTTTTTTAAGTATTTTTGCAAAAAGTAAAGGTTTTTGTGCCTGTTGGTACAGCCGCAGCAAGGGCTTCATGAAGTTCCCTTTTTTAAAAAAACAATGGTCCTTATACTGGATTCATTTATCTTGAAATGGTGGGTGACTGAAGCTGCAGACCTCAATCTATGATATATAATCAAGCAATGCAAATTTTTCTTGTAATGTCATGACTTTTCTGTGCTTCCTCGGAGCACTTCCAGCATCACTAGGAGCACTTCATATGGGTCCCCTAGTGTTATTCAAGGTTTATGTCATTGCACTAAACATGATGAAAAATACGCAAGAACCACAAGAGATCATTTTTTACTGTGATAACAATTTACTGAAGAGATGAACACACACATGGAAGTGATTAGCACCACACAGCAGTTTTAGTAGGATATTATTTAACTTTATTTTTTTTATTTATATTTAAGATTTTATTTATTTATCTGAGAGAGAGAGCACCAGCAAGGGGAGGACCAGTGGGAGAATGACAAGCAGACTCCCTGCTGAACAGGGAGCTTGATGTGAGACTCAATCTCAGGACCCGAGATCATGACCTGAGTTGAAATCAAGAGCTGGACACTTAACCCACTGAGCCACCCAGGCACCCCCACAGTGTTTTTAAGCAAATATTTGCAACACGAACTCACCACAAGAGCAACATAAGGTAGCTACGAAATTATTACAGTAGTACAGCATGTATTACAGTTGATTTTATGCAGTTATTTAATACTGCATCTTTTTTTAAATTTTTTATTTATTTATGATAGTGAGAGAGAGAGAGAGAGAGAGAGAGAGGCAGAGACATAGGCAGAGGGAGAAGCAGGTTCCATGCACCGGGAGCCCGACGTGGGATTCGATCCCGGGTCTCCAGGATCGCATCCTGGGCCAAAGGCAGGCACTAAACCGCTGCGCCACCCAGGGATCCCCTAATACTGCATCTTTAAGCTTCTTCACATTTCTTTCAACTGTGAATGGCTCCATGTACAGTATATTTTGTGCATAGGTTTTGATAAATTTTAACTTTTTATAATATATTTGTTTATATCTTATGGTAGTAAATGATAAAATAGACTAATATCTACATTTATCTTATGCATTTATGACATACCTTTTTAATTTTTTTTAATATTTCTAGGCTATGCAGTTTTTGAGTTTTTCCAAAGTGTCATAAATCCCCCCAAATTTTCCTAACCTATTTGGTTTTTTTTTTTTTTTTTTTTTTACCTATTTGTTGAAAAAATACACCACACTCAAAGTGACCCACACGGTTCAAAACCATGTTGTTCGACGGTCAACTACATTTTTATTTTAGTATTTGCATATTTGTTCCAATCTCATTTAAAAAAATATAACTAGGGCAGCCCAGGTGGCTCAGTGGTTTAGCACCACCTTCAGCCCAGGGCCTGATCCTGGAGACCCTGGGATCGAGTCCCACATCAGGCCCCCTGCATGGAGCCTGTTTCTCCCTCTACCTGTGTCTCTGCCTCTCTGTGTCTCTCTCTGTGTCTCTCATGAATAAATAAATAAAATCTTTAAAAAAAAAAGTAAAGAAAAGAAAAGAAAAGAAAAAGAAAAAAAAGAAAAAGAAAAAAAAATACAACTAGCAAAAACTAATAAATTATAGTTTCTTTAAAAATAATTCAAGGGAAAAAAAACAAAAACAAAAACAAAAAAAAAAAAATAATAATTCAAGGGGCTCCTGGTTGGCTCAGTCAGTCAAGCATCTAACTCTTGATTTTGGCTCAGGTCATGACCTCAGAATTGTGAGACCACACCCAGTGTCAGGCTCCACACTCAGCAGAGTCTGCTTGAAAATTCTCTCCCTCTCTCCCTCTCTCTTCCTTTCTTTTTCCCTCTCTCTCTTCTCTCCCCCTCTCCCCCCACTTGCATATACATGTTTTTATCTCCCTCTCTAAAATAAATAAATAAAACTTTAAAAAAATTTTTAAAAATAAACCCAAGTTTTTAAAACCTTAGTCACCTTGATTGTGGTGATAGCTTCACAGGTGTCTATATAATGCCAAAGTATATTAATCATCCATTTCTAATATGTATAGTTTAGTTATGTCAATTATACCTCTATAAATCCTTTTTTTTTTTTTTAAAGAGTCACTATAAAGAAAATGCCAGTACAGATGATATGCCAACATGAAGGTGAGTTAAATGACTACAGTTTAGGGACACAGCTTCATGTTATAAAAGCAATGACAGGGCTGTCTGTCTCCTGGGTCCCCATCTAGGGCTGTTTCACCAAACTAAATTGGCTTTGTCAAGATAATAATAAGAACACTTCCAAATCACAATTTTAGTGATTCTTTTTGTAAAATAATTAATCCTAGTTTATCTATTTAAATTTGATTTTTACAGAGCACTTCCTACAAGAGGGCTTAGCTACATATGGTTTGCTAGCTTAACAAACAAGGTATTCTTTGTACCATCCTTTTATGCTTTCTGTGAGTTTAAAATTTTTTAATATAAGAAGTAGGGAGGAAAAAATGAAACTAATTCCCTAAAGCAAGCCATGCAGTTCTCAAAAACTTAAAGCTTTATAAAGGGTTAAAGATCCAAAGTTAGGTCAAGTTTCCAGTATTAGGTGTATGCTAATTAGGACTGCGGTTCTGCTCCATTGGGGTTAAAATGCTCAACACATGGATAGAAACAATGCTACTCAAACACTGGAACACCTTCTATAATATATAATAGAGTGTTTCACGTGCATCTCACAGAGACAGCTTTCTTCATATCCCAGGCCTGCGAAGTTGTTGGGGTAGAAATTATCTCCAGTTTTTACAAACAAGGAAATTGAGGCCATCACAAATAAAATGACTTATCCAAGCTACATAGGATGAAGCTGAGGCTAGAACCATCTTCTCATTCCCAACCTATATCCTGGAAGTATTAGGGAATACCTGGAAAGCCAACTAACACAGCAGTTCCTACTGGAAAATGCATTCAGATTCCAAACAATTTATACAGGTAAACGTTTTTAGGATATTATCCATCAGTATTTGGTAACTGCTTAGCTTCTCAATAATGTACATGATTGGACATGTTTCCTTAATTTTATCTAATGTTTTTCAGGGAAATGACACTATGGTTTTCTTAATCCCAATGTCAGGTTTGAAATATTTCATAACTGTCTCCATCTAGAGAAATCTTAGAACAATAAGACAAAATATACCTAATAAATAGCCATGTGCAAACTTCTCAGTTCAAGTTATTCAAGTTCAACAAGGCAACAAATATTAATGTACAAATAACTCCTATCTTCTTTTTTTTCTAAAGATTTTATTTATTTATTCATGACAGACACAGAGAGAGAGAGAGAGAGAGGCAGAGACACAGGCAGAGGGAGAAGCAGCCTCCATTCAGGGAGCCTGATATGGGACTCGATTCTGGGTCTCCAGGATCACGCCCTGGGCCAAAAGCAGCACTAAACTGCTGAGCCACCCAGGATACCCTTCTTCTACTTTAAAACAGGACATAAATGAACATCCCCCCCGAACCACACTCCTGCCCAACAGTTCACCAATTTCCTTCCCCAAACCTGCCCAGGTTTGCTCCAAATGAGAGTCTCAGTGCAAAAACTAACCAGACTCATTCCCCAAACCACAGGGAACAGTGCCATCTGCTCTGCCTTCCTTCGTGCCCCACACCTCTTGGAACATGTTTTTATACAGCACAGAGCAACAACTCTGCCGTCTTCATGGCCACTCCACCAGATCCTCGGTGACACAAGCTGTATCTTATTCATACCTTTATCTTTTACTTCCCCCGAACAAAAATGTCATTCATTAGATGTTTGAAGAAATGCAGAGAGAATTTCAGAGAGTAAGAAGGACTTGAGACCCACTAATAACCTCTTTTTCCTTTCCTTTAAAACCTCTTTTTCCTTTCCTTGAAAATACTGTCCATACCACTGACATATTAAGGCTTTTAAAGCATAATAGGACTATCAAACGAGGTCCAAACCTGTTAGGCCTGTGAAGACCTGCCAGCCTACTTTCCTAGTCTATTGCTCACTATTTTCTTCACATACATCACACTCAAAGTTCCAATTCACTTCCCATGCATTCAAATATTTGTGAGGGCCTACAAAGGTACCCACATGTCAGGGACTCTTCTATAGGCCAGAGATATAAGAATTAAGCTAATATCTGCCCCATGTTTCCCCAACTCCATGTTGCCTTTGTGATTAATCGCTATACCTAAGTATTTGCATTATAGTTATTTGCTCCTTGAAAGGAATTTACCTCTGCATCCTCAAAGCCCACTGCATTAAAACGCATGAAATAAAAAATTATCAATTCATTCAATTTAGTACTTCTTTTATAAAAAAAAAAAAAAAAGTCCAGTTAGCAGTCAGCTTCAGAAATCCATATTGCAGAATTCAAGTTCACTTACCTTTAGTCTTCTTGGCCCATCTTTGGCAGAGCCCTTCTTTTTGCTCCTGGTAAGCACAGTGATAACCTTATCCAACCCCCTTTCAAGGCTCCCAAACACTTTGGTTCCTTTTCTTTTTGGAGTGTCCTCTACATGTGCTTGGTTGAGATCTAGTTCCACTGAGCGACATCTTAAAAAAAAAAAAAAATTTTTTTAAACCCATGAGTAAAGAAGGACCTCCTGCCAGTTGGAACTTTCACAGGACACTCGAGTATACCAAGGCCAGACCACCTCATTCCTTAGGGAGCACTAAAGCCATTTCCCACTGGAATGAAGCCATCACTCCACCTCTGGGCCAACTGTCACTTGGCAAAACTATTTTGCCCCTAGCCTTTTATTAAAAGTCAATATACAGAAAAGCTGAGTGAGTAGCACACCAAACATCCACATATCCTCTTAGATTCAACAGCTGTTAATATTTTATCACATTTTATCACATTTTCTTTCTCTACTTATATAGATAAGTAAATATATTAAATATATATACATCTTTCCTGAACTATCTGAAAATACCTGCCTGAAGACATATTAAACTTCACCCTGAAACCAATGAATAAGGACACATAACCAGTGAATAAGGACATTTTCTACATAACCAAAATACCAACACAACATCAAGAAATTTAATAATGATGCCATAGTACTGTTTAATATCTAGTTCACAGTCTAATTTCCTCAATTGTCCTCAAAATGGATCCTGCTTTTAAAAATAGCTGTAAAAGACAAGGAAGGGTCACCAATGCTATAGAACTGTCCATATAAAAGGAATGAGTTTTCTTTGAAACTTTCATTGGTATCTTTACTATTTGGGCAACTGCTATCTGTGAGTGGATGTCTATATTCTACTGGCAGAAGCATGGGAAAAGATGAGCCTCAAAAATGGTATTATGTGTCTGGGCCCAGGGCCACTGTTTCCAAGCCTGCTGTATGTCAAGGTGCCTGCCAGTCCTACTCCTGATGAGTTTCAGAATTCTATCCCACAAGGAAGGCAGCAGCAACAGCTCCAGGAGTGGCCATAGACCATCGTCATTCTGCTAAACATTCCTACATTTATACAATGGTTTGTTACTTTAATCAGGTTTATCATACATGAAAAAAGGAAATCTGGTTACATATACTGAGGATCAAAGAATAAAAAACAGAATACTTACCTCCTCTCAGGGCTAATGACACCTGTCATTAACTTCTCTGTCCCTGCTGAATTTATTGGCATTTTAATTGGGGTTTCTTTCAGGCACTGGTTTCTAGCTATTAGAAAAACAAGAAACACAAACCATATGCAGGTGACATATTATGGTTTCAAAACTTCTATCAATAACACATACAACACTTATTCATTGATTCAGAAATATTGTAATCACTTGGCCAGTGCTGTTAAGGTTCTAATTATTTAAAGAAATGTTTCATGTGATTTATAATAAAAAACAAAATCATTTTGCTTTGCATGTGTGGCTCCTCTTTTCCTTCATTGCGAAATGAAGGCCATGCTTAAATTCCTATTTTAAATATTATATGACAAATTTAAATAGATCACATTAATACAGATTTTATGACTACTGATTCTCCTTTTTTTTTTTTAATTTTTATTTATTTATTTATGATAGTCACAGAGAGAGAGAGAAAGAGGCAGAGACACAGGCAGAGGGAGAAGCAGGCTCCATGCACCGGGAGCCCAATGTGGGATTTGATCCCAGGTCTCCAGGATCGCGCCCTGGGCCAAAGGCAGGCGCTAAACCGCTGCGCCACCCAGGGATCCCTGATTCTCCTTTTTTTTAAAAAGAAAAGATTTTAGGGAGAAGAAATGTGTGGGAAATATCAGAAAGGGAGACAGAACGTAAAGACTGCTAACTCTGGGAAACGAACTAGGGGTGGTAGAAGGGGAGGAGGGCGGGGGGTGGGAGTGAATGGGTGATGGGCACTGGGGGTTATTCTGTATGTTAGTAAATTGAACACCAATAAAAAATAAATTAAAAAAAAAAGATTTTATTTATTTATTCATGAGAGACACAGAGAAAGAGGCAGAGACATAGGCAGAGGGAGAAGCAGACTCCCTGCAGGGAGCCTAATGCAGGACTCAATCCTAGTACCCCAGGATCATAACCCGAGTCAAAGGCAGATGCTCAACCACTGAGCCACCCAGGTGCCCTGATACTTTCTATAAATAAAAATCAACCTGTACTTATACAAGAATCCAATTTATCCTTCTAAGTGAAATAGTATTGAGAAGTGTTAATTCAATTCCTAATCCTACTCAACTCCTGTTAGGCAAAGAAAACAGTCCCTGTGAAGGCTTGACAAAAGTTATTAAACAGCTTTGGCTATTTTTATATTCCCTATTCTAGAATTTTGTGCTTGATTCTAGTAGGGTATCTGTATCCAGTTTCTGACAAATTCACAATAACAAATCTGGTTACCAATGATTAGCTAACTTTCTGTTTATGATCTAAAAGTTACATACCCTTTAGAAATAATAATACTTTATAAGTATATGATATCAAGTTTTTTAAAAGCCTTTTGTTTTTCTTTATGACTATTCAGTACTATTTTCACTGGTTCCACAAGAACAAGAAAAGATCACTGAAAGGGTATCTCTGAAAATAGTTTTCATCTTGGTATACAAAGAGTATCTACTACTATACATAGTTAATCTTTGATAAACTGTCAATGACTGGATTGTACAAGGTTCAGAAAAGTGATTAATGCTAATGTCAAAAATGACTCAGAGTAAAAGTCAAATGCAAAGCGCTAATGAAAACTATCAGTCGGAGCTTCAGCTATTAGCTTCCGTGGATGGCTCTTGTGATTAAAGAAAAATAGCCAATAATTCCTTTTGACCAACACAATTTTTGTCACAGGGATAAGACATGCAAACTGATGACACTTTAAGACTAAATTCCAAACTATCCAAATGTCAAAACCTTCAGAACTACATAAAAAGTTAAAAAAACACAGGGGCACTTGGGCAGCTCAGTCGGCTGAGCAGCTGACTTGATTTCAGCAAGTCACAATCTCGGGGTTCTGGGACTGAGTCACATGTCGGGCTCCAGGCTCAGAGAACAGTCTGCTGGAGGATTATCTCTCCCTCTGCCCTTCTTCCCACTGCATAAACGCATGTACATGCACACACATACAAATACTCTCTCTAAAAAATAAATGAATAAATCTTAAAAAAAAATTTAAGTTAAAGCATACACACACACAGAGTAACAGAAGGGATTATAAACATTCAAAGGCTTAAAAAAAAGGCCTCAATAGCTAAAGTCCATCTTATCTTACTACCCAACTCCCTGACTCACAAAGGATGTTGTAGCTCTATTAACAAATAACAGAAGAGGAACACCCCTCATTAGAAAAAAAACGCAATAGCAGCTACTACTAAGGTCCCACTATATCCAAGGTTATCTCACTGAAACCTCATAACAACACCAGGCAGCCACAAATGCTTATCACAGCAAACTAGCCTCACAATTCTGGGGAAAGCGTTGTCTGAGCTGATGAATGAGAAGGCCATTAACATAATAATAGAACTCCCAATAAATATTCTGGCAAAGTTTTTCATACTTTCTTTATAAGAAATAGAGCTCTGGGGGATCCCTGGGTGGCTCAGCGGTTTGGCGCCTGCCTTCAGCCCAGGGCGTGATCCTGGAGTCCCGGGATGGATTCCCACGTCAGGCTCCCTGCATGGAGCCCGCTTCTCCCTCTGCCTGTATCTCTGCCTCTCTCTCTCTCTCTCTCTCTGTGTGTCTCTCATGAATGAACAAATGAAATCTTAAAAAAAAAAAAAAAAAGAAAGAAAGAAATAGAGCTCTGGAACTGGCTATCAGCCACATTAGTAAACTGAAAGCACAAGGGAAGGATGTGATTTAACAGCAGTTCACATGGCAGTCTCAGAATTTGGGTTCATGAGGCTCTTAATATAAAACAAGTAGGTTAGGGACTCCTGGGTGGCTCAGACAATTAAGTCTCTGACTCTAGATTTTGGCTCAGGTCATTGATCTCAGGGTCATGAGATCAAGCTTCATGTTGGGCTCTGTGCTGAGTATGGAGCCTGCTTGAGATTCTCTCTCTCCCTCTCTGTCTGCTCCTCCCACTTGCACTTTCTCTCTCTCTCAAAATCAAGAGAAGGTCACAATTGCTGGAAATACGGCCAAAAGTTTAGGGGTCATTTTAATGTGACAGACTATATTACAGTAAATAAAACCCCTCAGGGGGATCCCTGGTGGCTCAGTGGTTTAGCACCTGCCTTTAGCCCAGGGCACAATCCTGGAGTCCCGGGATCGAGTCCTGCGTTGGGCTCCCAGCATGGAGCCTGCTTCCCCCTCTGCCTGTGTCTCTGCCTCTCTCTCTCTCTCTCTCTCTATGTCTATCATGAATCAATAAATAAAATCTTTAAAAATAAATACATACATACATACATACCCCTCAGGCTCTCTCTAATTTTTTGTATTCCTTCATTCAACAGGTATAGTCCCACCACACACAAGGCAATGGGAATCTACTATGCACCAGACAATAAACACGGCTCCTCCTAGACTACACTATGCTGCCATAAACACAGCAGACAATCTCTACTCTTGTGACACTTACCGTCTCATCCTTGAGACTTGGTACTAGAGGAGACTTGGTACTAGAAAACTGGGTTCAGTTCTAAGCACTGTCTTAAGAGGCACAATGACAAAACAGAACATGCCCAAATAAGGCCAGGAAGAAAACAGTGAGGTGTCATAAAGGAAACAGCTTATATAACTGGTGATGACTGAGCTGACCAGGAAACCAAAGGTAATGAGAAAGTTGTAACATCCGGACACAGATCTAGATATCTAGAAGGACATCACAGGTCTCTCCTGTCCGCTGGAATATGGGCAAGAGCAGGATCAGATCCCAGAACTGGAGAGCTAGACGAGTAAGAAGGGCTCAGCAGAGACTTCAGCTTTAGCCATGATAAGTAGAGGCAAAGGAGAAAGCAAGTCTAACCCTGGATATATGACCTTGGGCAAATCATTCTTCTGAGGTTCAGGTTCTTCAGCTGTGAAAAAGGCAGGTGGATGAAATGAGCTCTAACTTGCCTCTTGGTTTTGATATTCTATGATGCTATGATTCAATTCTATATATGTGAAAAAAAGAAAAAATTCACTTAAGAAAAATTAGAAGTTGACTAATATGCTTTCATTTCAATCAATGCAATTAACATGATAAAGAAGCAGAAATTCCTTAGAGCAATGCTAGTCATTTCTGACCTGCTCTAAGTTTATTTAGATGGTAAGAAGAACGGAATTTGAAGTATGTTGCCACTGATTAGTCCATATAGCAAATACCTTTTGAGGGTGTAGTGTAATGATTTGGTGTACAGAGTATTTCTCTCTTATACTGGCTCTTATTAACTGGAGTCTTTGGCTCAGGAAATACAAAGCAGTCATCATCCTTTACAGCAGACTTAGGCATATATACATTCTCTTTGTTCTTTAATTTATCAGCAGATGCTCTGCATAATACTGGAGTTAATGATTTAGATTCCAGACCATTTGATTCTGTCCAATGCTTGGCAAACTGGGAAAAAAAAAAAAAGTTACTGGATAAAGCACACTGACAAAGAAAAAATGTCAATTTCTCTACAACGTGCCTTAATCATTTGCAAATTACCTTGCATCATTTTTATTAAAATGAAATACTCTCAAAAGGATATTATTGGCAATACCAGGGAGTTTGAAAATGTATATTCAGTTCTCTTTAGTACATGTAGATTACTTTAGTCTGTTCTATTGACATATCATTTCAACATGTTTCAGGCTAAATGTTAAATCAAATATAACCAGATCTCAGGCAATACTGAGAATGGCCACAAATAAATCCCTAAGAACTATTTCCCATGCCTAGATTGCCATGGTTTGTCTCTAGTATGTACCAAAAAATCAAAGTTTAGTCAATGATTAGAGCAGAAAAACCGTGTTAAAATACTCTAATGGAAAAGTTGGATACTAAATATTTAATCCTTTTGAATTTATGGTTGAGCTTGCAAAAAAATAAGGAAAATCCTCAGAGGCTAAACTAAAAAGAGGAGCATGAATCCAGAGACATAATGAAGGCCAAAACTGTCCTAGCTCCAAGGGCACCTATCTACTCTATCTTGGATAACTAACAGCATGGGCTATATATAACAGCCATGGAAACCTTAGAGTATGCAAGGTGGTAAGTTACAACCAAACCTCTCAAAAAAAGCCAGATTGGGCTACAGCTAAAATGAAAGGGTGAATTAAATATAAATCTGTCCTGGAAAGGAGTTGGCGTGAAATGTGTCTGGCCTGGCCTTGGCTCTAGAGAAGCAAAAATCTCCTTTAATAATTTGTAATTTCAAAAAATAATCATAATAATAATTTGTAATTTCACATAGGTTTGAGTACCAAATTCATACTACCTGCATGGCCCCCCCTGCATTCAAGGAAAATATAATCCCTAGCTCTTAAAAAAACATTCCAGGAGGAGACCACCTGGGTGGCTCAGTCAGGTAAGTGTTTTCCTTTGGCTCAGGTCATGATCCCTGGGGTCCTGGGATCGAGCCCTACTTTGGGCTCCCTGCTCAGTGGGAGTCTGCTTCTCCCTCTCCCTCTGACCCTCCACCTACTCATGCACTCTCTCACTTGCTCTCTCTCTCTCTCTCATAAATAAATAAAATCTTTTTTAAAAAAATTCCAAAGAATAAAAAAGGAACACATCCCAATTCATTTTAGAAGTCTAATATAATCACAATACCAAAATCAGATAAGATTAATACAAAATGGAATGGAATACAAGGAGAGGAAAGTCTTTCATTATTCGACATTGTTCTATATTGTTTGAATGTTTTATAAGATGAATATACCTATGTATTACTTCTGTAATAACAAAATTAAATTTTTCAAAAGAAAAAAAGGTATAAGAGAAAGAAAATTATAGGCCAATTTCATTTAAGAACATAGAAGCAAAAATTCTGAACAAAATGTTAGCAAACAAAACCAAACAATGTATTAAAAAAAAATAGTTAACTGGGCTTACGTAAAGAATACAAGACTGGTTTAACATCAAAATTGTTGATATACAACAAACTACCTTAACTAATGAAAGGAACAAAAATAGATGATTATTTCAATAGGTAAATCTTAATCAATCTGTTTTCTGCAACAGAGATTTGTGATTTTTAAACAAATCTTAGCAAACCAGGACTAAATGAAAAACATGTCTTAATCTGAAAAATAAGAGATGGGGAGGTGCAGTGGGGAGAGCAGAAGAATGACAAAGAGGGGGAGAGGGAAAAAAAAGAGTGTGGAGGGGAAGAAGGTATAAGAGGGAGAGAGAGAAAACAAACATATTTAATGATAAAAGCAGCATTTTTTTTTTTTTTTTTTTTTTACAGTTGGGAAGAACACAGAGTGTCTGCTATATTGCTAGGTCTACTGAATATAGTAATAAAAGAGAGAATATTAAAGGCATGAGAATTAGAAAGGAAGAAAAAAAACTGTCATCCATAGATGATATACTTTTCTATATAGAACACTCAAAAAATATACAGACGGGAGTCTGGGTGGCTCAGCTGGTTAAACCTCTGACTGTTGTTGTTTTTGAAGATTTTATTTATTTATTTGAGAGAGAGAGAAAAAACAGGAGCGGGGGGGGGGCGGGGGAGCCGCAGAGAGAGAGAGAGAGAGAGAGAGAGAGAGAAAAGGGAAAAGCAGACTCCCTACTGAGCAGGGAGCCCAATGTGGGGCTTGATCCCAGGATCGTGGAATCATGACCTGATCCAAAGGCAGATGTTCAACCCACTGAGCCACCCAGGTGCCCTGACTCTTCGTTTTGGCTCAGGTTGTGATCTCAGGGTTGTGAAATCAAGCCCTGCATCAGGTTCCCTGCTCAGCATGGAGTCTGCTTAAGATTCTCTCCCTCTCCTTCTGCCCTTTCCCCAACCCCCACCCCAACCCCACCATCCTCCACCCCACACTAACACACTCACTCTCAAACAAACGAATAAGCAAACAACATAAGAACTTAAGAGTTTAGGAAAGTTGAATATAAGATCAATAAACAAAAATCAATTTTATATCTATACACCAGTAGCAGAAAATGTGATTTTAAAAAACCTACCATTTCCAATAGCAATAAAAAAATAAGAGTACTTAGGAATAAATCTAATAAAAAATACAAGCCTTTTTTGGGAAAATGTATAAGACTTTATTGAAAGCAACTACCTAAAACCTAATAAATGAAGAGATTTACTGTTTAAGGGTAGTGGGATCTGAGGGTCCAGATTTCAATTTCTACCAAGTTGAATCTTTTTTTTTTTCCAGGTTGAATCTTAAATTCAATGTAATTTCAATTTTTCAGTGTCCATGAAATTTGTCAGAATGATTCTAACATGTGTATGAAAATGCAAAGGGGCAAGAATAATAGCCAAAACATTCCTAAAGAAGAATAAGATGGGAGGAAATTGGCCAACCAACAGAAGAACAATTATAAAATTTAAGTAATTAAGAAGTATAGTATTGGTGAAAATAAACCAATAAAACAAAATATAGCCCAGAAACAGACACAACTCCTACAACAACTTGATATATGATTGAAGAATCACTGAAGACATGGTGGTGAAAGAGTTGACTTTTCAACAGTGGAGATATAACTTTATACTCACTAGATTAGAAACTATTTAAATATTAAATAGCTAAAAATATCAATATTAATAAATATGTGGAACAATGGGAACACTCTTCTACTGCTGGTTGAAGTAAAATTAATACAACCACTTTGGGGGAAAAATTGGCTGGTAAAGTTGAAGATACTCATTCCACTCCTAAGTATACACACAATAGGACTCTTACACATATGTAACAGGCCTTGCTGTGCACCAGAGTTAGCATAGTAGGTCCCGGCTGGAAGCTGGGAACTCAGGTTTTAGAAAGTTCCAAACACTGTTGGGATAAGTCTGTTTGCACAGCTGGGGCACCAAACCTTGCTGTACTAGGCTGTATAGACTACAAGCAGTGTGATTAATGATGAACAGCAGCTTTCCTTCTAGCAATCTAGAATTTCTGTAATTATGACTGATTATACCGACAAAGAGAGCCTGTGTAACCAGCCCCCAGTAAAAACTCCGGATTCTAAGTCTCTAGTGTGATTCTCTGAGCAGAAACATGCATACCTGCTCCTGCATTTCACTACTGTAGGAAGGAGTACACTCCTTGTGGCCCCCTCAGAGAGAGCAGAGGAGTAACATTCACTGTACATCCACTAAGTTCAACAAACACCAAGTAAGATTTAAAAAAAACAATCATCAGAAGGAGAAAAAAACAAATCAGTTGCTTCTCTGAGTTGGGAGGAATATGGAGTTGACCACAAAGACGCATGAGGGAATTTGAGGGTGCAACAGAACTGTTCTTAATTTTGATGAAGGTTACATGGTATGCATTTGTCAAAACACACAGAATCATACATTAAAATGGTGAATCATTAACTATATGTAAGCTATATCTTATTTTTGGAGAGGGTAGGGCAGGAGAGGGGAGAGGAGAAGAAGGAAGGGGAGGGCAGGAGAGGGGAGTAAAAAGACAAGAAAAGCAAAAAGAGGAGCAGGAAAATGCTCCAAAATGGAATCTTGGCTTTCTTCAACTTGGAAATAACTGGCTTCCCTTCCGTTTATATTCCAACAATTTCTCATTAATGTTTTCAATGATTTAGGAATTCATTAAATTCACAAGCACATACACAATACTGCATATTACACAGAACTACTACTATACATATCACATTAGAGTCTGGATGTTTTTATAATTAAGATAACATATACTGCTTTAAATAGTAATACAAATAACCAACCTGTGGTGTTTGTGGAGTGGCCACACCTGTTGATGAACTGTCTCCACACCAGTCATAGTCTATCAATCCAGCCACACAGTTTTCATCACTTGTTGTCATATCTTCTAGACTCAGATTCTTTGACTATTGAAAATCAGAAGAGTTTAGAGACAACACCATCATGATTCAATTTTTAAAAGAGTATGTTCAAGGCAAAGGGCAAGGCCCTGACGCAGAAACAAAGCAGAGATAATATACTGAAGGAGCTCACCATTAAAGGACTACTACTCAGCCATAAAAAAAAAAAAAAGAAAAGAAATCTTGCCATTTTCAAGGACTGTGGATGGAACTAGAGGATATTACTTACGCTAAGTGAAATAAGTCAATCAGAGAGACAATTATTATATGATCTCACTCGTGTGCGGTATTTAAGAAACAAAACAGGATCATAGGGGAGAGAGGAAAAAATAAAACAAGATGAAATCAGAGAGGGAGACAGAGAGAAAAGACACTTAATCGTAGGAAACAAATTGAGGGTCACTGGAGGGGAGGTGGGAAGGAGATGGGATAACTGGGTGATGAATACTGGAGACAGCATATGATATAATGAGCACTGGGTATTACATAAGACTGATGAATCACTGACCTCTACCTCGGAAACAAATAATATATGCTAATTAATTGAATTTAAATTTAAAAAATTTAAATTATAGTCACGTCAGTGACTTATCCTATCTTGTTTAAAAATCAATGGTTCCCATTACCTATAGCATAACCCTAGTTATAACCCTAGCATACCTAGTCTAACCCTTCTGATATGACATTTCAAGGTTCTCTACAATCTAGATCCCCCGTACCCTCCCAGATCACTTCCTCCTCCTCTTCCTCTCACCTTTCCCCTACTTGACCTCTCCATCTTAACTAAAGTCTGGTGACTGCCAACAGACATATCAAGCACAGTTAGGTGCCTCAGATTTTGCTAATTTATTTACCCTGCCTTGAATACTGTGTTCCTTCTTTTCCATTTTTTTCTAGACTTGACCACAGATCCAGCTTGGATCACCTATGGTGATCACTCCCTTCCTAGAGCCACTAGAGCACACCTCTAGGCCCTTATTGGCACCCATCAGCTACTATTCCAGTATAGTGTTATCTTTATGTATGTTTTGCATCAACTTAACTGTTACAGAGCAAGCATAGGCCTGAAAATGCTAATGATATGTTGATGATACAGTCTTCTGTGCTTCTTGGATCAGACTGTATTATTGTTTCACTGAAAACACCATCTATTAATTAATAGTTCAGGATTACCTACTTTCTTATAAATAATACCTCGGAAAAAAAAGGGATTTTATCAAGGGGGAGAAGAGTACAAAGGAACCTTGTTTCACATTTCAATGATTTGCATAAAACCAGAAAACAACCTAAAATTTGATTTCTGCTCCATTTTTTGTCATTAAAATGTCTGCCTACCATAAAAATTGATTAAATAACATAAATGCCCAAATAATTACATGATCAGGGTCAATGCTCATTAGTTGAAAGAGAAGAGTAAGCATCTTCCCAGATTGTTTCCGTTTGAGTACTTCATAAATGTTATAAGCAGATGAATTGAGATCAGACCAATCAGATATAAGAAAATTCAGTGACTTAGGAAAATGTCTCATGCCTATTAACTAAGGTATCATAAATGTAAAAATTTAGCTGAAGTTTATTAATAAGGTTTATTATAAATTAATATATATCATTGTATATAATTTAATATAAAATTAATTATAAGTACAGACTTATCTAATTCCTTTCTGAAACTACCTTGATCAGAAACAGAGTTCATGGGACACCTGGGTGGCTCAGTGGTTGAGCATCTGCCCTTGGCTCAGGTCATCGTCCCAGGGTCCTGGGATCCAGTCCTGCAGCAGGATCCCCATAGGGGGCCTACTTCTCCCTCTGCCCATGTCTCTGCCTCTCTCTCTGTGTCTCTAATGAATAAAATAAATAAAATCTTAAAAAAGAAAAGAAAAGAACAGAGTTCATGATTTTGTATCCTCCCGGACCTAAAGGTATTCATTTCAGCCTGAGAGATTAAAGGGTCCAGCAATGTAGGCAGGATGAGTGACAGGACAACTCATGAAGTCCATGGGTAAAAGATCTGTCTGGGCATGGGGTATTCACCAATCCAATAAAACTCTTCAAGAACAGACAAGAGGGACAGACACCTGGGTGGCTCAGTGGTTGAGCATCAGCCTTTGGCTCAGGGTGTGATCCTGGAGTCCTGGGATCAAGTCCCGCATCAGGGTCCCTGCACAGGACCGGCTTCTCCTCCTTCTGCCCATGTCTCTACCTCTGTGTGTCTCT
This sequence comes from Canis lupus baileyi, assembly GCF_048164855.1. NCBI lineage: Eukaryota > Metazoa > Chordata > Mammalia > Carnivora > Canidae > Canis > Canis lupus. The sequence goes on along the minus strand of NC_132847.1, from coordinate 54,842,683 downwards.
CGTTAATAAATAAAAATAAAATCTTAAAAAAAAAAAAGAACAGACAAGAAAACCCAACCCAGGAATAACATTATCTCACTTCAGAGATTCCTTTACATAACAGCTACTGACACTTTTAATGCTTAGTTTGGTCAAAAGATCAACTAGGGAAGGAAGAAGGGACTGGCAGGATCTGGGAAGAACAGAAGATCCCTTATATCTGCAGCAGATGATTGACAAGTACCAAAAAGAGAGTTCTAAATGAAGCAGTAGGGACGCCTGGGTGACTCAGTGGTTGAGCGTCTGCCTTTGGCTCAGGGCATGATCCTGGAGTCCCGGAATCGAGTCCCACATTAGGCTTCCTACATGGAGCCTGCTTCTCCCTCTGCCTGTGTCTCTGCCTCTCTCTCTCTCTGTGTCTCTCATGAATGAATGAATGAATGAATGAATGAATAAATAAATAAATAAATAATTTTAAGGAAAAATAAAATAAATGAAGCGGTAAAGCAAATCAGGGGGGTCAGAGGGAGATTAAACACAAGATCATTAAAAAGGTGGCCTTTTTTTTCTTTTTAACAGTTTTGAGTCCTAAAGGAATAAAATTGCCTCACCTACACAGTCATTTGGGCTATAATGGATTCTGTAAAAAGAACTAATTACCTCTCTCTGAGAATAGTAAAAGTACAATTTCCTAGTGCTGGAATAACTTAAATTGCAACCTAAATTAATCAAAGGGAAGATTTACTATATTACAAAGTTCCATACCCAGCCAGCAAAGGATTTGGAAGGCAGGATTTTAGATAACAAAGAATCAGACAGAAGACAAAGACTAATCTTAGGAATGATACAGTGCTTCCAAAAATGTAAAGCTTTTGCACCATTCTAAATGTTCATGACAAAGAAAAATGAGACAAAGGAGACAAAAATAAAAAAAAAATAATATGGTCACCACAAATTCATACAAGAAATTTGAGTTACATAAGCTATAATTACTTCTCAAAACAAAACCTAAACAATCAACACAAATGAATATCAAAATATTCATTAAATTATTTTATGTGGTACAAAGTATAATATATCCCCCTTCAGAAATCTTAACAATTTTTTTTATTTATTTTTATTTTTTTTAATTTATTTTTTATTGGTGTTCAATTTACTAACATACAGAATAACCCCCAGTGCCCGTCACCCATTCACTCCCACCCCCCGCCCTCCTCCCCTTCTACCACCCCTAGTTCGTTTCCCAGAGTTAGCAGTCTTTACGTTCTGTCTCCCTTTCTGATATTTCCCACACATTTCTTCTCCCTTCCCTTATATTCCCTTTCACTATTATTTATATTCCCCAAATGAATGAGAACATATAATGTTTGTCCTTCTCCGACTGGCTTACTTCACTCAGCATAATACCCTCCAGTTCCATCCACGTTGAAACGCCGGGACACCTGCACCCCGATGTTTATAGCAGCAATGGCCACGATAGCCAAACTGTGGAAGGAGCCTCGGTGTCCAACGAAAGATGAATGGATAAAGAAGATGTGGTTTATGTATACAATGGAATATTACTCAGCTATTAGAAATGAGAAATCTTAACAATTTTTAAAATTTTTATCCATGATGCAGTAATATGGTATCTTTTAAAAGCACTTGTAGGGATCCCTGGGTGGCGCAGCGGTTTAGCGCCTGCCCTTTGGCCCAGAGCACGATCCTAGAGACCCGAGATCGAATCCCACGTCAGGCTCCCGGTGCATGGAGCCTGCTTCTCCCTCTGCCTATGTCTCTGCCTCTCTCTCTCTCTCTCTGTGTGTGACTATCATAAATAAATTTAAAAAAAAAATAAAAAATAAAAGCACTTGTATATACATAAATTACATAAATAAACATACTAAAAAGGACCGGAAAGATACAGTCAAATTAAACCTACAGGAGGTAGGTTCATGGATAAGTTCTATTTCCTTTAGCTTATCTGTGGCTTAAAATTTTTCTACAACAATCAGAAATTACTTTTGTGAAAAACAGAGGGGAGGAGAGGATTAGTTCAATGCCATGTAAAAACTCTTATTTTTAGAGTTGTATATAATAAATTTTTTAAAAGATTCTCCCTCTCCCTATTCCCCCCTTAAAAAAAAAAAAAAAAAAAAAGCAGCGAGTGTTCACACAAAAGGTCTGACATTTACCTTGATGTTTGTGAATGGGGTAGCACTGGCTAGTCCACAGGAAAAAGAAGGAAGCCTTAAGCGAACTGGTTTTCCCCGAGCCTTCTTGGCTAGAAGCAGAAGATAGGTAGCAGTGAGGTGATCATACTGCCACTGGAAAAAAAAATAAAATCAATTTATTTAGAAGACTAAAGTTGTTTTTCGAAATAATGTTTTATTTTAATTTTTTTTTCCATTCAAAGAAATTGCAATCTCTTATACCATCTCTCTCTCTCTCTCTCTCTCTCTCTCTCTCTCTCACACACACACACACACACACACACACACACACACACACAGAGTTTCTGTTCCTCAGAGGGAACCACCTTTAAATACTTTTAGTATTTCTACTGTTTCTATGTTGTTTATATAGCTTTAAATTTTTTTTCAGCTTCACATATTATCTGTGAATTTCCTAGTATCAAAAATATGGATTTAGTTCTACTACAACTCCTTCCTGCCCTATACATTCTTCCTCCTTGCATCCTCCTACTATAATTTTATCGCAATTTTTAGTTAAATCAATATTTACACTATTATGATTATATAAATAGTATTCACTACTGAGTAGGGGGAATGTTCAAATACTTAATTGGTACCCTGAACAGAGGGGGAGTAGGGTACCCTGAACTGAGAGGTGAGGCACCTTTGCCATGACAATTATTAACCTTTTAATCACTGGGTCCTAAGGAGGTGCCCAGGAGACCTAAGGGAGGTAAGAGATAACAGGGAGGGCACTCAGAGTAGGAGTTCTTTATCAATGAGTAGATAAATATTCTAATATCTTACCAGTACAGAACTGCAGCTAAACTATGCAGGGTGCTACCCTTGCATTTCTTTCCTTTGTATCTTGGTTTTTCCCAAAATTAAACATAAAAAAGAGGCAGTTACTTATCTTACTAATTCAACTCCACACTCTCCAGCACTCTTTACCTTCTCAGCATGTCCATACACACCAGCTAATCTGTTCCCTCTTCCATTGCCCTTTTGAAGATATTCCATGTCTGCATTCCTTGCTCCACTCTGGACTGGCTTCTTTTTCAACCTGCAACTCAACTATCAGTCTAGGGATGCCCTTCATCTCTAATCTACAAAGTGTCCCTAGTTTCCCTGATTCCAAATATTCCTCTTTCTTCTTTTGGTGGAATAGCTCCTCCAGTAACTTTCTGAGGTGGATGAATGGGAGGTAAATTTGCGTGATCCTGCACATCTGATAAATGACTGCATTCCATCCTCACACTTGATTCTAGTTTGGCTGAGTACAGAATTCTAGGATGATAATAATTTTCATAGTTCTGAAAATATTATTCCATGGTCTTCTCATTTCTTTTCTTTTTTTTTTTTTTTAAGATTTTATTTATTTATTCATGAGAGACAGAGAGAGAAGCAGAGACATAGGCAGAGGGAGGAAGTAGGCTCCCCACAGAGGATTGAGCCCTACTCAATCCTGGTACTCCAGGATCACACCCTGAGTCAAAGGGAACCGCTCAACTGCTGAGCCACCCAGGTGTCCCAGGTCTTCTCACTTCTAGTACAGCTACTGAAAAATCCAGTCTTTCTGACTCCAAGCCTTTCTTTATGATCTTTTGGGTGCTTTTTTAGTCTCTGGAAACTTTTTGGATATTCTCTTTCCCCTGGTTTTCTGAAATTTTCTGTGGATCTATTTTCATTCATATCTCCAAACCCTGGCTAAGCCCCTTCATTCTTAAAAACTCAGTTCTACTAACTTAGAAACCATCCGTTCTGGAATATTTTTTCTTCTTGTATTATTTCTTTGATGCTTTCTTCCCTTCCCTCCTTTCTTCTGTTGTATCTTCCTGCAACTTCTATTATTTGTATGTTGGACCTTTCTTACCCATTCTGTTCTATTTGTGCATCTCTGTCTTTAGATTCTACTTTTGAAAGATTTTCCTTTAATTTTATTCTCAATCATTTCTACTAAGCTTTTCATTTCTGTGGTCATATCTTAAATTTTCAAGTGCTATCTCTTGAAATGTTCCTTTTTAGTCATTTTATTCTTATTTCAAAAAAGAAATAGCTTCTCTTACCTCTGAGAATATTATCATTTCTAGGCATTTTCTTCCACTCCCTGCATTATCTTTTATTTCTGAGTATATTTGCTTTTCTTCCTTCTCCCCGCCTCACCACCCCTGCCATTTGTTTTGATCTCTGATTTTCATTTTAGAGGCTTTCCTCAAATGTCTGGTAATCTTTGGCTGCCTGTCTCTATTTAAAGGTAAAGAATTACAAAGCACAGCTAACTAAAGGCTCTATGCATAGTTTGAGGCTGCTTATCACCTTCAGGGCTTCTCTCTATGGTAAACAGACAGAAATCTTAACTCCCAATCACTGGTATAGTAGGTCCTCTCTCTTGGCTCTTCCCCAGAACTGAATCTTCCAATATTTTCCCCACCCCCACTGCAAACAGGATAAAATCCTGGGTCTAGCATTCTAAGAGTTGAATAGGGAAGGTGGTTAAGTGGTTCACTACTGAGTATGAAGACCACATGTGTCCACGTATCCATTTCAGAATGGCTCATCACCCCTACCCCTGAGCTGTATATGGTGCACAAGTGCTTCTTGTTCAATGTTTCCCATCTTCTGCTAGGGTAAGGAAGAGATGGCAGTCATGCAGCATAAGGTAGAGAAAGGGACCTTGAGTCCAATTGCTTCTAATACAGACTTTCAACTGATCCTCCTGTTTTCTACCCTACTTACTTCCCTAACTTCAGAGGTTCCTAGTATTTCTGGTTCCTAAGCCTAGGGATCTAATCACTTATTTTCTTTTCCCCCTTGCAGGCACTTAGCTCTCAGCTTTCTCTAAAACGCTATGTCAGATGCCATTTATCTATTTTATAACTCCCCCAATGTTATTGACGTTACTTTTTGTCTCCTCTTTTATTCTCATCATCTTTGTGAATTTTTTATCTTTTTAGCTCTTTATTATTATTTTAGTGAGGTTTTAGGAAGCAGTGGATATAAATATATCTGTTCAATCCACCACGTATAACTCAAAGTTTCTAAGTATGTACTCATAAGACTAAGTAACTCTTTACCCTACTAGAGTGTTAAAGTTTAATAATATTGAATAATATTTAATACATGTATGTATCTCCTCACAAGGCACATGATCCAAAGGGGACTACTACCAAAAAGGTGTAAATAAAAACTGTTTGTTTGTTTGAAGATTTTTTTATTCATGAGAGACACAGAAAGAGACAGAGAAATATGTAGATGGAGAAGCAGGCTCCCCATGAGGAGCCTGATGTGAGATTTGATCCCAGGACCCTGGAATCATGACCCAAGTCAAAGGCAGGCGCTCAACCACTGAGCCACTCAGGTGTCCCAAAAACTGTTTTTATTAATACATTTCATCAGTTAATATTTTAGATGGCCACAATCATCGGGTATGCTTTGAAATTTATATAATGGACCTATCAATCTAGTGGAAGAAGTATATAATACTGTGATAAATTATCACAGAATGTGGCTTTTAATCCAAACAGGATGAGTTGGAAAGAAGGACAGAAAGTTTCTTAGAGAAAGTACTTGGGAGTGGGTAAACACCATGAGTCACAATCTCTCTCCAGTACGACAGTCCTACCCTTTTGAAAGAGATGCCATAAACTGATTACAGACAATGGCTCAGAAACATGTTGCCTCTTGTTTATCAACAACGGTATGGCACAATCCAGGCATTGTAAACAATACCTGGACAGTTTTAGATGGAGTCCTCTAAAACTGCCTAAGAGTTTTATAACTCTAACCCCTCTTTATCCCTAAGCAAAAAGGCATCCTTTTTATGACTTTTGCCATAGCTACTGCACACTACTCATTACAAGTAGATACACGGGGGAGTTATGTTCAATAACAGATTAATCGGCATATTAGTTACGCTTTCAGTGCTGCCAACTACAAGTCTAACACAACCAATGCCTCCCTTATCTTTTAAGCAGCTCCCTGTTTTGAAAGTCAAATGTCTGAAAGTGAAGCAATAGGTTTACCTATCATAAAGAAGGTTCCATTTCTTTTTTTTTTTTTTAATTTTTATTTATGGTAGTCAGAGAGAGAGAGAGAGAGAGAGGCAGAGATACAGGCAGAGGGAGAAGCAGGCTCCAAGCACCGGGAGCCCGACGTGAGACTCGATCCCGGGTCCCCAGGATCGTGCCCTGGGCCAAAGGCAGGCGCTAAACTGCTGCGCCACCCAGGGGTCCCAGAAGGTTCCATTTCTAAAAAACAAAACATTTAAAAATCCCCAGTTATTGTTCACACAGGCTACATGTTAAAGAACTACCCAGGCACCTGGGCTGAGGACAGATAGTTACTGGTACAGAGTGTTTGAGAAATTGAGGAATGGCTCACTATCCTTCTCCTGACTTTGGTCGTGAGGCCCTCAATCTTTAAACTTCTGCCACCAGAATACATGGGGATTTGCACTGCAGGGGTGGGGGAAGGGGCTGGTGGGAATAGGTTCTCATATGCACATGTAATCCTCAATGAAGACCCTCGACCAGATGATGGGCTGCTCCCACAATCCACAGCCACTCACAGTTGGAAGAATTGGGGGAAAATAAGGAAAGCAATCAGGTGGAAGGAAGCTCTAGTACCACTACTAGGAGTCTCAAGAGGGCTACAGTGAGATAGGTCAAAATCAAAACACATACGAAACTCTAACTTCTGCATATCAAAAGCAGTTTAAGAGTGCTCATGTATAGGGGGTGCCTAGGTGGCTCAGTCAGTTAAGTGTCTAACTTTGGCCCAGGTCATGATCACAAGGTCCTGGGATCCAGCCCTGCATCAGGCTCCGGGCTCAGTGGGCATCTGATTCTCCCTCTTTCTCTGCCCCTACTCCCATTCACGTTCTCTCTTTCTCAAATAAATAAGATCTTAAAAACAAAGGATTCTCATGTATATGATATAGAGGAGTTCTAGGACTCAAATATTTGAGAATAATATTGTTTCTGTCTCTGCACAAAGATCAACAGTACCACTATGAATCACACTAAACTCAACTCTCTGTCCTAACTAGCCCCCAAAATAAAGGCAAAGCTCCCAAAGTGCCAGAAAAAGTTTAACAGACCACAGCTGACCTAAAATCTTTTTCTGTATCAGAATTAGACAATTCCTATTTCCATTCCACTCATAAGTTTGTAATTTGTATGTAAAGATCACATAAAGGATACCAATTTAAGAACTTTTTTTCAATAGTTCTTGAAATTCCCATGTGGGGCTCAAACTCATGACCCCAAGATCAAGACCTGAGCTGAGATCAAGAGCCAGACACCCAACCAAGCCACTCAGGTGCCCCACTAAGTATATTACTTTTAAGATTCAGATTTTAAAAGTCTGTGGATCTCACATCAAATTTTTTCTCATAAAAAACAAAAAAACAAAAAACAGGATGTCAGGACTAGCTTTGAAATACCGTAGTTAAAAAGGACAGATGGGAGAGGGAGCTGGAATACAGATAAAACAGCAAAACATCATTAACTGTTGAAACCTGATCTCAGCATGGAAGATCTCTGTTAAGCAATTCTACTTTTGTAGGTGTTTGAAAATTTCTAGAATCAAGTTTTTTAATTATTTTAAGATTTTTATTTATTTATTTGAGAGAACGAGAGAGATCACAAGCAGGGGGAAGCACAGAAGGGGAAGCAGACTCCCCACTGAGCAGGGAACCCAACATGGGACTTAATCCCAGGACCCTGGGATCATAACCTAAGCTAAAGGCAGACATCAACTGAGCCACCCAGGTGCCCTAAAATAAAAATTTTAAAAGAGGGGCAGGTGGGGGGGAGCTACGGAGCGGAAAAAGAGATTTATTTAAAAAAAAATAATAAACCCGCGGAAGACATGAAAAAAAATTTTTTTAAAGAAATCTTAGTATCTGAAGATTATATTTCAGATACATATTCAGAAATATAGAAGACTATATTTCAGATACATAAGATTTCTAGTCTTTCATCCTAAAAAAAGTCTTATTTTTTTAAAGTTACTTAAATGGAAACTTCAGACTTTCATTATAAAAGACCTTGCAGCAATTCCCAATTCTTGCTATTCCTTTAAAGGCATTATCTGGGGCCTCTTGGTAGCTCAGTTAATTATGCCTCTCCCTTTTACTCAGGTAAAAGGTAAGGGTGATCTTAAGGTCCTAGGATCGCCCCATTCACGTGGGACTCCCTGCTCAGTGGGGAGTCTGCTTCTCCCTCTCTCTCAAATAAATAAATAAAATCTTAAAAAAAATAAAATAAAGGCATTATCCATGAAAAACTAAATTATCATTCTGTTTTCCAAACACATTCCCTGAACCTTTATTACATCATTCAAAATAAATCCTTTATATCTCCTCACTGAAAAGAACTGTGGCTTAGCAAAGCTTTGTTTAGTAAAAAAATATTTACTTATGGCCTTTACCTTGCCAATTAGAAAAGAGAAAAAACACAAATCATAGTTGATGAACAGTACTGAACCAGCAGCAAAGTTAGGCACAATCTCTGCCTATCAGGTTAGATTATACTCAAAGTCAGCTGTGAGTGCCTCTATCTCTAGGAAAAAAAATCTCGAGATTAAGCATCTGAAAGAGCTAAAACAATCTAACACAGAAATCATGATAATGATTTCATGGTATTTGGTTCATAGCTTAAGGGTGATGTGATGCTATGGGGTTGCTTTTAGGTAAGACGAAAAGTGCTTTGCCTTTACCTATTCCTACAGCAAAATCATAGTTCCATGTTAGAGAATTTCAAGGAGTAAAATAAGAACTCCGTCAATTCTCCATGGACTAGTTTCTTCTGTTGCTTCATTTTTCTCCCACTATAATATTCTGTAATCAATGTCATTTTTAAGAGGATATCCAGCATATATGAGTAAAGAACGGAGTGAAAATCACACATAAATATAATATTTACACCCATGAAAAAAATCACAGGTTTGAAAAACAGTATATTATTTTTAATGTACTTTATCAATACATTTATTGTATCAATAAAGAATAAAACAAAAAATACTATTCTCAAATTCATGTTGTATTTCTTACCAGTGAAATTAAATCCTCCATTGTTTGCCTGTTATTTCTGTGATGTACAGAAAGTTCTGTTATGCAATCCTCATCGAGGTGAATAATCTACAAAAAAAATTACAAACTTTATTAACAAAAAATTACAAATATATTTATTGCTTTCAAATCTTAAAATTAGCATAATTGCTTTGTAAAATCAATACCAATATGTAAAAATAACAAGAGTTCATCAAATTCTTTTTTTTTTTTGAGTTCATCAAATTCTTAAGTAAGAATAAACATTCTTCATAATTTTTAAAGATATTAGCAGGTGAAAATAAGCAGTTCAAGAAGAGGAAGTTTTGGGCAGCCCAGGTGGCTCAGCGGTTTAGTGCCGCCTTCAGTCCAGGGTGTGATCCTGGAGACCTGGGATCAAGTCCCACCTCAGGCTCCCTGCATGGAGTCTGCTTCTCCTTCTGCCTGTGTCTGTGCCTCTCTCTCTCCTCTCTCTCTCTCTCTCTCTCCCCTCTGTGTGTGTCTCATGAATAAATAAATAAATCTTTAAAAAAAAAAAAAAAAGAAGAGGAGGTTTTGCTTAGCCCTTTACATTCCATCATCATATGATTGTTAAAATTATGTGATAAGCCAAGGCACTATGTCCTCCTTCCCTGCTGTAAGACCTGTAGGCATTTTCATCAAGGAACAGTCATCTAGGCACTAACATCAGTGGCTATACAACAGACTGGTAAAAGAATGGCTCAGACTTGTAGCGCAATGCACCTCAAGCTACATTTGGGTTTAGCACCAATCCAAGGAGCCCTCATGATGCTGAGGGTACTAGCAAAGCACAATTTTAAAAAGTAAAATAGTCTCTAGACTAACTTTATTTTGCTTAAGGAAAGAAATTATCCAAGTATCCTGATCCATTCATGAAGGATCAGAAATAGGTTCTGAGAACCGAACACAAATCACTGAGAACCAAAAGGTCAAAGGGCTTAGACTGAACCCAGAACAGGAGTTCAGAAGATCACAGTGTTCAGAAGATCACAGTGGAAGAGATTCATACAGAATGTAATTTAAAAGTTATCTTTACCATGTATGAATCCTTTTCACAACAGCCCCAATAAGCAATCTTTCACTTCTGCCCTAAGTCCTCCTCACCAGGAGCAGATCAGCTGGGAGGGCTTGCTTCTCCAATCTGTCTCCTAAGATCTGTCTGCCTACAATCTCCATTCAGGGAGTCAGTACAATCTGACGGCTAACAGGCTTTGGAATTAGAAAGACCTTGGTTTGGGGATCCCTGGGTGGCGCAGCGGTTTGGCGCCTGCCTTTGGCCCAGGGCGCGATCCTGGAGACCCGGGATTGAGTCCACGTCGGGCTCCTGGTGCATGGAGCCTGCTTCTCCCTCTGCCTGTGTCTCTGCCTCTCTCTCTCTCTCTCTCTGTGTGACTATCATAAATAAATTTAAAAAAAAAAAAAAAAAGAAAGACCTTGGTTTGAATTGTGAAGTCACTAAATAACTGTATGACCTTGCATAGATACTTCTCGGAGCCTCAGTTCCATCATCTGTAAAATAAAAATAGAACCCACCTTGCAATCCATGTTATGTTGATAGGCTCGTACAACATCTAAATAGAATAGACCCTCAAAAAATTATTAGTAACAGTTGTTTTACTTCCTCTTTGATGAAGAGCTTTTCAAAAATTTGAATATTCCTATTACAACCAACCTGTCCTTGCCAAGTTTTCTCTTTTCCAGTTTCTTTAACCACCATTCCAATGATTACCGCCCCTTACCATTCTGGCCCTTTCTTTAGTTCACACACTCGAGGTCGTCACCAATCTTCAGCATAAAGCGTTCAGAACCAAACATAATATGCCAGGAGAGGTCTGCCTAACACAAAGTAGAGCAATATCATGAACCCTCCCTTGTTCTGGAAACCACACTTGTAATAATGGATTCAAGAGAAAGTCACACTGCCATCATTAAAATAGAGGAAAACTAGACATAACAACCTGCATGACTGGCCAGTATAAACACAACCTCATGGATTACAGAGAATATGGAGACCACAGAGGCTTATACTAATGGCACTATAAGAGTCCAAAACGTTAAGATAAGTTTTCACTGTGTTGCTTTGACCTTAGCAGTTCCCCCAACTGTAGATTCCTCCTTCAGAAAGGTCTCAACCTCAGAAGCCCAGACACTTTACCACCAGTTGGCATCTTCTTTGACACCGTTGATGTGACCACCGCTCAAGTAAGCAGTTCTCCCAACTGTAGATTCCCCCTTCAGAAAGGTCTCAACCTCAGAAGCCCAGACACTTTACCACCAGTTGGCATCTTCTTTGACACCAGTTGATTTGACCACTGCTCAAGTAAGATTTCTGGGGTTCCTTCCATAATCTTAATGTTACTCTCCTAAAAACAGGTGTGCTTAAGTGGCTCAGTTGGTTAAGCATCCAACTCTTGATTTCAGTTCAGATCATGATCTCAAGGTCAAGAGATTGAGTCCCCTGTCAGGCTCCCTGCTTACAGAGCCTACTTAAGATTCTCCCTCTCCAAAAAAAAAAAAAAAAAAAAAAGATTCTCCCTCTCCCTCCCCCTTTGTCCTTCCCCCTGACCTGCTCTCTTGAGAGTTTTCTCTTTAAAAAAAAAAAAAAAAGTTACTCTCCTTAAAAAAAAAAAAAAAAAAAAGAAAAGAAAAAATCCCTTTCTTTCTCTCCCTGGCCTTCTGCTTTGTACCTTTACCACAAGGTGTGTGTGGGAAAGGAGGAGAGGGTAGAAAGAAGGTGCTAGCTTCTTTGCAGGACTCCTAAACTGGAAAGGATAAAGAGCGGTGGACAAGACTCCAAAGTTTGAAAAATATGGTTTATCTCAAGCTGGGTTTTCCAAAGAAACTCAATACTTTTAAGTATAGATGGTCCCAGACTTATAATAGTTCAACTTACAATTTTTCAACCTTATCCTGGTGCAAAAGCGATATACATTCAGTAAAAATTGTACTTCAAATTTTGAATTTTTAATCTTTTCCCAGGCTAAGGATATACAGTATGATACTCTTTTGTGATCCTGGGCAGGGCAGCAAGCTGCAGCTCCCAGTCAGCTACAAGATCATGAGGATAAAGAGCCAACACATTTATAATCAATCTGTACCCAATCATTCTGTTCTTCACTTTCTGTACAGTAATCAATAAATTACATGAGATATTTAACACTTTATTATAAAATAGACTTTGTGATAAATGACTCTGCCCAACTGTGAGCTAATGTAAGTGTTCTGACCATGTTTAAGGTAGGCTAGGCTAAGCCATACTGTTCAGCAGGTTAGAGGTATAAAATGCATTTTCAACTTACGATACTTTCAACTTACGATGGGTTTATTGGGACACAACCCCGTAAGTTAAGGAATATCTGTATCTGTACTCTGAATTCTCAGCCACACATACTCAAGTTAAATTAAGTACAAAAATGAATATCAAAAGCCAGCCAATTATTTTGGATTATCCGTACCTACTATATTTCCTGTTCAGTAGGGCAGAAAATAGAACTGAATATAACTTCTGTTTGATACAATACTTGGGTACTAGAGCTATGTGTGAAAATGACAGAAGATCATGCATAGAGTTATAGAATAGCACCTATACATTAAATATCCAAGTAAATCTGAATTATTTTTTATAATACACTCTTGAAGAAACATAATACTGAGAGGAGAAAAGCAAATACTTTGAAAAGCAACAATAATTGCTAATAGTTCTGCTGTATACTACTCATTTGATCCCTGAAGTAGTGCTACAAGGCAGGCAAGACAGATGAATGACACAACACATGAAGGCACTCTATAAATGGCAAAACATAACCCAAACATACATAAGAGGCTGACATTAGAATACCCATTTTGGAGGTGAGAAAATGAAGATGCAGAAAAATTTCTGCATTATGTGGAAAACTGGCATGTTTCATTCCTAGCCCAGAGTTTGTTCTATCACACCACAATGCCACCTCTCCACAACTCTGCTCCAGTGGCTATTTTAACAGTGACCAGACAAGCAATCCTCATCACAAAGGCCACAGCTCACAGGATGCAGGCCCTAAATCTGAATTATTTGACCCATTAGATCCATCACATTCTGGAGCCCATCTAGGTTCAAATCCTGGTTCTATACTTACTAGTTGTTTGATCTTGGGGAAGTTACTTTATGATTCTCTGTCTTAGTGTCTTCATCTGCAAAATGGAGACAATAATAGTATCTACCTCAGAGGGCTGGTATGAGGATTAGAAGAGAAGAGTTAAAAACACAAAGCCCATGGAATAGCACCTGACTCTTAAAGGGAATATCCTAAGAGCTCTATATTATACTAGAGTATAATATACTAGTATACTCTAGTATAATATAGGATATATTAGTATAGTATAATATATTATACTATATATTAGTATACTATATATATCCTAAGAGCTCTATATTATACTGGAGTATATTATACTATAATAGCATACTATTTAATTATATTAACTATTCAGTAAATATTAGCAATTATTATACTAAAATATAAGGAAAACAACACTTTTTTTGAACATTCAAAACTATATATTTTACTTCATACTGCACCTAAATTTAAAATAATTTTTATATTGATGAAATCAGAGACTTTCTTCATTTTGCTATCTGTTCTATTGCAAGCAGTAGCGTATTCTATCCTATTAGGATCATGGCTGGGAAGACCTGCAAAGCCCTCCCACACATGGAGAAATGATGACCCCCAATGGCTGAACACAGGCATTTGTACCACCCACTCCCTCTACCTCACAAGGGACACATCCTAGCTTCCTTGGTCCTGCTATTACACTCATCACATATCTGCACACTGCTGTTCTTAGACTCTCAGTACTGATATTTGCTAGAATGAAGTTGTTGTTCAACCACCTAACCTTACAGCTAAAGGAGCTAGAAAAAGAATAATGAATGAAGCCTAAAGCCATAGAAGGAAGGAAATAATAAAGATTAGAGCAGAAATAAATATAGAAACTAAAAAAACAATAGAAATAAGGAGCTGGTTCTTTGAAAAAAATTAATAAAATTGACAAACCTCTTGCCAGAATTGTCAAAAAGAAAAGAGAAAGGACCCAAATAAATCAAATGAATAAAATCACAAATGAGAAGCGAGAAATAACCAACACAGAAATACAATTATAAGAGAATATTATGAAAAACTATATGCCAACAAATTGGACAACCTAGAAGAAATGGATAAATTAAAGAATCAATCCCATTTACAATTGTACCAAAAACAAAATAAATTCAAAAATGGATTAAAGACGTAAATGTGAGAAACCATAAAAATCCTAGAAGAGAACACAAGCAGTAACTTCTTTGACATTAGCCATAGAACTTCTTTCTAGATATGTCTCCTAAGGTAAGGGAAACAAAATAAAAAATAAACCACTGGGATTACATCAAAATAAAAAGCTTCTGCACAGTAAACTAAACAACAAAACTAAAAGGCAAACTCTGGAATAGGCGAAGATATTTGCAAATGATATATCTGATAGTTATCCAAAATATATAAAGAACTTATACTACTCAACACCCAAAAGATGAACAATCCAGTTAAAAATGGACAGAAGACATGAATAGACATCTTTCAAAGAAGATATACAGATGGCCAACAGACACATGAAAAGATGCTCAACATCCTCATCATCAGGGAAATGCAAATCAAAACTACAACAATGACCTATCACTTCACAACTTTCAGAATGGCTAAAATCAGCAACATAAGAAACAACAGTATTGGTGAGAATGTAGAGAAAGGCGAATGAATGCTCTTGCACTGTTGGTAGGAATGCAAATATAGCCACTCTGGAAAATATTAAGGAGGTTCCCCAAAAAGTTGGAAAAGGGGGTAGGGGCACCTGGGTAGCTCAGTTGGTGTCCAATGCTTGCTTTCAGCTCAGGTCATGATCTCAGGGTCCTGAGATCCAGCCCTGCACCAGGCTACACACTCAGTGAGGTCTGCCTGAGATTCTTTCCCTCTCCCCCTCCCCCTGTTCACATGCTCTCTCAGATAAATAAATCTTTTCTTAAAAAGGTTAAAAACAGGGATCCCTGAGTGGCGCAGCGGTTTGGCGCGTGCCTTTGGCCCAGGGCGCGTTCCTGGAGACCCGGGATCGAATCCCACGTTGGGCTCCCGGTGCATGGAGCCTGCTTCTCCCTCTGCCTGTGTCTCTGCCTCTCTCTGTGTGTGACTATCATAAATAATAAATAAAAATTAAAAAAAAAAAGAAAATTACTTTAAAAAAAAAGGTTAAAAACAGAACTACTCTATGCTTCAGCAATCATAATACTAGATATTGAGCCAAAGAATACAAAAATACTAATTCAAAGAGGGATGCTTACCTGGCTCAGTCAATGGAGCATGCAACTTTTGATCTTGGGTTGTGAGTTCAAGCCCCATGTTGTATGTGGAGATTACTTAAAAATAAAATCTTTTTTTAAATGGGGGGATTGAATGAATGAATGAATGAATAAATAAATAAATACATTTTTAAAATGGGGGTATTGAAACACCTGAGTGGCTCACCAGTTGGGCATCTGCTTTCAGCTCAGGGAGTGATCCCAGATCCAAGATCAAGTCCCACATCGGGCTCCTTGCAGGGGGCGTGCTTCTCCCTCTGCCTGTGTCTCTGCCTCTCTCTCATGAATAAATAAATCTTTTTAAAAAATAAAGTAAAATAAAATGGGGGGATATATGCACCCCAATGTTTATAGCAGCACTATCTACAACAGTCAAATTATAGAAACAACTCAAATATCCATCAGTGGATGGATAAAGAAGATGTGGTGTGTATCTATAAAATATCCATCAGTGGATGGATAAAGAAGATGTGGTATGTATACTATAATGGTGAATATTATTCAGCCATTAAAAAAGAATGAAATCTTGTCATTTGCAACAACATGGATAGAATTAGAGAGCATTATGCTAAGTAAAATAAGTCAGAGAAAGACAAATACCATATGATTTCACTCATATGTGGAATTTAAGAAACAACAAAACAGGGATCCCTGGGCGGCGCAGCGGTTTAGCGCCTGCCTTTGGCCCAGGGCGCGATCCTGGAGACCTGGAATCGAATCCCACATCGGGCTCCCGGTGCATGGAGCCTGCTTCTCCCTCTGCCTGTGTCTCTGCCTCTCTCTCTCTCTCTGTGTGTGACTATCATAAATAAATAAAAAAAAATTAAAAAAAAAAAAAAGAAACAACAAAACAAGCAAAGGGAAAAAGAGGAGGAGAGGCAAACCAAGAAACACACTCTTGGAGAACAAACTGATGGCTAGCCTTAGAAGGGAGGTTGGGGAGGAAGGGAGGAAGTAGGTGATGGGGATTAAGGAGTGCATGTGTTTTGATGAGCACCAGGTAATGTATAGTAGTATTGAATCACTATATTAGGGATGCCCAGGTGGCTCAGCAGTTTAGCGCCGCCTTCCGCCCGTGGTGTGATCCTGCAGTCCCCGGATCCAGTCCCACGTTGGGCTTCCTGCATGCAGCCTGCTTCTCCCTCTGCCTGTGTCTCTGCCTCTCTCTCTCTCTCTGTGTGTCTCTCATGAATAAATAAATAAAAATTTTAAAAAAGAATCACTATATTATGTACCCAAATATTACACTATATGTTAACTAGAATTTAAACAAAAACTTAAAAAAAAAAAAAAGAATTAAGTTGCTGCTCTAACTGCATTTGCTCAATAGATACTAAAGATGTCATGGAAGACCAAAGGGAATATGGAGAAGAGAAATTTTAGGAGCTGACAGTCACAAGAGAATGAGAAGGGATTTCTTTTTTTTTTTTTTTAAGATTTTATTTATTAATTCATGAGAGACACAGAGAGAGAGGCAGACACATAGGCAGAGGGAGAAGCAGGCTCCATGCAGGGAGCCCAATGTGGGACTCGATCCCAGAACCCCATTAAAACAGAACTACTCTATGCTCCAGCAATCATAATACTAGATATTTAGCCAAAGAATACAAAAATATTAATTCAAAGAGGGGTCCCTACCTGGCTCAGTCAATGGAGCATGCAACTTTTGATCTTGGGGTTTTGAGTTCAAGCCCCATGTTGTGTGTGGAGATTACTTAAAAATAAAATCTTTTTTTAAATGGGGGGATTGAATGAATGAATGAATGAATGAATGAATTTATTTATTTATTTATTTTTAAAATGGGGGTATTGAAACACCTGAGTGGCTCACCAGTTGGGCATCTGCTTTCAGCTCGGGACATGATCCCAGTCTAGGATCATGTCCCGAGCTGAAGGCAAACGCTCAATCACTGAGCCACCCAGGCGTCCTGAGAAGGTATTTCATAACAGTGGTCAGACTACTGAGAAGGAGCTAAAAACAAGAACACTCTGTTTTTCCAAGACCAGTTGGCCATTGGGAAGAGTATTTCTATTTATTAGTGTGATTATCCCAGAAAGCAAATACCTGATGGTTATACCAAGTCCACACTGTGGCATGTCTGAAAAACCACAGAGCTATTCTGTTGACCCGTGCACATACCCGACTCCACTGCAGAAATTTTAGTGGATTATCAAACAACGTGCCCAATTATCTGAAAAGGCCATTAAAATACTTCTCCTTTAAAGTACTAAATTAGTGCTTGCTTCAGCAGCACATATACTAAAGTATTAAATTACTTTTCTAACCACATATCTATGTGAGGCTACATTTTCTTCACATGCTTCAGTCAAAACAACATATCAAAACGGACTAAATGCAAAAGAAGGTAAATATCTGAATGTCTTCTATTCAGCCAGATTCAAAAGTAATCTGCAAAGATGTAAAGCAATGCCAGTCTTCAAAATTAATTTTTTAAATCATTGTTTTTCATTTCTTGATTCCCTTATCCATATATTAGGGATAAGAATTGTATTGATTTAGAAGTACACACCTTTCATGTGGCTTGCTTTGATGAATGGGATATTAGCAAACATGATGCAAGCAGAGCTTGAAAAAGTAAAGATTGTTTGCCCACTTTCTTGCCTCTTTTGGAATCCAGGCAGCATTCCAAGAAGCCCAGACTAGCTGGCTGCACACAGTGTGGCCCAACAAACAGCCAGTACAAATAGCTGCTCTTTTGAGTGAGGTATAGACCATCCAGCTATAATCAAGTCACCAGATGACTAGAGTCACATGAGCGACTCCAGGTAAGACCTGCACAAGAACTGCCCAGGTAAGCCAGCCCAAACTGCTGGTCCACAGAATTATGAGTTATATTATTGTTTGAAGACACTAAATTTTGAGATTTCATTTTATACAATAATAGTTAACCAATATCAAAGCATACATATCCTTTAGTAATATTTACATTTTGCCATTTGGTAAGGAAAAAAAGATTTAAATATTAATGGAAGAATATTTATTTAAATAACTGTTTAAACTCACATGGGATTCTGTGTTAAAGTTCTTTCACATAAATATATTAGACCAGTTCTCAGTGGGTAGCCCACAGAGCCCTGAGGATCTCCAAGGTCAAAAATATTTTTATAATAATACTGTTTTTCATTTTTCACAATATTAACATTTATAGTGATGATGCAAAAGTACTGATTGAGTAGTAACACTGCTGGTGCCTTAGTACAAATCAATGCAGTGACACCAAACTATATCTGTCATGCACTTATAGTTCAAAAAACAATTTTTTAAGCCAGTTTCAATTAGGAATATCATTGATGAAGTAGTAAAAAGTATTAATTTTATTAACTCTTGGCCACTCAGTACATGTTTTTTATATTCTGTGTGACAAAATGAGAAGTATGCATAAAGCACTTCTGCATGCCAAAATATGATGGCCGTTTGGAGGAAAAGCACTTGTGTGACAAGTTAGGAATTGAATTACCTGTTTTCTTCATAGAACACCATTTTTACTTGAAAGACAAGTTATAATTATTTACACTTGGGTATTGGGCATTTTCTCAAAAATGAACAAAATGGACTTATCACTTAAAGGAAAACAAACAACAGATAGTATTTGTTGCTAATGATATGATTTGGGCTTTTGAGCAAAAATTAGGATTTTGGGGTATGCCTGGGTGGTACAGTCAGTTAGTATCCAACTCTTGGTTTCAGCTCAGGTCATGTTCTCAGAGTTGTGAGATTGACCATGTTGGATTCTGTGCTCAGCGTGGAGTTTGCTTAAGATGTTCTCTCTCTCTCTGCCCCTCCCCCCTCTAAAAGAAATAAATCTTTAAAAAAAAATTAGGATTTTGGAAAATTTATACCTGCCACCATTAGTTTAACAGCTTTCCAATTCTTAAATACTTTTCTGATGAGATCAATATGACTTTAAGGAATGTGAGGGGGTTTTTTCTATTGTATAATGAAAGGCGTTAACATCTGGAAGATCTGTATAACTCAGTGAACCAATATTTTCCAAATGACCAATGCATAATGTTACATGGGGAAGAGATTCAATGGGCAGATCAATGGATTTTAATGTAATAGAATACAACAACTTCATTGATTCCACAAGCAACTAACCCTTAAGAAACCATTATTTGCCAAGTTTTAATGGACTATCACAGAATATCCCTAATTATCTGAAAAAGCTTTTAAAGTGTTTACCCATTTTCCTAGTACATATCTGTGTGGGGCTGTTTTTTCTTCCCACGTTTCAATCAAAACAACAGATCAAAACAATATAGAAGTAGATGAGATCCTAGCATCTTCTATCAAGCTAGATTTTAAAGAAATTTGCAAAGATGCTACTTCTCTTATTGAATTTATTTTTTAAAGTTATTTTTCACAAAAATATTAATGAGATAAAATGTAATAGGTTTACTATTATTACTTTTAAATGAATCAATCAATAAATATTAAGAATGTAAAGGAGTCGGGGATCCCTGGGTGGCTCAGCGGTTTAGCACCTGCCTTCAGGGCAGGGTGTGATCCTGGAGTCCCAGGATCGAGTCCCGCATCAGGCTCCCTGCATGGAGCCTGCTTCTCTCTCTGCCTCTCTCTCTCTCATGAATAAATAAATAAAATCTTTAAAAAAAAAAAAAAAAAAGAATGTAAAGGAGTCTTCAGACTTAAAATTTTGAGAACTGCTATAACTTCATACTACTCTGGGAAGTAGATAGAAGTGGTTTAATCTACTTTTTACAAACAAATAAATAGATTTGGTAAAGTTAAGTGACTTGCCTGTGATTTCCAGAACACGATTCACAATCCTGACTACATGTGAGAAATATTTGGAAGCTTTTAAAAATATCCACTAACTCTTCTGAGATAGGCACAGGCATATTTTTTAAGGTCCCAATGATTTGCAGCCCAAATTAAGAGCTACTGTCCTAGAGATTAACAGGCAAATTTATAATTAGGTTACAAACCTCACAAACACCAATCTGATAAACAAGTCTATAAAATACATTTTCTTTTATATTTAAACCATATTGCTGTAGGTCTTGAATCCACACAAAGATCAAACAAAGTTTTTTTGAAAAATTCTACCAGACTTCATTTTACTTACAGAATTCTTGCTCTGCCACTCAACAGGACAGTTGTAATCGTGCATGATCCAGGGATGGCTCAAAAGATTTTTCATAGAAATCCGTTTCTTTGGGTCCACCTAGTGGCCATTGAGAAGTAGCTAGAGATTAACATTTCAAATAGGGAACACAGAACTCCTTTCCTCCTGAGAACTCAAAATTCATCAGAACAGATGTAAACTTTATCATCATAAAAATGCTGCCAAAGACCTTAAAATGGCCTTGGAATAAATTCTTTAAAAAAGGCAATAGAGGCAAGAAAACTATAGCAACCAACACACGCTTAGAAGATAAATGTTTAACAAACATGAACTTCATTGGTATGGACATTATTCATGAAGTTCAGTCAATCTATTGTATGATGTAATAGTCTTTGCTGGAAAACCTATTCACAGGAAATATTCACCAATTTAATATTCAAGCAGCCACAATGCAGGGCATTCATAGTGAATATGCAATCTCTACCTCCGATGAGTTTACAATCACATAGAACAAGTTGAAAAGCACACCTTTCTTTTCCATTTGTAATTTTCAAATGTGAGGAGAGGAAAATTAATCAACAAAGATTAAGTTTTCTGGAGTTTAGAAGAAAGGATGAGGTGTTTTCAATCTCATTATGGAGATTTGGTGGTCTGGCCCTACTTAATCAAGGTGGGTGAGCCTGAGGTAAATTTTGAATAAAAACGAAGATGGCTTAATAGATGGAAAAACTGGAAGAGGGCAGCTAGGGTGGCTCAGTGGTTTAGCGCCGCCTTCAGCCCAGGGTGTGATCCTGGAGATCCAGGATGGAGTCCTACATCAGGCTCCCTGCATGGAGCCTGCTTCTTGCTCTGCCTGTGTCTCTGCCTCTCTCTCTCTCTCTGTGTCTCTCATGAATAAATAAATAAAATCTTAAAAAAAAAAAAAAACTGGAAGATATTCTGAATACATAACAATGAAAAAAAACTGCACTAATAAGGTACTCATATTTTCAAAGTGTTTCCTATTTAACTCATTTTATCCTCATAACACTACAGAGCAGTGAGGCCAGGCTCAGAATCCCCATTTGACAGATTAGAACCAATTTAGGTGGCATGCCAATTGATTGTCAGGGCAGATACCTAGACTTTAGCACTCCCACCTTCAGTCCTCAGAGGCCATTCCCGTAAATCAGTGGTTCTCAAAGGGTGGTTCCATGACAAGCAGCATCAACAGCATCTAGAAGCTTGTTAGAAAGGCAAATTCCTAGTCCTGCTCCAGATCTATTGAATCAGAGACTCTCGAGTTGGCACCCAGCAATCTGTGTTTTAACAAGGCCATCTGGTAATCCTGACATGTGCTAAAGTTTGAGAACCATTGCACTAGGTCATGGGGTCCACCTGATTGTACACCAGCTCATTCAAGCATATATTCCCTATCTATTACACTATACACTTAATGTACAAGAGTGGGAGCAAGAAAGTGGAAGACAGTAAAGCAAGAGCAGGTCAGAGAAAATAGACAATGCTCAAGAAAAAGGAAGGAAAACCACATCAGCAAAGATACACAGTAGAGGTCTAAAAGAAAATGCATTTGCAACACAAGTAAGAAAGCATCTAGTGGAGAGCGGTAGACATAATGAATGAAATTTTTTTAAGCTAACAGAAAAACAGCAGTGTCCTCCAAAAATAGCAGTATCACAGACATGCTAAAGTTGGATCAAACAATTGCAGTAGACTTCTCTTATTTAAAAATAAATAACAAAGTTTACCTGTAGCATTTGTTGAAGAAGCAGAATGCTACTAGAAGAGAGCCACTTAGGAACCTCATATTTCCCTCTCTATAAAAAACAAAGAAATATTTAAGAGATTTAGGTTCAATCAGCCTTGACATAAATTTCTATGATAACAAAATGCTGTAGGTTTACTTCCAAGCTTGAAGATTTAACCCAACTATAAGATTTAGTAAATATCATTAACAACATTAGAAACATATTTCTTGCACTAAAGTAGAAAATCCAGGGATCCCTGGGTGGCGCAGCGGTTTGGCGCCTGCCTTTGGCCCAGGGCGCGATCCTGAAGACCCGGGATCGAATCCCACGTCAGGCTCCCAGTGCATGGAGCCTGCTTCTCCCTCTGCCTGTGTCTCTGCCTCTCTCTCTCTCTCCCTCTGTGACTATCATAAATAAATAAAAAAATAAATAAATAAATAAAAAAGAAAATCCAATAAATTAACTATTGTCACCTTTACAGTAGCCACATAACAGAGAAGGACTAAAACACAAAGAATATAACTGGAATACATAAATGTGGGGGCTTTGGAATCTGTAATGTGATTAAACGGACAGCCAGCACACATCATTGTCAATTTTCTTACCGCTAAGGCAAATTTTAGTTTATAATCTCAGAACAATTATCAGTTGACAAAATGAGGTAGGAGAAAAGCATATTTGGTGGTAGGACATAGGCTGAGGTAAAAAACAAGTCACATATCATCCACAGGACATAATTCACAATCATTGAGGGAAACTGATGAAAGCTATTTTCTAAGTGCATATTTCGGGACTGGAAGAGACTCAGGAGACAAACGTTTACAATCTAGGATACTTAGAAATTGGAGTTACCATGTCATCAACCAAACACAAGACCAGGGGCTAGCTAAACACTAATATGTTATAGAACATCTCTTTACACAACCTGCCACTCACTTCTTTCCCAATTCAGAGGAAATAATATAATCATTTCTCTCAGCAATGAACAAATTGTTTAATGATGCCAGGATAAAAGGTAAATTATTTGAAAAAATTAAGATTGAGCTTTAATTCAGAGTTTACACCCAATTAATTTCATCCAGATTAAAGAGGGAATGCAAATACAAAGCCACAGAGTACTGAAGTAAAAAATAGGTGATTATTTTTCGAATCTTTCTAAACATGACAGCAAAGCCAAAAACTATAAAGACTAACAGTTGACATTTCTGTATAATAAAACAGCACTAAGAAAGTTAACTAAAAAAAAAAAAAAGTTAACTAAAGGGATGCCTGGGTGACTCAACGGTTGAGCATCTGCCTTTGGCACTGGGCGTGATCCCAGAGTCCTAGGACAGAGTTCCACATCAAACTCCCTGCATGGAGCCTGCTTCTCCCTCTGCCTGTGTCTCTGCCTCTCTCTCTGTGTCTCTCATGAATAAATAAATAGAGTCTTTAAAAAGAAAAAAAAAGAAATGTTTTTTTTTTAAAAAGAAAAGAAAGTTAACTAAAAGCAAATTGAGGAAAGAAAATTTTTTTCACCTAAATAACTAAATATTAATAAACTTCATCACATAAAAAGCTCTTACAAATTACTAAGATTTCACCACCAGCCAACCTGTTCTACCCACATTTTCCCCCATCTCTGCAAATGGCCAAAATACAGTCATCTTTAATTCCTTTTTCTCACAGTTCACATCTGATCCACTTGTCACTACTTCCACCATGCCACTAGCAACTCCCATCTAGCATACTGCAAGATGCTCCTAACTGATGTTCCAAATTCCACTATTGCCCCTCCCACCCGCCAGTCTAGTCTCCAATGACCACCATCAATGTTCTCTTAAAATATCGGGTCATGTCATGCCACTTTACCACTCAAAACTCTCGAATGCTTCCCCAGATCACTCAGAATAAAATCCAAATACCTTATTCTGGTTCCAAGGCCCTGCATGCATGTTCTATATCCCCCATATTCACCCAACTCCTTGTCCCTTTCAGATTCACCTCCTAATTCTCCTTCTCATTCACCAAACTACAGTCACATGTCAAACACAGTCCAACCTCAGGGCCTTTGCACTGTTTGTTTCTTCTGCCTTATAGTGCTTTCCCCAAACATCAGCAGAACTTTTGCCTCAATCTTCAGGTCTCCACTCACACACTAGTCATATCAGTCAGGCCTTCCATGACCCCTTTTATAACACAGCATTCTCCACAATCATTCTCTACCTCCCTTTAATGCCTACTTTTTCTTCAGTCCTTATCCCCATTCATCATATTACATATTTACTGGTTTATTTTCTGCCTCACTACAACAGAATGTAAGCTCCTTAATCACAGGGATTTTGTCAGTACTATTCCCAAAGAACAGTGTCTGGCCCTAGCATATGAAAGTATTCAATTAATATCTGTTTAATAAATAAAGGAATGGGATGAAAAGCAAACACTCCAAAAGAAAATGAGCAAAGTATATTCATGGATAATTTCCAAAACAAGAACTTTTAAACAGCCAATAAACATGAAAATATGTCCAGCTAATCTAGTAATAAAAAAGTAATTAATTTAAACAAAAATACAATGCCATCTGTTGTCTATCAAATTGATGAACTTAAGATGAACATTATCCAGTGTTAATAAGAGTTCAGGGACAACGGGCAGCCCGGGTGGCTCAGCAGTTTAGCGCTGCCTTCAGTCCAGGTCGTGATCCTGGAGACCCGGGATTGAGTCCCATGTCAGGCTTCCTGCGTGAAACCTGCTTCTCCCTCTGCCTGTGTCTCTGCCTCTCTCTCTCTCTCTCTGTGTGTCTCTAATGAATGAATAAATAAAATCTTAAAAAAAAAAAAAAAAGAGTTCAGGGACAAGAATGCTTATATATATATAACTAGAGAATATAAGCTTTCCTGGAGAATAATTTAGAACTACACATAAAAAAACATTCTAAATCGTATATCCTTGATCCAGCAATTTCATTTCTAGTAATTTAGCCTAAGCAAATAACCTGGCATATAAAAATATACAAATAATAACATTCATAACAGAATTGTTTGTGGTAACTTTGGGAACTAAGGAACATAGTCTGCTGGCAAATTCCAGAGGGTCCCCAAAACTACTGACTGAAGACAAAAGGTACAGAATAAGGATCCTGAGTTAGAAATATATATAGGTTCAGGGAGACCAGGGAGAGCACACATGGACATGTATGCACATCCATAAAACCTACAGCAATTAAATAAGACTAGAAGGGTGGAAGCAGGTAGATGCAGAAGCCATTGATTAGCCCCAGCATTGGGATTCTCTGCTCTTAGAACCCATCTAGGACATAATCCTCACAGAAATCAGCCCAGTTCCAAGGCAAGGGGAGAAGCAGACATATATGGGTCGCTCAGAGTCCTACAACTACATAGCAGATTGGATTCTGATTATGTTAAAGAAACAATCAAAGTTCCAAAGAAGCATTATGAAGCAATAAACTTAAAAAGAAAAGGTGTCAATGCCAAAACAACTCAATCTCTGACTCAGCCTCTCTGATGAGAGCAGCAAAGCTGGCCTGCAAAGTATTTCCCAGAAAGGGCATGAGCTTTCTTTCATTTACAAATGACATTTAATATTATTAAATTTTTCAATATCCTTTATCCAGAGCACTCAAGATCATCCAGGGAGCCCACTCTTATTTACACTTTGCCAGGGGACCTTAACACTAGCCAGTGTTGGAAACTGAATTATAGTGATAAAGCCTTCAATTCACTTCTCCTCACTCCCTGCAGGCCTATCCCTAGGGAGAGGGCATTTTTAGATGCTTCAGCCAACTCTCTAGGACTGAGCAGTAAGTCACAGTTGCCGTTTGGCCCTGATCTAGTCAGCCTCACCCTCATATCTAAGCTTTTCCTTACTCCTGGGACCAAGGCCTCTTATGATTCAAACCCTGAGTGTCTTAACTTGTTCTCTTTTTTAGCAACCTGACCATTTGCCTGCTCTCTCAAACAATTTGGCTTGCTCTTGCCAGAGTCCTAGAGAAAGTAGAGACCTGCCTAGGACTCTCCTACCTGCTGACACTGATCAAATGGTTAAGGCCTACCTGAATCTCCAATCATAATCTGTTCCTACAGTGTCCTCTGTCATGTTTCATTCACTGGTCAGAACCCCCATGTACTCTGTTGGGTCTCCCCTCAGGCCAACTGTGGAGCCTTTTGCCGCTTACTCTCTGGATAACTATCTGCACTGGGTGTAGTCCCCAAATGCATGTCCACCCAGAATGTGTGAATGTATTCTTATTTGGAAATGGAGTTTTTTGCAGATGTAATCAAGTTAAGATGAGGTCCTACTGAGTAGGAGTGGGTCCTAAATTCAATATGACCAGTGTCCTTATAAAAGGAGCAAAATTTGGACACAGAAATACAAACACATAGGGAAAAAGGCCATGTGAAGACAGAGGCAGAGGCTGCAGTGATGCATCTACAATTCAAGGCTCTCCAAGCATGGCCAGCAAACACCAGAAGCTAGAAAGAGGCAAAGAAGGGTTCTCCCCTAGAGCCTTCAAAGAGAACATGGCCCTACTGATATCCTGATTTGGACTTGTAGCCTCTAGAACTGAGAGAATGAATTTTTGTTGTTTTAAGGCACCCCCTTGTAGTACTCTGTTACAACTACCCTAGCTAACTAATACACCATCCATAAGAGTTTAACTGCACCCATACCTCTCTCCCACCAGCATCTGCCCACTCCAAGGATAAGTCTGGTTCTAGGTTCTAGCCCCTTCTAGTCTACTCTAACACAGATAATAGACCCATCACCAGATCTATCAAAATAAAATAAATGTTATGCCTTTAAATTCAGAAAGTACCACTCAGGGCAGCCCGGGTGGCTCAGTGGTTTAGCGCTGCCTTCAGCACGTGACCCCGGAGACCCTTGATCGAGTCCCACACGTCGGGCTCCCTGTATGGAGCCTGCTTCTCCTTCTGCCTGTGTCTCTGCCTCTCTCTCTCTCTCTCTCTCTATCTCTCATGAATAAATAAAGAAAATCTTTAAAAAAAAAAAAAGTACCACTCAACATAAAAACACTCTTAACAAAAGCAGTATTCTACAGAAACTAGATGTAAAAAGAAATATTCAGAACAAAGTACTGAATAAGAAAAGCCCCACTAGGCTGATTCCAAACTTCTCTTTGTCTCTTTTTATCACCTCTTGTATCATCCCATCATGAATTCATGACATATATTCTAATGGATCCCCCTACTATGCTGTAAGTTAGCACCACCTGAGCTATACTAGCCAGAAAGAGGCAAGAACAGGCCAATGAGAAGTATGATGTTCACCACACTGGAAACAGTGATAGACGAGAATCAACATTATGTGTGCCTACATTATCCGAGCCTACTACTTAGTAGCTCTGTGAACTTGTACAAGTTATTTAACCTCTCTGAACGTGTTTCCTAAGAGAGTATTCTCTGGAGACAGATTTCCTAGATTCAAATCCAGAATCTACCATTTACTAATCGTGTAAATGAGCTACTGAATCACAGTAGCCTCAGTTTCCTCATCTACACAAAGAAGCAAAATAATAGTACCTACTCAAAAAATGTTGCTAGGATTCAGTGAATTAATACATAATTCAAGCTACATGATACATTAATGTATCAATGTATTAATACATTAATACAAGCACTGAGCACAGTGCTAGGCACACAGTAAGAACTCCATAAATGTTCGTTTTGACTACTGCTGCCTCTACTATCAATGCTATTACTACTACTACTATTGTTACTAAAATGTAAAACAAGTAATTCCACCTATAGGATTCCAAAAGGAATAAAAGAGAATATGTGAAAGCACTCAACACAATGTCTTGCACATAGGAGATAATAAATGTTTGTTGAGTTTGCAATAAACAAGAGGGAAATAGGGATGCCCAAAATAGTAACAGACCAGAGATGGGTACGTTAGCCAAAACCATACATGCCAGAGTGCTACATACTTAGTATTGAAAAAAAGGCTAGAGTCATTCTGAGGAATGCCACATGTCTTCCCAGCGGAGCTATGCCCCATTGCAGCTGCTTCAGGACTGCCTGGTAAGGAACACATCATCTAGTTAAGCCCTGCTCCCATTTCATCCTGAAGTTACCTACCCACTTTCCCTGTTTAGACAGAAGAGCCCTGTAGAGTACGATTATAGTAAGTCATGAGGCCTGTGACCCCATCACCAAGACTCAACATTCTAAGCTTCATTCTCTGCCCCGAGATACTGACAGAAATAGAATTTAGAGCTGAGTTCTGCTACCAGGTTTAGCCCAACCTCTTGTTTGTACATAATACTTTAAAATACACAAAACAGGGGGATCCCTGGGTGGCTCAGCGGCTTAGTGCCTGCCTTTGGCCCAGGGCACAATCCTGGAGCCCCGGGATCGAGTCCCACGTCGGGCTCCAGGCATGAAGCCTGCTTCTCCCTCTGCCTGTTATCTCTGCCTCTATCTCTCTCTCTGTCTATCATGAATAAATAAACTCTTTTAAAAGTAAAAATAAAAAAAATAAAATACACAAAACACTTGTACATATATTTTATCCTGTGCAGTAAGCAAGGATTATTAACCACATTACACAAACGAGGAAACTAAGTCTCACAGGGAAATCAAACACTTGTTTAATATTATAAGGCACTGGTTCTCAGCTGGGGGTGATTTTGTTCCCCAGATGACATACAGCAATGTCTGGAGACCTTTTTATGTATGCAACATAATGATTTAATATATGTATATTAAATATTATTATATATCTATTATATTATTTATCTAATTATTTAATTATTTAATTATTTAAATATTATTTATTATATATTATTTCATAATATATTATGAAATTATTATCATAAAAAGTTTAATTCATATCCATCACTGCACATATTTACAAGTTTTGTTCATTTAGTGTTTTTCTTGTGATGATAACTTCTAAGATCTACTCTCTTAGCAACTGGAGACATATTTTATTATCATGATTTGGGAGCTGCTAGTGGCATCTAGCAGGTCAAGGCCAGGGATGCTGCTACAACACCCTACAATGCATAGGACAGCCCCCATAACAAAGAATTATCTAGTGTAAAATGTCAATAGTGCCAAAGTTAAAAAAACACTGTTATAGAGCAAAAATGGTGTGGGGATAGGACTACAACATACTGTACTTTTTCTATTGTACTGTATTGGAAAGTCTAAGGAAGCCTAGAAATAAATAAGGAGAAAGACACCTTATTTAAATACTAGAAGTATACTGAAGATCAAATGAAAAAGACCTTGAGATGAGCAATTCTGTTGGGGAAGAGTATCTTCATAAAAGGTCCTCTGTCAACCAGGGCTGGGCAACTTAACCCTGGTTTCTGTTCAGTCTTTAGAGAATTCTTGTTTATTTAAGGGACGATTACCTTGCAAATGAGAGCAAGAATTGGGTAATAGAGAGAGAAACCAAGCGGGGGGGGGGGGGGACCCTGTGGGCAAGCAAGATAATCCTGGGAATTCTAGAGAGCTTGAAATTGTTCATTTTTCACATGGTTTTAAGAAAGGCAGGCGATCTCTCCAACACATAATTACAGTATATAGTCAACTCAATAATTGTAAAATATAATCTCATAAAAAGATAATGTGCCCATTTTCTTTAAAATTATAAATTATACTTGTTAGAAAGCAATTTTACTTGCAAGCTATTCAACTTTCATTTACTAAATTATTTATATTTCCCTAATATTTGTGTACCCAGCACTGGAGTACAGTCATGCTTGTCTTTGAATGCAGTGATAGTAAATGAGTATAGGTGACATTAATAAGATTAACACCCAATCTGTTGGTAATCATGCTAGAAACTGCAGTTGAGCATTTTGGTTAAAATAGTCAACAAATGCAAAAGATAAACACAGTCTGCCTCTTAAACAAGAGTTACATACAGTGTGTCAAATATTGCTGGGTTTTTCAATCAGACCAAGAAGAACTGAAGGAAGTGCTATTCCCAAGTGAGGAATTTTAGAACATTCTAGGCAAAGATACATACTGCATGCAAGTGATACGACACCTTAATTAGATTCAACCAGCAGACTGTATTACACTGCGCCTCGGAACAATAGTTCTGAGCCAAGATTACAATAAATTTCAAAATCTATAATGTGTGAAATTAAATTCCACAATAATGCATAAAAGTCCTAATTTGAATCAATTTTCAACTTGCAGATACATGAAAAACTAAAAAATGAAATTCAGAGTAGGAGAAACAAAGAATATACAGTATTAGTAAATAATATTAATTAGGAAGGTTAAATCTCTACTGAACAAGAATTAGATATTTTCTACCATATTCATTCCACTGCATAAATATCTGATTTACCAAAAATATCATAATACCTCCCCCAAAGGATTCAAACAAACAAACAAATAAAGGTAGAGAACACTGAGGATTGCATGTTGGTACATCCACCTTGTATTGGAGAAATAATATATTAATAATCAGGGCAATGATTCCATGGCTGCCATATGAATGTGAACTTGAAGCAGCAGCAAATGAAGGTAAATAAACAGTATGGAAACTTAGGTCCAGCCAGGTAAAAAAAAAAAAAAACAGACAGATAGAAAGAAAGAAAGAAAGAAAGAAAGAAAGAAAGAAAGAAAGAAAGAAAGAAAAAAGCTTAGAGTTAAGTCAGTAAATGAGGAACACTGTGGATCTAATGTAGTTTTCAATTTCCATAAGGCATTAACAGTCACTCGGTTCATCTTTGTGGATAAGACCACAAAACCCTGGGGAAGTGTACCCAATACAGACCAAAACCCACTTCTCAAAACACCCACTATTCTATTCAGTTTTTTAAGTGACAACTTGGATTGAAGATATTTGTTTATTTTTGAAGATTTTATTTATTTATTCATGAGAGACACAGAGAGGCAAAGACGCAGGCAGAGGGAGAAGCAGGCTCCATGCAGGGAGCCCGACGTGGGACTGGATCCTGTGATCCAGACGCTTAACCACTAAGCCACCTAGGTGTCCCTATTTTTTTTTAATATTTTATTTATTTACCTATTTATGAGAGACATAGAGAGAGAGAGGCAAAGACAGAGGCAGAGGGAGAAGCAGCTCCATGCAGGGAGCTTGATGTGCAACTCGATCTGAGACCCCAAGATTATGCCCTGAGCCGAAGGCAGATGCTTAACCGCGGAGCCACCCAGGCATCCCAGATTGAAAATATTTAAAGAAACGTACGAAATGGTACAATGCTGGGCAAGATAGCTGATATTTCATGACAACACAATCAACATTCAAAATTTCAGGGCAGCCCCGGTGGCCCAGTGGTTTAGCGCCGCCTTCAGCCCGGGGTGTGATCCTGGAGACCGGGGATTGAGTCCCGCCATCAGGCTCCCTTCATGGAGCCTGCTTCTCCCTCTGCCTCTGTTTCTCGAATAAATAAATAATATCTAAAAAAGAAAGAAAGGAAAAGAAAGAAAAGAAAAGAAAAGGAAAGGAAAGGAAAGGAAAGGAAAGGAAAGGAAAGGAAAGGAAAGGAAAGGAAAGGAAAGGAAAGGAAAGGAAGAAAAGAAACGAAACGAAACAAGGGAAACCAAATGAGAACAGAGAGAAGTGAGACAACTTATAGCTACTCTGGGCTGGAGTGGACCTTGAAATAACTGATCACTGCAATACTCTAACACTACTAATGAGGAAAACCCAGACCTACGTGAACTGCTCTACCAGGAGTGATGCCTAAAATGAGTAAAAGAGGTGATACATAATAATATGAATTAAGAGAATTAACTTGTAGTCTTGGTAAATCTGACAAGTTGGGGTGTCTGATAATATTCCCAAGTGAATAGACAAAAAAAAGAAGTTTGGGGGCTCCAGGGTACTTCAGTGATTGAGGTTTGCCTGAGGCTCAGGTTATATAATCCCTGGGTCCTGGGATCAAGTTCCACTTCAGGCTCCCTCTAGAGGGCTTGGTTCTCCCTCTGCCTATGTCTCTGCCTCTCTCTGTATCTCTCATAAATAAATAAATAAAATCTTAAAAAAAAAATCAACAACAAGGGGTGACCAGCTGGCTCAGTCAGTAAGGCATCTAACTCTTGATCTCAGGGTTATGAGTTTGAGCTCCACACGGGGGTGTAAAGATGACCTAAAAACACAAAATCTTTATACACATACACACACATACACATATGTGCATGTGTGTGTGTGTGTATATATACATACATATAGAGATATTTATTTATTTATTTTATTGAAGTTCAATTTGCCAATATATAGTATAACACTCAGTGCTCATAAAAACACAAAATCTTAAAAAAAAAATCAACAACAAAAAGACTGATGCAGATGCTCTAGGCAGAGGAGACTTCAGCACAACTCAAGTAAATATATAATTCTCCTGCTACAAACTCAGACTTCATTGGAGAAGGCATCTCCCCCACTTTCCCTATCAGTTTTGGGGGTTCGAAACTCAGACAGAACTTCATCGCTCTACTTTTTAAAAACTCATTACTAACAAACTGAATTCAACAGCATATTAAAAGAATTATACATCATTACCAAGTCAGATTTATTCCTGGAATGTAAGGAAAGTTCAACATACACAAATGAATATATGTGATACACCACATTAACAGAATGAAGGATAAAACAACACATGATTGTTTCAAGTGATGCAGAAAAGGTATCTGACAGAAATCAAAACCCTTTCGTAATAAAAACACTCAATAAAATAGAAATAAGAGGAAACTACCTTAACATAATAAAAGCCATAAATGAAAAACCCATAGCTAACACCACACTCGATGGGGAAAGACTGAAAGCTTTCCCTCCAAGATCAGAAACAAGACAAGGATGCCCGCTCTCACCACTTTCATTCAACATAGTACTGGAAGTCCTAGCCAGAACAATTAGGCAAGAAGTAAAAACTTTACATGATTCAAAATTTAAAAGAGCATACAATGAAGTCTCCCTTCCATTCTTCTCTCCCAATTTTTCTCCCCAAAAGGAAGAGCAACTACTAACTTCTTATATCCTCTTTCAGGAGAGTAAATAATACAACTATGCTTCCCTTTCCTTCATTTTTACAAAAATGACAGTACACTATACATACTGTTCTAACCTTGTTTTTTCCCCCAACAACCTATCTTGGATATCGTTCATATCAGTATTTAAAGAGCTTCCTCATGTATTCATGTCTGTAGAACATTCGGTTATAAAGATGTACTTTAATTTAGTAACAGTTTTTCAAAAAAAAAAAGAAAGCACTAATAACACAAACACACAAAGAATTAAGAAATAAAAATGTGGACAAGCAGTAAACAAAAGTGTGTTTCTACACTATGAAAATACAAACCCTCTGAAGAGACTGGAATTTCATAAAACTGAAAGAACATCCAAGGGGATCCCTGGGTGGCTCAGCGGTTTGGCGCCCGCCTTCGGCCCAGGGCTTGATCCTGGAGTCCCGGGATCGAGTTCCACGTCAGGCTCCCAGCATGGAGCCTGCTTCTCCCTCTGCCTGTGTCTCTGCCTCTCTCTCTCTCTCTCTCTGGCTCTCATAAATAAATAAATAAAAATAAAATCTTTAAAAAAAATAACAAAGAAAGAAAGAACATCCAAGGCCAGGTCTCCAATCCTGACTCATTCATTTCCCATTATTAATACCACAGATATGTTACCAAATCATTCCTCTTTAAAATGGAATAGACTTTATTCCATCAAATTATGGACCCATTAGCTTTCCAAACATTCCATTTAAACAGCACATCAGGGGAAAAAAACATAGCACAATAGCCAGAAAAATTCTAGAGGAAAAATAGAGTAAGAAAAGGCTAATTCTACCAGACATATAATAAATGGTATTATAAAAAATGCAGCAACTAAAACAATTATGTATCAGATAAGAATACATAAAAAGATAAGTACAATAAAATAAAAAGCCCAGAAAAAGAGATATGTAAATGTAAAAATTTAACATATAATAAAACCATCCTTTCAAATCAATGGGAAAATGATGGATTATTGAATAAGCAGTCCTGGGACAAATAACTATTTATTTCAGAATAAATAAGTAACTACTTATTTAAAAGTGAAAGATCCCGGGCAGCCCCTGGTACTAAACCAGAACACGGTTTAGCACTGCCTTCTGCCCAGGGTGTGATCCTGGAGACCAGGGGTCGGGCTCCCTACATGGAGCCTGCTTCTCCCTCTGCCTGTGTCTCTCATGAATAAATAAGTAAAATCTTAAAAAAAAAAAAAAAAAAAAAAAGATCCCTAGATACTATCACAGATCAGAGAGGGCTAAGAAGATATGACAACTAAATATAATATGGTATCCTGATAGAATCCTAAAATTAAAAAAGGACATTAGGTAAAAACTAGTGAAACAGGAACAAGGTACAGAATTTAGTTAAAAGTACTGTACCAATGCCGGTTCTTTAGTTGTAACAAACTACCATAGTAACGTGAGATGTTAATAATGGGAAAAATTAGGTGAGGGGTATATGGGAACGCTGTACTTATTATCTTTGCAAGTTTCCTATAAATCTAAAACTATTTTAAAATAAAAATTATAAAAATAAATAAATAAAATAAAAATTGTATTAAAAAAAGCTGGGTCTCTAGTACATCTTATACCAATATTAATTTCTAGTAGATCAAAAAATGAGTATTTAAAGTATTGGGGTACCTGGCTCAGTTGGTGGAGCATGCCACTCTTGATCTCAGGGTTGTGAGTTCAAGCCCCATGTTGGGTGCAGATTACATAAAAATAAAATCTTAAAAAAAAAAAGTTAAAAATACTAGAAAAAAAGCATGAAGAAAAAACTGAAATATATAGATTTTAAAACACAGGACAAAATGTTAATTTCCTTGGGATGCTCTATAGCATGGTAGTTAGGAATACAGCCTCTGGATGCAGACCACCTGAGTTCAAATCCCAATTCTGCCAATAATTAGTTGAATAACTTCAGGCAAATTATTTTTGCACTGTTTCACTTTCCTCATCTTTAAGAAGGGTATGATCAGGGCATCTGGGTGGTTCAGTGGTTGAGCGTCTGCCTTTGGTTCAGGTCGTGATCCTGTGGTCCTGGGACCACCCACAACAACCACAACCCACCCGGTCCCACAACAGGCTCTTTGCAGGGAGCCTACTTCTTTCTCTGCCTATTTCTACGCTTCTCTCCATGTCTCTCATGAATAAATAAATAAAATCTTTAAAACTAAATTTTAAAATAAATAAATATATATATACATACATACATAAAATAAAAACGGTATGATAACAGTACCTACCTCAGTAGACTATTGTGTGGGTTAAAGGAGCTAATCCATGTACAATGCATAAAGCAACAGGTGGCACATAGTAAATATTCAATGAATGATAGTAATTATTATTATTCTTTATTGTAGAAGCATTCTTATAATTTAATAAGAAAAAGATTCTTTTAAATGAGCAAATGCCATGAACAGTTTGCAGAAGAAAAGCTTTAAAAAAATATATACACACACACATACACACATACACATTTAAAATAAGTTCAAACGGTAATTATTAAAGACACATGAAGAACACATTAGATGCCATAAATTTTTTAAAAATCAGATCCCGGATCCCTGGGTGGCGCAGCGGTTTGGCGCCTGCCTTTGGCCCAGGGCGCGATCCTGGAGACCCGGGATCGAATCCCATGTCGGGCTCCCGGTGCATGGAGCCTGCTTCTCCCTCTGCCTGTGTCTCTGCCTCTCTCTCTCTCTCTCTCTCTCTCTGTGTGTGTGTGACTATCATAAATAAAAAATAAAAAATAAAAAATAAAAAAATAAAAAATAAAAATCAGATCCCATTTGCAGATGTCATTTTCATCCATTCAATTGACCAAGATCCAAAAATTTTTTTTAAAAAATTAAACAAACAAAAAACACACCCAAAAAAAAAGATCCAAAATTTTTTATAAGTAACAATGTTAAAAGAGAGTATGGGGAGTATGGGAAGTTAAAGGAGTAAGTTAACACAACATGGATTCCTAACTACTCACACATCTGTAACCCCTGAGTTGCTCAGTGGTTAAGCGTCTGCCTTCAGCCCAGGGCATGACCCGGGATCCAGGATGGAATCCCACATCAGGCTCCTTGCAGGAAACCTGCTTCTCCCTCTGCCTGTGTCTCTGCCTGCCTCTCTCTCTCTCTCTCTCTCTCTCTCTCTTTCTCTCTTTCTCTCCCTCTCTCTCCCTCCCGTCTCTCATGAATAAATAAAATCTTAAAAAAAAAAAAAAAGTGTGGGGAAACAGCCACTCTCACAGTGCTGCTGGAAGTATAATGTGGAAAAAAATGCTGGAGCATAATTTGACAATATCTGTTAATTTTTCAAATAACATACCCTAGGATCTAGAAATTCTACTACTTGGTACATATGTCCAAGAAGATATACACAGGGAAAGAATTATGCAGAAGATATGCATTGGTGAAAAAATTAAAAAATACAAAATGTTCAACAAGAAAATGACTAGATAAACTATTTGTAAAAATGAGTTAGCATTATATGCACAATGGCACATAGTGTTGACTAAAGAAAGATACAGAGTTATATTAGTATGATACCATTATGTTAAGAAAAAAAATACAAAATACTACAAATATAAAGTTCCAGAACCAAAGTGATAATAGTAATTACCTATGTGAGAGATCGAGAGGACTTCAGTTATCTGTAATGTTTTAAGTCTTTATACAAAGAATGTTTTTATGCACTACTTGTATAATTGTGTGACTACAAATTAATTTTTTAATGATGTACACAAACTTCAAATAAAAGAAATTTCACAATCAATATTATGCAGCCATTAAAAAATAAAACAATGAAAACCTATACATGCTGCTATGTACAAGATGAAACTATCTTCAAAGTAAAGCATTAAATTTTAAAAAGGGGAGGGGTGCACCTGGGTGGCTCAGTCAGTTAGGCATCAGACTCTTGGCTTCTGCTCAGGTTATGATCTCAGGATTGTGAGAGCCCACATAAAGGCTCCATGCTCACTGCACAGTCTGCTTGAGATTCTCCCTCTCCCTCTGTCCGCCCCTCTTGCATGCACGCGCGCGCTCTCCCTCTCTCAAATACATAAATAAATAGGAATTTTATTTTTTTTTAGAAGTTTATTTATTTATTTTTTAAAGATTTTTTTTTTTTTTTAATTTATTTACTCATGAGAGACACACAGAGAGAGAGGCAAGAGACACAGGCAGAGGGAGAAGCAGGCTCCATGCCGGGAGCCCGATGCGGGACTCGATCCCGGGTCTCCAGGATCAGGCCCTGGGCTGAATGCGGCGCTAAACCGCTGAGCCACCGGGGCTGCCCAGGAATTTTATTTTTTTAAAAGATTTATTTTTATTTATTTATGATAGACATAGAGAGAGAGAGAGGCAGAGACACAGGCAGAGGGAGAAGCAGGCTCCACGCCAGAACCCGACGCGGAACTCAATCCTGGGACTCCAGGATCACTCCCCGGGCCAAAGGCAGGCGAAACCGCTGAGCCACCCAGGGATCCCCAAATAGGAATTTTAAAATAGGAATTTTAAAATATAAAATAAAGTAAAACAAAATAAAACAAAATGAAGGAAAGGAGAAGGGGGCGAAGGTCATTCACTGTATGGATTATATAACCCCAAAGGATATATACAGACATATAAAGGTTTGTGTAAGTATAGATAATTTCTACAAATGTACGTAACAAATTTCTAAATAAATAGTTTTCTCTGTGGAAGAAAACAGACGGCTAGGTGAGCAGGAACGGTTTTTTTCTTTTAATTATATACCCCTTAGTAATGTTTTAACATACATTCTTCGTTTTTCATTATAAAAACAATGAACTGAATGTCAGTTTCTTGATAAGCTACAAGCCTGGGCATTTCAGGCCAATATTCTAGGAAAGGAGCAGGCAAGATCATTCTACTACAGATCATGAACACTAAGCCAGAAGGCAGCAAACTTTTTCTGAAAAGGAACAGAGAATAAATATTTTTGGTTCTGTGGGCCATGCAATCTGTCACAACTACTCAACTCCACCAACTGTCGTGGAAAAGCAGCCACAGGGATCCCTGGGTGGCGCAGCGGTTTAGCGCCTGCCTTTGGCCCAGGGCACGATCCTGGAGACCCAGGATCGAATCCCACGTCAGGCTCCCGGTGCATGGAGCCTGCTTCTCCCTCTGCCTATGTCTCTGTCTCTCTCTATGTGACTATCATAAATAAATAAAAATTAAAAAAAAAAAAAAAAAAAGAAAAGCAGCCACAGACAATACATAAACAAATAGGTATACCTATGTTCCAATAAAATTTCATTTAACCAAACAGGTGATGGTCCAGATTTGGCTGGTAGGCCACCATTTGCCAACCTATCACCTAGTCAAGAAGTCTGACTGAAGTTTAACGAACCTTTCTTTGCCTTTAGCATCCTAGAAAGGAGTAAATTAACACAACATGGATTCCTAGCTACTCACACATCTGTAAGAACTATATCATTGGGACGCCTGGGTGGCTCAGTGGTTATGTGTTTGCCTTTGGCTCAGGGCATGATCCCAGACTCACAGGATCATCCCACATCGGGCTCCCTCCATGGAGCCTGCTTCTCCCTCTGCCTATGTCTCTGCCTCTCTCTCTCTCTCTCTCTCTCTGTGTCTCTCATGAATAAATAAATAAAATCCTTAAAAAAAAAAAACTATATATCATGCTACTAATTCAGGAGTCAGAGTTGGTAGCAACAATTTCCTGACAAATCAACTACTACTTTCCAATAGGGTAGGATAATAATATATCCTACCCTCAACCCCTGATCCACCTACCCCTCTGTTTAACTTGTCCCTACTGCCTCAATATTACTTGAAGAAGACCTGAATGCATGACCTCCTGCCAAGTAGTCTTCTTACAATGTGGATTACAACATTTTAACATTGCAAATCAAAGATTACAGCCTATATAATCATCACTATAAAAAAGAGATATAATTATTTTAAAATCAAACTTTATAGTTGGTAAATCCATACAGTACCTTATTTTGTTTTACTAGGTGGATATCCATGGGATATGTGGAAGTTTGTTCAAAGTCAGAATTTTTTTTTTTTTTTTTTTTTTTTTTTTAGATTTTATTTACTCATTTAATTTGAGAGAGAAAGAGCTTGAGCAGGGTGAGGGGCAAAGGGAGAAGCAGACTCCCCACTGAGCAGAAAGCCTGATGCAGGGCTCAATTCCAGGACCCTGGGATCATGACCTAAGTCAAAAGCAGACACTTAACCAACTGAGCCATCCAGGGCCCTCAAAGTCAGATATCTTTATTGAGCCTTTGCATTGCCAAGGTGAATATTCAAAACTTTTCCTAGATAAAATTATTATAGTGATCCTTTATGTCATAATGTCTGACTAAAATTCCCATATACTCATCAAGAAATCAAGTATCCTTAGAAGTCTCTGTTTACAAAAGAATGTCAATTCTACCTCCAGTTATACTGACAGTCACTTTTGTCCCTAGCATAGCCATAACCTCAGGAAATTTCCATTCATATGTGTGAAAAAACTATAAATGGGAACACCTGGGTGGCTCAGTGGTTGAGTATCTGCCTTCCACCCAGGGCATGATTCTAGGGTCCTGGGATCGAGTCCTGCATCGGGCTCCCTGCATGGAGCCTGCTTCTCTCTCTGCCTGTGTCTCTGCCTCTCTCTCTCTCTCTGTGTCTCTCATGAATGAATAAATGAAATCTTAAAAAGAAAAGAAAAGAAAAAAATGTAAAGGGAATAGCAAAAAGAGATACAATATATAATTCTTTATAAATGTATAATCTGAAAAAATACATAAAAATCTGATACATACTTAGTCCCTCGTCAACAATCTTATACCAATAACTGAGAAATTAAACAAAATGGGCACATTCTTTGTGTCCAAAACTGAACTCCTGATCATCCTTGCTCTACCAAGAGTCTTCCTCATCCCAGTTCATGGCAGCTCCAATTTTCCAATTGCTCAGATTATTCCCCTATCCATCAGCAAATCATATTAGTTATACCTTCAAAAGACTATAGATTTAGGTCACCTGGGTGGCTCAGCAGTTAAGCATCTGTCTTCAGCTCAGGGACTGATTATGGAGTCCCAGGATGGAGTCCCACATCGGGCTCCCTGCATGGAGCCTGCTTCTCCCTCTGCCTATGTCTCTGAGCTGAGCCACCCAGGCATCCCTAAAATCTAATCTTAAACTCTCCCCCAAGAAACAAAAACAAATAGTAAAACAAAGAATATCCTTTATGTGGCTAGTAAAATCTTGAAACCAAAAACAAAATAGTTTAAGAAAAGAAAGTCCACATTAATCTATGAGCAAATTTTAAGTTCTGGACAAAATACTGGCAAACCAAATTTAGACATATGTGTGTATAATAATAGCAAATGTTTATTGAGCACTACTCTAATGCTGTGCGTGGCTTAACTCATTTAATTCTAACAACCCTATATTGTAAAAACTATCATTCTATCCATTTTACAGAGAAAGAAACTAAGACTCAGAAAGGCCCAGTAATTTGCCATATTCTGTCCACTAACAGAAAGCAGAGATCCCGGATTTTAAAAATACCAAACACACACACACACACACACACACACACACACACACACACACACAGTAAGACTCTGATTTAATTGCTCTGGGGTCTGAACCTAATGTATTTTAAAGCATCCCAAGTGATGGTAATACGCAGAAAAATTACATGGACATAGCCAAGGCAAGAGATGTTTGTCATGATTTTAATATGAAATAAGAAACAGAGGTGAGAAAACATGATTTGTAAGATCCTTTCCAAGAGTGAATTTCCACGATTATGTATCCCCATACTGTCTTTCTAGAATTCTAAACGATACAAGATTTCATGCTGTACCACCTAACAGATCCACTTCTAGTTCATCTTAGGAGAAATCTGTCAGTTTATTTCTCTTGTATGAAATTCTTAAAAAAAAAAAAAAAAAAGAGGGGGGTAAAATATAATAGTAGCTTACAATACTAAAATTATTTTCAGAACAAGAAACATTGCTCTACAGAAAAAAAGTAGCAAAAAGAGTGAATAATTGAAGAGGCCAACCCAACTTTTTTTTAAAAAGCATAACTGCAAAATTATTGCTGAGCTGCCCAAAGACCAGCCTTCACCCCACTTCACTTGTTTTAGGTAAAGCTGAAGCTATGAAGTGATCCTAACTACTCTCTCCCATATTCTGTTGTTGACAGAGTAGGGTGTGGCTCTTTGGAATCAGGAACTGCTTGCTATCACAGTGAGCTTAGCGCAGAGCCAAAGCAACAACTGCTACCCTGCAAAGCTTAGGGAAAGGAAGAAATACAGGCTGTTGGTTACCTCCAGCCAGCCTCAGGGAGCCAGCCACCAGCCTACTGCCCCATCCAGCTTCCCTTCCCAAGGAGAAGCACATACACATATGTTTCCCCAAAGCAGTGGTAACAGTTACTGCTAACCTACTTTCATTCGATTGCAGAATCAGAGCTCCTTAGCCTTCAGAGTTGGAACTACTACAACTTCATCTCTTCCCAAAACTACTCTTTGTAATTTTGGCATGGATTTTAAAAGTTTTTCTAGGGTGGGATTTAGGAAATAAATAGTAAGCCAAATAAATTTAAAAACTGAAGTCTGAACGCAGTGCCCTTAAACCTGTTCCTGTAGGGTAAGAAATGAGCCACCTGGGATTACCACTTTCAACTCATGTACCACGTCCCAAAAATAAAAGTTGATTTAGATAATCTCCCTATCTAAAGGGCATTAGAGACCCAGTGGTCCAGCATATAAAACATCAGACCATTTTCCCCCATGCTTCTCCTATCTTCTATCTTTACTCATATTATCTACTCTATCAGCGTGCTCTCTCCCCCATCCCTTTCTGAAGCACTTCTACCCTTTTTTTGAAAGCCCTGCTCAAACCTCACTTCCTCTAATATGTGTTCTCCCAAACCCTTCACCCACTCCTATATTAACTTCATTTATATCTCTGTTATAACATGGCATCCCAGACCCTTTGCCCTCTTTAGATAGCCTTGTATCTGTCTCCAACAAAAAATCAGGCCCAGTGGACAATGATCAAGTTTCACAGATCCTTGTTCATGCCTTCCAGTATCTCATACAAAGACGACCTTCAGGAAATACTTCTTCAACAGAACTGAATTCAAAACACATAGAGAGAAGCTGCTCTGCAGGTCTGACCCTGGTTTGCTAGGGACACAAAATGGTGCTTTCTTCCTTTTTACACATCTTCTTGTGTTATCCTGCTTTGAATATTAAATCTTTTTTTTTTTAAGATTTTATTTATTCATGAGAGACACAGAGAGAGAGAGGCAGAGACAGAGGCAGAGAGAAGCAGGCTCCATGCAGGGAGCCCGACGTGACACTCGATCCCAGGTCTCCAAGATCACGCCCTAGGCCAAAGGCAGGCACCAACCCCTGAGCCACCCAGGAATCCCTGAATATTAAATCTTTAAAAAGAATTTTACTATTTTCCTTGCTATATACGATTTTGAGGATTCAACTGAAAATAATTCAGGGCAGCCCGGGTGGCTCAGTGGTTTAGCACCACCTTCAGCCCAGGGCGTGATCCTGGAGACCCGGGATCGAGTACCACGTCAGGCTCCCTGCGTAGAGCCTGCTTCTCCCTCTGCCTGTGTCTCTGCCTCTCTCTCATGAATAAATAAAATCTTTAAAAAATAATAATAATAATAATTGAAAATAATTCACATAACCTAAAATTCACTTTTAAATGTATAGTTCAGTAGTTTTTAGTATATTCACAAAGTTGAGTGATCATTACCGTTATATAATTCCAGAACGCTCTCAGCACCCCAAAAATAAACTCTGTATCTCTTAGCCACTCCTCCACTGCCATTCCATCCCCAACCTCCACAACCACAAATCTACTTTCTGTCTCTGATAGATATGATTTTTAACAAAGCTAACAGTGCTCTTAACTGTAGTTTTAGTATACCTTAAAGCCAAATGTTACCTTAAAAAAAAAAAAACTTTCTCTTATTTTACCAGAATTCAATAGGAGAATATGATTTAACCCAATAAATTATCACGGTGTCATTTCAGGATACAAAATAAAAACTCTTGGGATCCCTGGGTGGCGCAGCGGTTTAGCGCCTGCCTTTAGCCCAGGGCGCGATCCTGGAGACCCGGGATCGAATCCCACGTCAGGCTCCCGGTGCCTGGGGCCTGCTTCTCCCTCTGCCTATGTCTCTGCCTCTCTCTCTCTCTCTCTGTGACTATCATAAATAAATAAAAATTTTAAAAAACATTAAAAAAAATAAAAATAAAAACTCTTAGCAGAAAAATCACCTTACCTGTTTAGTTCCTCTTTTGTCTTTATCTTATTGAGATATTTACCCAAGCAGCATAATATACACAAGGACAGTATTCATATTATGAGGACACACTTGGACGAGTTTTCAAAAACTGAATACACAAGTATAACCAGCACCCAAATCAAGAAACTGAACAGGACCTCCCTCATATTCCATTCATTCCTTCCTCCAAAGCATAAGCACTATCTTGACCTCTAACAGTACACATTACTTTTGCCTATTATTGTATTTTT
Organism: Canis lupus baileyi; assembly: GCF_048164855.1. Lineage (NCBI taxonomy): Eukaryota > Metazoa > Chordata > Mammalia > Carnivora > Canidae > Canis > Canis lupus. The sequence goes on along the minus strand of NC_132847.1, from coordinate 54,798,675 downwards.
ATAGACAGAAGCAAATAGTATGCAATATAAAATCTTTACATTGAAATTCTATGTCTTGTGATACTCACCATAATCTTCTTGTACAAAGCCATAACATTATCATCATCAAATGGTAGAAAGCCACACATAAGTACATATAAGAGTATGCCCATACTCCAAACATCTGCCTGAGAGGGAGGGAGAGAGAAATAAATACATACATACATACATACATATTACAGAATCAACAGAATCATAGAATCTTCACAGAGCTGAAAAGAGTGCAGAGACCATCCAATTCAGCATGGTTATTATAAAGACAGGGAACCTAAACCCCAGAAAGGAAGACTTGCTGAAAGTCATCCAATCAATGACAGGTCACCCAGCTCAGTCTCCTAACTTTCGGTGCAGGGCACTCTCTTCCAGTGTTGGATTCTAACACTTAATAGAAAAGAATTCCCAGTTGGCTGGACTTCACTGGACGTGATAAGGAAGGAGATGAGCCCAGGTCTCTTGATTCTGAAAAACAATTCTGTAGTGTTATTGAGGGCTTATGACATGTGAGGATTAGATAAACACACATGAGGATGTCAAAACAAGTCTTAAAATTTACTTCTGATAACCTGCAAATGTGACTGAGCTGTGCTGTAAAGTCCTCTCTATGTAAAGAAACCTTAATAAAGTTCAACGATTGACTTCTCAAATATAGAGGCTAGAAATTAGCCTTCCAGCACAAACACCCCTACAAATCTCAAAATCCCAGAAAGGAGCTTAACCTTTATGTAAGATATCCATGTGTCCCATGAGTCCTAAGTACTAACTACTTATTCAAGCGGTATTTGGCCTTAGTCAATAATGATACCACTGTTGGCTGAGGACAAGTCACAGCTCCCACCCCTGCTTGAGCCTTAGGAAAATTTTAAGAGGTGAAAAGGGCAGCATTTTTTTTTTAAAGGCAGGAGGGGTTGGGCAGAGGAGAAAAACAGATTTACTGTTTTTCTCAAATTACTCAAGCAGCATCACATCTAGGTAGTACCTATACTAACTCTTAGTCCTGTCTACCAAATCACATCAAATTATTAAGAGGCCCCAAGTGAACTTTCAGGCAAACACCTGATTTTTTTCTTCCAAATTGCAGAAGGTCGAAAAGTAACCATTTATGCCTCAGAGATGTCAAATAATTAATCTATAAATGAAGCCCAAATAGCATGGCACTCCTGGCCAGGGTGTTAAATTCAAAGCAAAGAGGAAAGAGCGGGCTAGCATGGCCTCGTCAAATGTCATAAGAAGAGGTCAACAGAAAGATTATGTCTGAGGTTAAATAAAAAGATAAGAAAAAAAAAGTAATATCCCCACAGAAATCTACCAAAGACTACTAGAGAGAAAAAAGCAGAAAAAGTACTCCTCAGTTAACTCATCCAAGCACCTTCCCTTCACTATTTTGAATTGGATATGAGAATAAATTAATCAATTAAAATCATAAGCCGGGATCCCTGGGTGGTGCAGCGGTTTTGTGCCTGCCTTTGGCCCAGGGCGCGATCCTGGAGACCCAGGATCGGATCCCACATTGGGCTCCCGGTGCATGGAGCCTGCTTCTCCCTCTGCCTGTGTCTCTGCCTCTCTCTCTCTCTCTCTCTCTGTGACTATCATAAATAAAAAAAATAAAATAAAATCATAAGCCAAAGTAAATGCAAGTAAATCTATAAGCAACCAATTGCCAAGCAAGAAAAAAAAAATAATCAGAGGGAGGAGGGGCTTGAACTATTTCCTGTGAGAAATCACTGAAGGAACTAGAGATATTTACCAGGGACATTCCTTAAAGCCTGCTCTGGATCATGAACAAAAGAATTACCTAAAGTACTTATTTTAGGATGATTTTCTTTTCCTCTCTTTTTTTTTTTTAAAGCCCCACCTTAGAAAACAAAACCAAAATCTCTTAAGCACCCAGGATTGAACTCTAGCTCTTTTAACAAGTGCCTCAGACAATTCCTGGGACACCATCCTAAAAGGATGGAAAGTCAAACTAAAATGGACAAGAGGGACACCTATGTGGCTCAGTCAGTTAAGTGTCCAACTCTTGATTTTCAGCTCAGAATGATCTTAGGGTTGAGAGACTGAGCCCCACGTCAGTCTCTGCACTGGGCATGGAGGAGCCTGCTTGAAATTTTCTCTCTCTCTCTGCCCCTCCCCTCACTCACTTTCTCTCTCTCTCTCTCTAAAACAAAATTAAAGAGACAAGAAAACACCTTAAGATCCTACAGGAAAATCTCATATCCATTCAAACCAGGAGAGCCTCATAACCAGTCTCCTAGGAATCTTGTGAGCATTAGGCATAGGATTACCACTCCTCCTGGGAGACTGGATGGAACAGTGGAAAAAATACAGGTAATGGTGAGTGGAGAGATGGGTAAAATAGGTGAAGAGGCTTAAAGAGTACACTTATCATGATGAGGAGTAAGTAATGTACAGAACTGCTGTATCGCTATATTGCACACTGGAAACTAATATGACACCATATGTTAACTATACTGTATTTAAAATTAAAAACTTTTTCAAAATGTAAAAAAAAAAAAAAAAAGGGACACCTGAGTGGCTCAGTGGTTGAGCGTCCGCCTTCAGCTCAGGGTGTGATCCCAGCATCCTGGGATTGAGTCCCACATCGGGCTCACATAGGGAGTCTGCTTCTCCCTTAAAAAAAAAAAAAATAAAATAAAAATTTATTTATTTATTCATGAGAGACACAGAGAGAGAGGCAGAGACACAGGCAGAAGAAGAAGCAGGCTCACGCAGGGAGCCTAACACTGGACTCGATCCCGGGTCTCCAGGATCACACCCTGGGCTGAAGGCGGCGCGAAACCGCTGAGCCACCCGGGCTGCCCAAATAAAATCTTTTTTAAAAAATATCTAATAAAATGAGAGAGAGAGAGAGAGAGAGAGTAGGGGTACACAGTAAAACCTTAGTTCAAATTTTGACCTGTAGTTACCAGCTTTGTGACTCTGAGAAGACACTTAATTTCTGAACCTCAATTCAACATCTTTACCTTAATGAAATGAGTAATTCATTCCAAAGGATTTTTGTGTATTTAAAGATAGATTGTTTTTGAGAGAGAGAGAGAGAGAAGTGACCTCACAGAATCAGGAAGGAGCAGAGTGGGAGGGAGAAGTAGAGGGAGAAACACTCTAAAGCAGACTCCACACTGTGTGGAGCCCAGACGCAGGGCTGGATCCCACTACCGAGAGATCACTACCTAAGTGAAAACCAAGAGTCGGAAGATGAACTGACTGTCCCAACACTCAGGTGCCCCAGGATTTTTGTGGACTTAAATGAAAATTATAAAATTATCTAGCTTAAGTGATGGGGGCACAGAGGGCTAGCTGAGGACAAAATGCAAGCTGATATCCCACAAATGACCCCCCCCCTCAGGGTGGGATATGTATGACATTCCTCAGGAAGCTTCCAGTTTTCTTAATGTTAATACCCTGCTAAAGGGAAAAACAATCTTTAACTTGACCATGGCAAGGCCTCCAGTATCTTGTAGGTCCTCCTTAACATATGAAAATCCTTTTGAAACCTCCCTTTTTCCTTAACTCCCCCACTCCCAAGTATATAATCAGTCAGTCCCGCACAAGCCCAGGGCAGCAGCTCTACCTGCCAAGGGTCCTGTCTCCGTGCTTTAATAAAACCACCATTTTGCACCAAAGACGTCTCAATTCTTTCTTGGTTGTCGGCTCTGGACCTCACCTATATTCCAAAACTTCATCATTAAGAAATCCTATACACTGTTGTAGGAATATAAAATGTTGCCACTGTGGAAAACAGTATGACAGGCCCTCAAAAAATTAGATCTAGAATTACCAGGGTGCCTGGGTGGCTCAGTTTCTTAAGCATCTGACTTCAGTTCAGATCATGATCTCAGAGTCCTGGATGGAGCCCTGTGACCAGCTCCCTGCTCAGAGGGAGTCTGCTTCTCCCTCCCCCTCTCCCTCTGCCCCTCCCCTCGCTTGTACTCTCTTTCTCAAATAAATAAATAAAATCTTAAAAAAATAAATAAGAATTTAAAAAATAAAAATACAATTACCATATGACCCAGCAATTCGACTTTGGGGTATAATATCTAAAACTACTGAAAGCAAGGACTCAAAGAAATCTCTGTTCCTATGAACAACATTCACAATAACGAAGGGGGGGGGCATTTATTCATTCATTCGTTCATTCATTTGAGAGAGAGGGAAAGAGCGACTGAAAGAGCAGGAATGGTGGGGATGGGGGCAGAGAGGCAGAGGAAGAGGCAAGGAGCCTCTGAGCAAGGAGCCTACCACAGGCTCGATCTGAGACTCTAGGATTACAACCCAAGCCAAAGGCAGACATTTAACCAAGCCACCCAGGCACCCCTAAAAATGAAAAAATTCTGACACATGCCACAATAGAGATAAGCCTTGAAGACATTATGCTAAGTGAAATTAGTCCCAAAAAGACAAATACTGTATGACTCCAACATATAAGGTACCTAGAGTAGTCAAGTTCATAAAAACTGTAAGTGGAAGGGTAGTTGCCAGCAGTGGGAGGAGGGAGGAATAGAGAGTAATTATTTAATGGATAGAGAGTTTCATTTTGCAAAATGAAAAGAGCTCTGGGGATTGTTTGCACAACAATATGAATGTGCCTAACATTACTGAACTGTACACTTAAAAAAAAAAAAACCTGTACACTTAAAAATGGTTAAGATAGGGGTGCCTGGGTGGCTCAGTCAGTTATGTGTCTGCCTTCAGGTCAGGTCATGATCTTGGGATCCTGGGATAGAGCCCTGCATCGAGCTCCCTGCTCAGTGGGGAGCCTGCTTCTCCTTCCCCTTCTGCTGCTCCCCCTGCTTATGCTCTTGCTCTCTGTCAAATAAATAAATAAAATCTTTTTTTAAAAATGGTTTGGTTTAAAAAAAAAATGGTAAATCTTACATTATATGTATTTTTACCACAATTGAAAAGGACCTAGTATGACTCCAGAACTACGTTAAATGCTCAGTAGAAGTTTGTTCCTTTTCCTACAACTAACTGAGAAGGCCTCAACATTACCTTTGTGCTATATCTGCCAAAAATGCATAACCTAAATCTAATCATAGGCATCATACAAATTCAAATTGAGGGACTTTCTACAAAATAAGAGGTTACCTCAAAAATGTCAAGGTCAGGGCACCTGAGTGGCTCAGTGGCCAAGCATCTGCCTTTGGCTCAGGTCTGCCTTTGGCTCAGGTCAAGATCCCAGGGTCCTCGGGTCCTGGGATCGAGTCCCACATTGGGCTCCCCACAAAGGGGCCTGCTTTTCCCTCTGCCTATGTCTCTGCCTCTCTGTGTCCCTCGTAAATAAACAAATAAAATCTTTACCAATAAAAAAATGTCAAGGTCAAAGAAGATAAAGGAAGGTTAAGGAATTCTTCTAGATTAAAGAAGACCATTTAGACGACAACTAAATGCAATACATGATCCTGAACTGAATGCTGGACTGGAGGGAAAATACAACTAAGAACATTAGTAATATGATTATCAGCATGGGAATATGAATTATGGATTAAATAAGTTGTATCGATGTTAAACTCCCTGATTTTGAAAACTAAAGTATGGGCATAAAAGAGAAGGTCCTTGTTTTACAAAATATACATAGTATTTAATGATAAAGGGATATGATGTCTAAAACTTACTCTTGATTGGTTCAAAAAAAGAATATGCACATATACAGAGAATGAGCAAGCAATTATAAGAAAAAATGTAAACAATTATGAATATGACTAAATGTATACAGAAGTTCCTCATTCCATATTTTCAACTATTCTATAAGTTCTATATCTAAATAGACACCAGAAAGAAGTCAGTTCCCATCTTCTCTTGTTATAAATTAAGTAAATGGGCGTATCTCAAAGTTTCTCTAACATAACACTAGCTCCAAAAGATGCTCCACATAAAAGGTGGACTCTGTAGGCAAGGCAAATCAAGACCAGCTGCTCTCTGTGATGCTCCTCTCTCAAAGGACAACACTGTACAAGAATATATTAAAGATGTGGAGATGTCCTGAACTAAAGAAAACTGTTTAATCCAGCATTTCCTGACCTTTTGATAACTAAACCTTGTTTGCCTTAGGATAGTAGTATCAGCAAAATTAGTACTCCGGAGAATGGAAAGCACTGACTAGCTTGTAGTAGCTAACAGTAAGTAAAACAAGCAATTCCAGGCCTTCTGAGCCTGGGCCTCTGACACAGGACTGCTAGCCTCACATAGTTAGTTGGCTATGAACAAAGTACAAGTTTTCTCAGAGCTAACCAGTATCTCTAAAAACTGAGCCTACAACTCTGACTTTGCACTCTACCTGGCAGGACTAACCACCTTAAGCTATGGTACTGTTTAACACAAAAGCAACCAACACAAGGACACCAGAAGAGTATCCTTGCTTTATAAGTATTCTATGTATTATTACATTTATTGTAAGTTATTCATCTCATGCATTACTTTATATCTTACTCCCCTAATAGACTGAACTCTTTGATAAACAAGATCATTTCTTGCCTTATTGTAATATCCCCAATGCACAATGCCTGACTCACTACAGGTCACCAATAAATATATATTGATTATATACTGAATTAATCAATGAATGATTACCTCTGATCCCAGATAGGATTTGCCTTGTATTAATTCAGGTGCTGCATAAGCAAGACTCCCACAGCACGTCTGCAGATGGTAGTCCTTGTTACCCTGCCAATAAGAAAGAACAAAAGACTTATTAATTACAGCCCTTAAGAAATTAAAACCTTGGGATGCCTGGGTGGCTCAGTGGTTGAGCATCTGCCTTCAGCTCAGGCCATGATCCTGGAGTCCCAGGATTAAGTCTCACATCAGGCTCCCTGCATGGAGGCTGCTTCTCCTGCCTCTGCCTATGTCTCTGCCTCTGTGTGTGTGTGTCTCTTGTGACTAAATAAATAAAATCTTTTTTTTAATAAATAAAATCTTTTAAAAAAATTAAAACTTTGATAAACATTCTTTCAGCACAAGCAAAAAGAAGCTAGACAAAGAATTAGCCCAAATAATAAAAGACTCTGCAGCCAACCCAATACCCTGGCTATATGCATGCATGCACATGCAGTTCCCTCTTCTCTGGATTTCCAATACCACTACAACCTGGCATGAACAAAATCCTTTGCTCCTTAGCTTAGTCAAGTCAGGCTCATACTTTCCTAGACATCCATTCACACAATAATCAGCTTAGCAGGCATCCAAGCACCCATGTCTTCCCACCCCCAAGTACTCAAAGAAAAAGCAGTATTTCTTTCCTAGACCCTATCTCTAATACCAAATCTTTACAAATTCAGAAGCTTCTCTTTCCTTAGAAAGGAGTCTGCTGCATAGAACAGAGCCTCAGGAGTCAGTTTTCTAGACCCTGCTATAACACAAATCACAGCCTGAACTTCCAGACCTGTGAAAATGAGGAATCTGTTCAACATCCTCTGCTCTCCCACAGACATATTGAGACATAATGAAAATGATACAACTTCCCAGCACTTGTATAGTCTTACAACTTGCAAACGACTTGGGAAATTGTGAAAATTCATTTACAACTGCAACCACATGCCCAGAAGTGAACTCCTCAGCAGAAAGCGGAGGCAATCTTCTCCCAGCCAACCCTGCTTTTTTTAGATGGTGTCTGTGTGGGTCGAATCTGTGGCAGTCATAAATAAAAGCTAATGGAGTCTGTCACAAACCTTCTCCACTGCCTCCTGTGGAGAACATGACTTAAACCAGTTTATCTGCTTAAAGTATGTTTTATCTTTATATGGCTGCCGATCAAAAAAAATGCCTTATAGCATTTGGCTCCCAGACACAAGGACCATTGACAATCTCTGAAGAGCCAAGGGAAGGGGAGGAAAATCAGATAGAATCAAACATTCCGCTAAAGGGGCAAAATCTGCTTCCCTTTGCATTTAGCTAATTTTGATTGGGGCAGGAAATAATCCTGGGACTACAAAGGGTTGAGACAGGTCTGCAATTTCAACATTCTTAATGAGTGTAGACAGCTCATTTTAGAGACTGTGAGTGCCATCATTAGAGAACTCAGGAGGAAGCCTCCAACAGGCAGCCACACAGGAGCTCTGCAGACAGCGCAGCTGGAAAGTTCAAAGTCACCTCAAGGTATGCTGGAGAACACCAGTACTTAAAACTATGGAGTACAAATTAAGGAAATATGTAACAGTATAAATTTAAAAGTGTATATGGACTTCTTCCTTCTTCTTTTATAAGGAAAGGGGATTGTCTCTCAAAATGTAACTGCTAGTTATATAACCATTTGGATAAACAAAGAAAGATTTGTACTAAATTCCCAAAACTCTATTTAAATGAACAAAAGCATCATCTAGTGGCAACATACTCAAACTGCAAACACATGATCAATTCAGCATTCATGTTGTTAATGACCTCACGTCACCTCAGCACTGCAAATTCTCTCACAGCACACCCATGGGGTCATCAGCAGGACCAACCCTGGACCTAGAGCAGTGGTTCTCAATCTTGGCTACATATTAGAACCATCCAGAGAACTTCTAGAAGGGATGAAATTTAACACTCTTAATGGATGCACCCAGGCTCAGTAAAGGCTGTCATTACAAGATAACATACTAAGAGGTGCATTTACAAAGGAAATAAATGCATTTTGATTTCTCCACTTACCTTGGGTTTTGCACAGAGACCAAAGTCAATCAGCTTTAATTTATGATATTCATCAAACAACAAATTTTCCTGGGAAACAAAGATATTTTCATTAACTGTGTATTGATTTCCTTATATCACATCCTACCTCTAGCCATTTCCAAAAACAATTTCTAAATAAGTAAGATTTTTTTTCACATATAAGACATTTATTTCCAGAGTATTTCCCATAGTAAGCTTTTAAATATAGAAAGTAAATGTAGGTATTCAGTAGGAACTTATTCAAAGATTGACAGATTTTGGAGGAAGAAACACTTTATATACTATACAGTATATATATTCGGGACAAAAGCAAACATTATACAAAGTATAAAAAAACAAAAGGTTGCAAACACAATATATTTTGGTTGGAATTTCAGAGATTTTTTTTCCTTCTCTTTTCTTTTTATTTCAAGAGTTATAAATACTTTTGAAGCAGCATATATTTTTGCACTGTGATTTTTTTGTTGTACAGTTAATGAACTTGAGAATCTGGATGACTGGGATCATCTATTCAGCCTTCCCATTCTTTTGTTTCTTTTTTTGATGAATAAAGACTTTCCCAGAATTTGGTCAATAAGGTTATAGACTTGAGCTTTGCATCACACGTTCACAACAAAACAAGCTTGCCATCTTAGATTCTCAACAGAACCTGGAGTATAACAGAACTGGGGTTGGCTGATGACAACAGAGCTATCTAGCTTTTCAACAAGAAAGTTACAAATATTTTGCATTTTTCTAAATTCAGTAAATGTACTGCAGAGCTCTGCTTCCACATGATAAGCATTTTCCACTCTCCTAAAACCCTTTGTCACAGGTACATTTTCTGTCTGCAGACACTGCTGCTGGAGGTTCTGTGTGATGTAGTCCAGGTAGCAGCAAAACCAATAAAGATTTAAGATTGTTTATATTAAACAGCCTGGGAACAATAGAATGAAAATAATTTAAAAAGAATGAAATGACAAGAAGTATAGAAGGGGAAAGAGGAGGAATGTTGATAAATATCCTGCTTCCCCTCAAGACACTTTAGCATAAACCATTTTCTCCTTGGTGCTCTGAAGTTCAACTACAAGCAAACACAATGTGTGCCAAATCAAAAGAATGAACTGAAATAAAAGGGCTGGGCATAAACAGGGGGAAGAGGATAGTAACATTGCCATATTTTGTCAATCAATTCTAGCTCCCTGACTCTAATATCAAGTAACATAAAATCTATGTTCACCATCATACATAGTAGTCAGAGCCTACAAATGTAGGAGTATTCACATTTTTATTCTGTTCTTGAAAATTAGAGTCTGTTTATTCCATTGAATTGTTCCCTTCTGAAGCATAATGGAAATAAAATTAAAGGAAAATGAGGTCAGGAAGAGTACTGAAGGGAAAGTATTTAATGACAATACTCTCAAAGAAAATACTCGAAACTCTTCTTTCCAAGAGATAAAATCCTGAGGTTTATATTCCCCAGCTGATTACAAAGATATTCATAATGCTGTGCATAACTGACAAATACACAGAATGCCAATAATCAAGTACATCCAAAAAAGCCTACTTCAGTCAAAAGAAAAAAGGGGGAAAAAAGTGATCCATTATGAGTGAAACAAAAAAAGAAGGCAAGCTAGATCATAAACAAAAAGAACACTTGGAAAACCAGTAATTACTGGTAAATGGTGTTGAACTCTCAGGATAGTATCTGTAACAGTCACTTACTGGTTTGAGGTCCCTATGAGCATAGCCCTGGCTGTGTACGTAAGCAACAGCAGAAAGTATCTGACGAAAGACAACTCGAGTCTCCTCCTCGGACAGGCGATCCTGGGAAATTATGTAGTCAAAGAGCTCTCCTCCAGGGCAGTACTTCAGTATCAACAAAGACACAGATATTGTTACTACCTAGGAAAATCACTTCAGAGGAATTAAAACAGAAAATTATACTTAACTCAGCAATAATATTAATTCAACTAAAAGCCAAAGGGAAACCAGGGAAATATACTCTAAGGATCAAACAAATCAACAATTACTGCAGGAAAGAGAATAGCTCTTTTTTTTTTTTTTTTTTTTTGAGAACAATAGCTCTTGGTCTCAAGCAGTTTTATGACCAGTAAGTAGTAGTAAAACCAACTAACACTGTGATTTTTTTTAAAAAAGATTTATTTATTCCAGAAAGAGTGAGAGCACGAGAGGAGGGGTGGGGGGGCAGAGAGAGAGGGAGAGAGAATCTCTAGCAGACTCCCCACTGAGTGCAGATCATGACTTGAACTAAAATCAAGAGTCAGATATCCAATCAACTGAGCCACCCAGAAACCCCAAAACCCATTCTTTTCTTAATGCATTCATATTTAATGTAATTCCCTAAAATGACAAACAAAAAAACCTAGTAGTATTTTCTTAAAAATTTTTTTAAGGATTTGGGGATCCCTGGGTGGCTCAGCGGTTTAGCGCCTGCCTTCAGCCCAGGGCATGATCCTGGAGTCCCGGGATCGAGTCCCACATCGGGCTCCCTGCATGGAGCCTGCTTCTCCCTCTGCCTGTGTCTCTGCCTCTCTCTCTCCCTCTGTCTCTCATGAATAAATAAAATCTTAAAAAAAAAAAAAAATGTTTAAATAAATAAATAAATAAATAATTTTTTAAGGAATTTATTTTTAAGTGATCTCTACACCTGATTGGGACTCGAACTCACAACCCTGAGATAAGAGTCATACACTACCAATAGAGGCAGCCAGGCAGCCCCCAGCAGCAATTATTGCTTTTCTACCCTGGAGACCACAAATTCTTCAGTCTGTACCTTAAGGAGCCCAGTTCTACAGAGGTTCCTAAGAAGCTGCAGGAGAATAGGACCAGAATATATAAGGCTTTCCATTCCTTTTTCTCAAGAGTGCCTGCGCTTTTCTGTAGACTGGGGTTTTCATTCAATATTCCATTTCACCTTAGCAATATCAGTTATTTTTTAAAGATCTTATTTATTTATTCATGAGACACACAGAGAGAGGCAGAGACATAGGTAGAGGGAAAAGCAGGCTCCCTGCGGGGAGCCCAATGTGGGACTCGATCCTGGGATCCCAGGATCACAACCTGAGCTGAAGGCAGATGCTCAACCACTGAGCCACCCAGGTTTCCCAGCAACATCAATTCAAATCACAGATAACTATAGCCTTTGACCTCATAGTTCCACACTTAGAAAACATTCCTATAGATATACCCTAACGTCAAAAAAAATACACTTTCAAGATCATTCACTGTAACAGTATTGTTTGTAACAACAAAGCCTGGAAACAACCCAAATATGCTCACACTATTTAAATTTCATTATAAAATAGAATTCTAGGGGCTCCTGGGTGGCTCAGTCAGTTAAATATCTGCCTTTGGTTCAAGTCATGATCCCGGGGTCCTAGGATGCAGCCCCACATGCAGCGCCTTTCTCAATGGGGAGTCTGTTTCTCCCTCTCCCTCTGACCCTCCCACCTGCTTGTATTCTTACTCCCACACTCTCTCTCAAATGAATAAATTAAAGAATCTTCAAAAAAATGTTTTTAAGGGCAGCCTGGGTGGCTCAGCAGTTTAGCACCGCCTTCAGCCCAGGGTGTGATCCTGGAGACCCGTGATCGAGTCCCATGTCGGGCTCCCTGCATGGAGCCTGCCTCTCCCTCTGCCTGTATCTGTGCCTCTCTCTCTCTGTGTGTCTCTCATGAATAAATAAATAAAATCTTTAAAAAATGTTTTTTTAAATACAATAAAATAAAATAGAATAAAATTCTACACAGCCACTTAAAAAAAAAAAAAAAAAAAAAAAAAAAGGAAGAGCTCTTCACAAACTGATATAAAACAAACTCCAGTGGTGCTTGGGTGGTTCAGTCAGTTAAGCCTCGGACTCCTGGGGCACCTGGGTGGCTCAGTGGTTGAGCATCTGCCTTTGGCTCAGGTCGTGATCCCAGAGTCCTGAGATTGAGTCCCGCATCAGGCTCCCCTCAGGGACCCTGCTTCTCCCTCTGCCTATGTCTCTGCCTCTGTTTCTCATGAATAAATAAATAAAATCTTCAAAAAAAAAAAAAAAAGGCATCGGACTCTTGATTTCAGCTCAGGTCATGATCTCAGGGTCCTGGCTCTGAGCCCCAAATCAGGCTCCTTGCTCAGCGGAGGTCTGCTTCTCCCTCTATGCTCACGCTCTCTCTTGCTCACTCTCTCTCAAGTAAATAAATAAAATCTTTAAGAAAAAATAAAGTGTCATTCACCTAAAAAAAATTTTTTTTTAATGTCATATGCTTAAAATGTGTGGGAGGGCATGGCAGAGTGGCTGGGTGGCTCAGTCAGTTAAGCGTCTGCCTTCAGCTCAGAACATGATCCCAGGGTCCTGGGATTGAGCCCCACATCAGGCTCCCTATTCGGTGGAGAGTCCGTTTCTCCCTTTTTCTCTCCCTCTGCTTCTCCCCCTGCTTGCTCTCTTTCAAATAAATAAATTTTTTAAAATGTTAAAAAATAAATAAATAAAACAATCTCCAGTATTAAGTGAAAATAGCAAGGGATAAAACAGTATACACTGATGTACTGACTTGTATGCTGAACAAAAGACACCAAACACAAAAATCTTCATAGGTAACATTAATCTAGTGACAAAAAATGAAACCATTAATCACTGAAAAGAGTAGTGGGCAGGTGGGATTATAGGGATTAACTTCAAAGGGTCAGGAAGGGGCGCCTGGGTGGCTCAGTGGTTGAGCATCTGCCTTTGGCTCAGGGCGTGATCCTAGAGTCCCAGGATTGAGTCCCACATCAGGCTCCCTGCATGGAGCCTGCTTCTTTCTCTGCCTATGTCTCTGCCTCTCTCTGTGTCTCTGATGAATAACTAAATAAAATCTTTTTTTTTAATAAATAAAGTTCTACTTATTTAAATAATCTCTACACCCCGTGGAGGGCTTGAACTCACAACCTTAAGATCGAGAGTCACGTGGTATAATGAGTAAGCCAGCCAGATGCCTCAATAGTTAATTTTTAAAAATGCTATCCAGTAAGATTTACACAAAGAAAAGAGCCTATTTTATATTCTCAAATAAAGAAATGCAAAACAAAGTGAAATAAAAACATTAAAAACCTCTATGAATGTACATAAATGGTCTCCAAGCTAAAATATTAAGTGCCAGGGGAAAAAAGGTACAGAACATTATAGTAGGTGACCATTTGTGTGACAGAAACTAATATGTCACATGCATATTTATATATATTTATACATAAATATATGCAAACATATGTATACACACACAAGCATATAAGATATATGCAGGGGGATCCCTGGGTGGTGCAGTGGTTTGGCGCCTGCCTTTGGCCCAGGGCACGATCCTGGAGATCCGGGATCGAATCCCACGTCAGGCTCCCGGTGCATGGAGCCTGCTTCTCCCTCTGCCTGTGTCTCTGCCTCTCTCTCTCTCTCACTGTGTGCCTATCATGAATAAATAAAAATTAAAAAAAAAAAAAAAGATATATGCAGGGATTTAAGTACAATTGACCCTTGAACACATGGGTTAAGAGTGCCAACCACCCTGACAGTTGAAAATCTGCATATAATGTTTTTTTTATCTTAATTCCAATATAGTTAGCATAGTGTTTTATTAGTTTCAGGTGTACAATATAACGATTCAATAATTCAATACATTACTCGGTGCCCATCAGGACAAGTATACTTTTTTTTTTTTTTTTAAGATTTTATTTGGGGATCCCTGGATTTCTCAGTGGTTTAGAGCCTGCCTTTGGCCCAGGGCATGATCCTGGAGTCCTGGGATCAAGTCCTGCATCAGGCTCCCTGCATGGAACCTGTTTCTCCCTCTATCTGTGTCTACCTCTCTCTCGGTGTCTCTGATGAATAAATAAATTAAATATTTTCAAAAAATTGGTCTTGGATAAAAATCATCTTATTTATTCATGAGAGGGATCCCTGGGTGGCGCAGCTGGGATCCCTGGGTGGCGCAGCGGTTTGGCGCCTGCCTTTGGCCCAGGGCGCGATCCTGGAGACCCAGGATCGAATCCCACGTCGGGCTCCCAGTGCATGGAGCCTGCTTCTCCCTCTGCCTGTGTCTCTGCCTCTCTCTCTGTGACTATCATAAATAAATAAATAAATAAATAAAAAAAATTTATTCATGAGAAACTGAGAGAGAGAGAGAGAGAGAGAGAGAGACAAGGCAGAGGGAGAAGTAGGCTCCATGCAAGGATCCTGATGTGGGACTTGATCGGAGGACTCCGGGATCACCCTGAGCCAAAGGCAGATGCTCAACCCCTGAGCCACCCAGGCATCCCAGGAAAAGTATACTCTTAAACTCCTTTGCCTATTCCACCCATCCCCTCACCTACCTCCCTTCTGGTAACCATCAGTTTGTTCTCCATAGTTAAGAGTGTTTTTGGTTTGTCTCATTTTCTGTTCATTTGTCTCTTAAATTCCACATATGAGTGAAATCATATGGTATTTGTCTTTCTCTGACTTACTTCACTTAGCATACTACTCTCTAACTCCATCTATGTTGTAGCAAATGACAAGATTTCATTATATTTTATGGCTGAGTAATATTCCTCTGTGTGTGTGTATGTGTGTGTGTCTTCTTTATCCAATCATTTATCATCTTTAAAAAAAAAAAAAAAAGGGGGGATCCCTGGGTGGCACAGCGGTTTGGTGCCTGCCTTTGGCCCAGGGCGCGATCCTGGAGACCCCGGATCGAATCCCACATCAGGCTCCCTGCATGGAGCCTGCTTCTCCCTCTGCCTGTGTCTCTGCCTCTCTCTCTCTCTCTCTCTCTCTCTCTGTGACTATCATGAATAAATAAATAAAATCTTTAAAAAAAAAAATCATTTATCAATGCTGCTACCATAATTTGGCTATTATAACTAATGTTGCAATAAACATTGGAGTACATATATCTTTTCAAATTAGTGTTTTCATATTCTTTGGGTAATCAGTAGTGGAATTACTGATCATATGGTAATTCTATTTTTAATTTTTTGAAATCTGCATATAACTTTTGACCCTCCCCGAAGTTTAACTATAAACAGCCTACTGTTGACCAAAAGCCTTACCAATAACATAAACTGTCAATTAACACATCTTTTGTGTGTTTTGTGTATTATATACTGTATTCGTACAATAAAGTAAGCTAGAAAAAAAGAAAATCATAAGAAAAAGAAAATATAGGGATCCCTGGGTGGCGCAGCGGTTTGGCACCTGCCTTTGGCCCAGGGCGCGATCCTGGAGACCCGGGATCGAATCCCACGTCGGGCTCCCGGTGCATGGAGCCTGCTTCTCCCTCTGCCTGTGTCTCTGCCTCTCTCTCTCTCTCTCTCTCTCTGTGATTATCATAAATAAATAAAAATTAAAAAAAAAATTTAAAAAAAAAAAAAGAAAATATAGGGGCGCCTGAGTGGCTCAGTTGGCTGGGCATCTACCTTCTACTCGGGTCATGATCCCAGAATCCCAGGATCAGGCCCTCACATTAGACTCCCTTCTCAGCAGAGAGCCTGCTTCTCCCTCTCCCCCTGCTCCTGCTTGCTCTCACTCACTCTTTCATCACTCTCAAATAAATAAAATCTTTCAAGAAAATACATTTACAGTACTGCACTGCAAAAAAATCTGTGGGAGGGCGCCTGGGTGGCTCAGTGGTTGAGTGTCTGCCTTTGGCTCAGATCATGATCCCAGGACCAAGTCCAGCATCAGGTTCCCTGTAGGAAGCCTGCTTCTCTCCCTCTGCCTATGTCTCTGTTTCTCTGTGTCTCGAATGAATGAATGAATGAATGAATGAATGAATGAATGAATATAGATAGATGAATGAATGAATGAATGAATGAATAAATAAATAAATAAATTGATTGATTAATTAATTTTTTTTTTTTTTTTTAGGAATCTGTGGGGGCTCCTGGGTGGCTCAGTCAGTGAAGCATCCCACTCTGGATTTCAGCTCAGGTCATGCTGGGTGTGGAGCCTGCTTAAGAATCTTCCTCTCCCTCTGCCTCTCCATGCCCCACCCCACCCTTTGAAGGAAGGAAGCAAGGAAGGAAGGAAGGAAGGGAAAGAAGGAATTTGTGTATAAATGGGCCCATGCAGTTCAAACCCATGTTGTTCAGGATTAACCGTACATGGAAAATCTATAAGAAACACAAGAAAAGTGACTGAGTCAGAGGAAAGGGAACTGGAGGACTGGGATATGGAAGAGAGAGTTTTCCTTTTATTATATATTCCTGGGGTGCCTAGGTGGCTCAGTTGGTTAAGCATCTGACTTTGACTCAGGTCAAGATCTCAGGGTCCTGGGATTATTCAACTAAGCCATGCAGGCACC
This sequence comes from Canis lupus baileyi, assembly GCF_048164855.1. NCBI lineage: Eukaryota > Metazoa > Chordata > Mammalia > Carnivora > Canidae > Canis > Canis lupus. The sequence goes on along the minus strand of NC_132847.1, from coordinate 54,781,672 downwards.
CCAACATTACAAATTTTTAAATGTGCTTTCGAAACAGAGCTAATCTTTTTTTTTTAATTTTTATTTATTTATGATAGTCAGAGAGAGAGAGAGGCAGAGACATAGGCAGAGGGAGAAGCAGGCTCCATGCACCGGGAGCCCGACGTGGGATTCGATCCCGGGTCTCCAGGATCACGCCCTGGGCCAAAGGCAGGCGCTAAACCGCTGTGCCACCCAGGGATCCCTCGAAACAGAGCTAATCTATAAAAATGATATACAGTTACAAATTAACTGGCTGAGACTAAAGAAAATGAAACAAGAGATGAATGATGGAAGTTCTAAAGACTTTACATTTTGGGCCAAAAAGGACAGCTAAAATTTGAAAGGTCTGATTCATTTAACACATGTATTGAAGAAGACTACCTATGGACTGTGAGTTGAACTGTGTCCCCCAAAAAGATATGTGTAAGACCTAACATCTGGTACCAATGAACATAACCTTATTTAGATCTTCGTATATGTGGGATGCCTGGGTGGCTGAGCGGTTGAGTGTCTGCCTTTGGCTCAGGGCGTGATACTGAAGAACCAGGATCGAGTCTCCCATTGGTCTCCCTGCATGGAGCCTACTTCTGTCTGTGTCTCTGCCTGTGTGTGTGTGTGTATCTCATGAATAAGAGAAATAAAAGAAAATCTTTTAAAAAATGATCTTTGTAGATGTAATCAAGTCCAGATGAAGTTGTACTGGATCAGAGTGGACCCTAATTCAAGACTATGATATTACATGAAGATGGAAATTTGGACAAAGACACAGACACACAGATAAGAATATGTCATTTAGGGCAGCCCAGGTGGCTTAGCGGTTTAGTGCCACCGTCAGCCCGGGCTGTGATCCTGGAGACCTGGGATTGAGTCCCACATCAGGTTCCCTACGTGGAGCCTGTTTCTCCCTCTGCCTCTGTCTCTACCTCTCTCTCTCTCTCTCTCTATCTATCTCAAATAAATAAATAAATAAATAAATAAATAAATAAATAAATAAATAAATCAGTCAGTCAGTCAGTCAGTCATTGAGAGACAGAGATAGAGACGGGAGTGCTACAAGCTAAGGAATGAGAGACTATCAATAACTGTCAGAAACTAGGTAGGAAGCACGGAACAGAGTCTCCAGAAGAAACCAACTTTACCCACACCTTGATTTCAGACTTCTAGCTTCCAGAAGTGAGATAATAAATTTTTCTGTTGTTTAAAAAAAAAAAAAAAATTTTCTGTTGTTTTAAACCACCAAGTTTAAAAAAATAAATAAATAAACCACCAAGTTTGTGGTAGTTTGTTCTGGCAGCTCTAGACTAATATGCCATATAAAACTGGAGTGGATCCTTCCCTCTAGGAACAAATTCTAACATTCTGTTCATTAATCCTAATCCCATTAGGAGTGTCTTAAAGGGATGCCTGAGTGGCTCAGTGGTTGAACATCTGCCTTTGGCTCAGGGTGTGATCCCAGGGGTCTCGGGATCAAGTCCCACATCGAGCTTCCTGTGGGGAGCTGCTTCTCCCTCTGCCTATGTCTTAGCTTCTCTCTATGTCTCTCATGAATAAATAGATGAAATCTTAAAAAAAAAAAAAAGTGTCTTAGAAAGCGTGCGTTTACAATGAATTTCCAACTTATATATGTCTACTCAATCTAAATTATTATAGACAGAACTCAAACACATAAGCCACTTAATATTTATTATAATCTTTCAAGTGAAACACACTTTTCACTTAACTATTGATAGAGTATACAGAAATGGTCTGAATATTTGATTTCCCCCAAAATTGATATGGCGAAATCCTAACCCCCAAAAGATAATGGTACTAGGAGGTGGAGCCTTTGGGAAGTGTCTGGGATATGAGGGTGAAGCTCTCCTTAATGGAATTAATGCTCTTATAAATGAGATTCCAGGGATCCCTGGGTGGCGCAGCGGTTTGGCGCCTGCCTTTGACCCAGGGCGCGATCCTGGAGACCCAGGATCGAATCCCACGTCAGGCTCCCGGTGCATGGAACCTGCTTCTCCCTCTGTCTGTGTCTCTGCCTCTCTCTCTCTCTCTCACTGTGTGCCTATCATAAAAAAAAAAAAAGAAAAGAAAAGAAAAGAAAAGAAATGAGATTCCAGAGAGATCCCTCGGCCCCTCTACCATGAAGGACACAGCAAGAAGGCACCAGCCATCAACCAGAAGGGTCCTCACTTGACCATGCCAGCGCCTTGATCTTGGAATCCCCAGCCTCCAGAACTGTGAAAAATAAACTTCTATTGCTCCTAGGCTCCGCAGCCTGTGATATTTGTTATAGCAGCCCAGTGGACTAAGACGGAGACCAAATACGTTTAGGTCTCTAGACCATACTACTAACCTCAAGAACCATGAATATTTTGTTGGCTGTCTCTAGCACGTGGTAGAGTTGACATATATGCTGATGTCGCAGGTTCTTCAAAGCCTCAATCTCCGTTTTGATCCGAGGCAAATCACTCTGTGACAAAACACATTACATGAACAATAAACCTATTTGGGAAGTGCACCAAGCATTGAGAGCAACAACTTTATTGCTGAGTAGCAAAAGCAACCAATGGCCTCAAAACAAACTGTTCAAAAGTACACAAGGATATAACAAAAATTATCTGTATGGATATTTAAAAAAAGCCTTGAAGGTTTTATGAAACCCTCTTTTATGAACTCTTTTATGAAAGAGTAATTTGATGTGGGTCAGTAGTACAAGGTCCAGAAAAATCAAAACAATCTCAGACTCCCTTAGAGGGTTAGCATTCCAAGCAAGGAAAATAACAGAGACACACCTGTGCTGCCATTTAAGCCATATCAGTGTCCCTTAGAAGCATGTGGAGCTAAAAACTGGTGATGTGAGTGAAAAACACACAGGTCTTCACTGTCTCCATCTTTCAACTTTTCCATGGGACAATTTTAAAAACAAGCCAAAAAAGAGAAAACTATAGAAAAAGTATTCTCATAAAAGTAGTAACCAGAACATTTGAGCAAATTCAGGTTTGAATTTACAAAACTAATCTATACATATTTTGAAAATAATTTTAAACTTACCCCTAGTGCATTTTTATCCATGATTTTTATAGCTACCATTTCTCCAGTAAGGATGTGGCAGGCAAGTTTGACCTTTGCAAAGCCACCTGAATATAGGAAAACGTATTATGAAGAGATAAGTAAGAGTAATCTAAAATCATCATCAGAGCAACCCAAGGACTCAGGCACAAATACCTTTCCACATGCTTTTACTTTTTTTAAGATTTTAAGTAATCTCTATACCCAACGAGAGACTAAAACTTACAATCCTGAGATCAAGAGTTTCACACTCCAGCTGAGTCAGACAGGCACCCCTGCCATTTGCCTTTTTTTTTTTCCGCCATATGCTTTTAAGAAGCTCTATCAATCCATATCCTCCTGGAAATTTGTGGTTCTTTCTTCCTATTGCTTCTAAAGTGCTAGCCATGACCCTAACCTCTCCTCATTCAATATCTAGATGAAGATTTTTTTTACCATGATAGTATCTTTAACTTTATTTATTTATTTTTAATTTATTTATTCATGAGAGACACAGAAACAGAGAGGCAGAGACATAGGCAGAGAGGGAGAAGCAGACTCCATGCAGGGAGTCCGATGGGGAGTCTTGATCCCAGAACTCCAGGATCACGTCCTGAGCCGAAAGCCACCCAGGCATCCCATATCTTTAACTTCAGATTGAAGAAACAGGAAACCAATTCACTACTTAGAAATCTGCTTCATAATTAACATTGCAATTAAATTTGCTTTATAATTGGGGATCACCGGGTGGCTCCATGGTTTGGCAGCTGCCTTCGGCCTGGGGTGTGATCCTGGCGTCCCAGGATCGAGTCCCGCATCCCGCCATCAGGAACCCTGCATGGAGCCTGCTTCTCCCTCTGCCTGTGTCTCTCTCTCTGTCTCTCTCTCTCTGTCTCTCATGAATGAATAAATAAAAATCTTTAAAAAAAATTTTTTTGCTTTATAATTTACACCACTAGAATATAAAGTTGCTGAGAAAAAGACAGTAGGAAACATCCACTCAGTTTTCGTTTTTGTTTTCCACTCAGTTCTAAAACTGGATCAGAAGCAGGATATTGTTTCAAAACTGTATCAAAAGGTAGATAAATGTCCACACATCAGTATCTAAAAGAAATTGCCAACTTAACATTTCTAAAAAGAAGCTATGGTCTTCCCCATCTCAGTAAATGGCAACTCAACATTTCCCAAAAATCTTGAGCCCTTCTCCTTTGTCTCACACTCCATATCCAACCCATCAACAAATCCCATTGATTCTGGGGCACCTGGGTGGCTCAGTAGTTAAGCGTCTGCCCTGGGCTTAGGTTGTGATCCCGGGGTCCTGGGATGGAGTTCTGCATGGGCTCCCCGCAGGGAGCCTGCTTCTCCCTCTGCCCATGTCTCTGCCTCTCTCTGTCTTTCATGAATAAATAAAATCTTTAAAAACAAAAACAGGGCAGCCCCAGTGACACAGCGGTTTAGTGCCTCCTGCAGCCCAGGGTGTGATCCTGGAGACCGGGGATCGAGTCCCATGTCGGGCTCCCTGCATGGAGCCTGCTTCTCCCACTGCCTGTGTCTCTGCCTCTCTCTCTCTCTCTCTCTCTCTTTCTGTCTCTCTGCGTGTGTGTCTCTCATGAATAAATAAATAAATAAAATCTTAAAATAAATAAATAAATAAATATTAAAAAACAAAACGAAAACAAAGGGATGCCTGGGTGGCTCAGCTGTTGAACGTCCTCCCTGGGCTCAAGTCGTGTTCCCAGGGTCCCAGGATCAAGTCCCACATCGGGCTCTCCACAGAGAGCCTGCTTCTCCCTCTGCCTGTGTCTCTGTCTCTCTGTGTGTGTCTCTCATGAATAAATAAATAAAATTTGAAAAAATAAAAACAAAAACAAATCCCATTGGTTCTGTCTTCAAAACATATCAGTTGTTACCTTGGGGGAAAAGAAGCAGGTACTGACTGGAAAAGTTCTGTCTTGATCTGAACAGGGAACATATACATAAAACTCCATGGAGATGAGTGTACTTTGCATATTGTATTGTGTTGTACCTCAATAAGTTAAAATACACAGACACGTACAGAATCCCATTCACTATATTCACTGCTATCACCCTCATTCAAGTCACCATTATCTCCCGTATCACTCACCTGAATCATTGCAATAACCACCTAACACCTCTCTGCTTCTGCTCCTGCCTTTCCCAGCCCAAGTTTTTCACAACTAAGCAGCCAGAGTGATCCTTAAAAACAAAGGTCAGATAGATCACTCCTTGGCTCAAAACTCTCTAGTGACTTTCATTCTAAATGAAATGACCTATAAGGCCTCTCCTACTACTCCCCTCTTTCTTTTTTTTCTTTTCTTTTTTTAAATATCTTATTTATTTATTCATGAGAGACACAGAGAGAGGCAGAGACACAGGCAGAGGGAGAAGCAGGCTCCCTGTGGGGAGCCCATGCGGGGATTCAATCCCAGGACCCCAGGATCACAACCTAAGCCAAAGACAGACTCTCTCAATCACTAAGCCAGCCAGGTGCCCCTACTCTCCTCTCTCTTGTTCCACTTTTTCTTTCTAAAGTAGGTTGAAGAATTTTAAAATTAAACTGAAAAGCTCATGACTTCCCAAATACACTATATTCTCAAACAGTTGATCTGTCCTCTGCTTCCAAGAAAAAAAAAAAAATTACCTGTCCCAATAGTTTCATATAATTCATAGTATTTGAGAAGTTCATCATAATCTTTCATAGTCCTCCTGGAGGTTTATACAAAATTACAAAAAGAACCTATAAGACAGAAATAGTACATGATCAAAAAATGAACTACTATGAGATTATCTCCTCCACTCTCATAAGTGCACATATAAATATGTCACAGACATATAAATGATACCAAAAAAACTGATTAGCTATATGGTTAAAAAAAAAAAAAAAAAAAACTGGATCCCTATCTCCTACCATATGTAAAAGTCAACTTCAGATCCAGGAAAGACTTATATTTGAAAGATAAACCTTTAAAAAAATTTAAAGAATAAAAAAATACATTAAACATTAAAATTAAGAACTTTTACATGTCTAAAGATATCCTTAAAAAAAAGAAAACCATAAATGTGAGAAATATTTGTAACATTTATAAACCATGGATTTTTATCCAGAATATACTATATAAAATATAGAGACAACCCAAAAGAAAAAAGCAAATGAAATTAAAAGGCATTTCATAAAGAAACACAAGTTACCAATAAAAAAATGTTCAATTTTATTAGTCATCAGGGAAATGCAAATTAAGATTTCAATGATATACAATTTTAAGAAACATACAATGAGTTACATATTTTATTACTATGCTCCACAACTTATATGTGTTACATACACAGTTGATTCTTGAACAATGCAGGAGTTAAGGGCATTGGACTCCCTTGCACAGTCAAAAATCCACATAGAACTTTTGACTCCCCCAAAACTTAACAGCCTACTGTTGACAGGAAGCCTCATCAATAACATAGTCAATTAACACTTATTTTATATCCTATATGTATTATATACTTAATTCTTACAATAAAGTAAGCTAGAGAAGAAATGTTATTAAGAAAATTATAGGGATCCCTGGGTGGCGCAGCGGTTTGGCGCCTGCCTTTGGCCCAGGGCGCGATCCTGGAGACCCGGGATCGAATCCCACGTCGGGCTCCCGGTGCATGGAGCCTGCTTCTCCCTCTGCCTATGTCTCTGCCTCTCTCTCTCTCTCTGTGTGACTATCATAAATAAATAAAAAATTTAAAAAAAAAAGATAAAATATAAAAAAAGATAAAATATATATATGCATATACATATAAGTTAGTTGTAAAAAGATCTTAGGAAAAAAATTTAAAAATAAAAAGGTCTTAGGTAGATCTGGTTTTTGTCAGTTTTAAAATTAAGTAGAATTACAAAAAATCATGGGGATGGAGACACCTGGGTGGCTCAGTGTTTGGGTGTTGCCTTCGGCTCAGGGCACAGTCCTGGGGTCCCAGGATCGAGTCCCGTGTCAGGCTCCCTGCACGGAGCCTGCTTCCCCCTCTGCCTATGTTTCTGCCTCTCTCTCTCTCTCTCTGTGTCTCTCATGAATAAATAAATAAAATCTTAAAAAAAAAAAAAAATCATGGGGATGAGTAGGGCCCTGTTGTATACATGATACATAAGATCACACAGCTTATGTATCAGCTTTATCTTATTTGTGGAGGATATGCTGTTTAACTAGAGATTAGCAGTATATAGGGCAGAAGTGCTAGTGCAATCACTGTCAACCCTGATTTTCTTTTATTCACTTATCATACAGATGTGTTTACTGAACACCTACAATGTATCAGACCTGCATTTTACACTAACTCTAAAACAGAGAAGAAATGCAGTCCCTACCCTCATGAATCTTACATTCTAGCAGAGAAGACAAAAAGCAAATAAACAGATAATACATAATTAAAAGCTATCATAAATACTGGGAAAGAAATAGGCAATAGTGGTCAGAATGGGTTGCTGAGAAAATACTGTTTAAGCCAAGATCCAATTTAAAGGTTGAAAAGTGAGAAAAAGAAAATCAACCTCAGGTAATGAAATTGGAGGAACTGTTAAAATGATAATGATCCTGGGGCACCTGGGTGGCTCAGCAGTTGGGCATCTGCCTTTGGCTCAGGTCGTGATCCCGGGGTCCTGGGATCGAGTCCCATGTGGCTCTCCACGGGGAGCCTGCTTCTCCCCCTGCCTATGTCTCTGCCTCTCTCTCTGTGTCTCTTATAAACAAATAAAATATTTTTTGAAAAATGATAATGATCCTTACTTAGACTCACCACTATTTTCTCACCAATATCCTCCCACCTCCTGCTTCCTTAAGACACCCACCTGCTGAACGGCCACAGCTTTTTGACAGTATTCATTCTAAAACTGGTCCTTGCTTCCCTAATCCTTTCTTAAAATCACCAGCACAAGCTCAAATCCTATAAGCCCCTTTTCAGTTCCTAGGGAGTATTATTTCTTAATGGTCTTTGTTCAGTAGGCCTCAACAGAAGTTGTGAACCCATAAAGGAGAGGAAGGATATTCTAAAAAGAGGGAATTTAGGTGCAAAGATCCCAAGGGAAAAAAGTCAACATGTACTGAACTAAAACTGCTTTTAGAGGTACCATCAACTGGAAATGCAGATTTGAAGCTGAGACAACAGATGAGCCACATGGAAAAAAAGAATATTGGTGTTCTCTCTCTCTCTCATATTACACACAAAATCAATTATAGTTTGTATAAAGACTTAAAAGTGAAAGACAAATCTTTAAAATGTAGACAGCTAAAGTCTTGCCCATACCAGGCCTATAGCCAGGAGTGGAAAAAGGCAGAAAGGAAAAAGAAAAGAAAGAATTAGAAGAATATAGTTTCATGGAAGCCAAGAAAGAAGAAAAAAGTAAAACGAGTAAAAGAAAGTTTCTAGGGAGTAGATTTCTAAAGTTTTCTAAAAGTGTTCATACATAGGTCAAGTCCTACAGCTTGAGTCTCAGTACTGCAAAGTGGAGCTTTCTTTATGGATAGACATGAGGTGAAAGATCTGTGAACCCACACAGGAATGGCTCCTCTAAGACGCTCTCCTTCCCAGAGGCTAGTGTGGAAGGACAGGACTGGGGGATTTCAACCTTGGGAAGAGAGGCCCCAACACCCCTTAGAAAGCCAAGCAGGAAGCAGGAAGCCCAGGCAAGTGAAGGTCACTGAGTCAGGCACAAATAATCTCCCATATAATCCAGCACAGCATATCAGGACCCTAGAGTTCACAAAGGAGTTTGAGGCCAATACCTGGGTAGTAACGAAATTCTCCTTTGCCCAACCTGACCCCTGTGCACAGATCTCCCCTGGTGACCTAGCAGCGGACTAGCTATGGCAAAACAGGCCAGGATCCTCAGACCCCATTCTCTCTAACATTTTGAAAAATTAAGTGAGTACATGCATATCCAATTGGGGCTTCGGAAGCGAAGTTCCAGGTGGAAAGGGCAAAGCTCATACATCTTGATCACTGACTCTCAGTAGTAGAAGCCTGGTATTAGTGCTCATTTCTAGAAACCTGACAGTCTCCCTTCACCCACAGGCAGAGTTCTAGCAAAGCCGCCACAAAATGATGAGTGGCCAGCACCATGTTCACTCTGTTCCTCATCCGGTCTCATCCAGAATTGAGTAGCCAGCACATTACAAAGCCTTAAAAACGGTCATGACTTTGGAAGATCTAAAATGCAAGTTCCACTTCAGGAGTGCAGGGAGTTGGGACGCCTGGGTGGCCCAGTGGTTGAGCATCTGCGTTTGGCTCAGGTCGTGATCCCGGGGTCCTGGGATGGAGTCCCACATCGGGCTCTACACAGAGATCCTGCTTCTTCCTCTGCGTCCTCTGCCTGTGTCTCTGCCTCTGTGTGTGTGTGTCTCTCATGAATGAATAAATAAAACTTTTTTAAAAAGGAGTGCAGTGAGTTTATTTAAAGAAAAAAAAAAAAGACAAAGTAAAAGGAGAGATCCTGAGTACAGTGAGGATGAGGTATCATCTTAAATTGAGGTAGAGAAAAAAACTGAATCTGAATGAAATAATCAAAAGCGCAAGAGCTACAAACAATATTTTTTCAAATATTCTCTTAAATCTCCTTTTAAAATGCTTAAAGCTGGGCAGCCCGGGTGGTTCAGTGGTTTAGCGCCGCCTTCAGCCCAGGGCCTGATCCTGGAGACCCGGGATTGAGTCCCACGTTGGGCTCCCTGCATGGAGCCTGCTTCTCCCTCTGCCTGTGTCTGTCTGTCTCTCTCTCTCTCATGAATAAATAAATAAAATCTTTTTAAAAAGTAGGCTATCCAAAAAAAAAAGTAGGCTATCAGGTTCATTAGAGAGCAAAGCCCCAGCTTAGGCAGTATTGGGGTATTGGGGTATTCAGAACACAGAGGCTAAAGAGGAAACACAAAAAGACATTTCAAAGCTTAAAAACCATGAGATGGAAATTGACAGAGGCCTCGCAAAATATAAGAATCCTAATTGCCAAGTGCACATGTTTAAATTCCATACAAAAGATTGAACTCTGTTGACACATTCAAAAGGAGACAACCTTTTGTATGACCTTGGAATTCACTTCCCCAGATGAGAGATATAAGAATTCACAATTAACACAAATGAGTTTTGAACTTCCAGGTCACAGCCCCAAGTCAACTAGCAAAGATCAACTTACGCCAATATAAGACAAGCACCTTTTCTTTCTCTTGCTTCTCTTTATCTACATCCCCCCCCCATCCTCAAATTACACCATATTTTTGGACGAGTAATACAAATGTGGGCCTCAATCAAATCTACTGAATCCAGTAACCATCGTTTTTGCTACTGTAGAAAGTTTGCATTGCAAACTGGTACAAATGACAGCAGATTTTACTTGGCTTTTGTGGAGCTAGTTCTAAATATTCTTAAGTGCTCTGTTTATCCTCTAGACTTTGGAAGTATAGAACATAGGAAGGATGGTGCTGGAGTAACCTAACTGTGTAGCTGCTTAAAAAAGATATTGAGGGCAGCCCGGGGGGCCTAGCAGTTTAGTGCTGCCTTCCACCCAGGGCTTGATCCTGGAGACCTGGGATTGACTCCCACATCAGGCTCCCTCTGCCTGTGTCTCTGCCTCTCTCTCTCTCTCTCTCGAATAAATAAATAAAATCTTAAAAAAAAAAAAAAAAAGATATATGATCATTGTGGAAGGCAGCCTCTCCACTGTGGATAATGTTGAAGAAAACTAGGCCCCACTTAGATACCTGAATGTCGTTCTCAGTGTGACCATATAGAAGAATTGGAGGCATATACATTTAGTATCTTGAACTTCTCTGGGGCAACTGCTTAGGTAACAAAAGGTTTATCACCAAATTTTATAGAAGGGCAACAAATTGGAGGCAATTTCTTACTAATGATATTATCCGGGCTATGCTATTACCTGCGGGGTAATACATTTACCTCATCGATGAGCTTGGTTAAGATACTATGCTGAGGATATTTCAAATAAGAAGTAGAATACCGAATGGTATATAATGTGGCCTTGTAATTGATACATTTAATTAACATCCTGTCCTTCTGCCTCGCAGAGGATTCTAGGAGCACCAACGAAGAGGCAGGCATTCATTCCTAAAGGCGTTAAGAGATTCATCTGCTCATCTGGCTGGTCCACAGTAGATAAGAAAGGCAGATCCGCTGGTGAAACAAGCCCAATGATGATGCAGTAAGGGACTTTCTGATTTCTCCCCAAACATGGGAAGCAGAAACCAAAACATGAACAAGAAAGTTGGGGCACACTGACTTCCAAGCAAAACTCCAGGGACCTCTCAAACCCGCCGCCACTCCCCCCGCCCCCCCATCCCACTACCAAACAGAAACATCAGAGGTGAGGTTCAGGAACAATTACTCATCCTAGGTGCTATAGGACTGATCGCTTTCTTGGGATGCTCTCCTTTGGGAGTGTCCCTTTTTCCCGCTGGTTTCTTGGGGGTACTGCTCCTTTTACTGCTTTGGCAGTCAGGGCATGTCCCTTTTAGCGTGAGCCTTCTTAAGCCACTACTTCGGGACAGTGAAGGGGGAAGAAGGATCCGGACTCTGAAAAGGGGCGGTAACAACATAACACGTTTCCTCTTGAACTGCACTGCCCCAGTGCACTGCGCTGTAAGAACAGAAATAACTTGGAACCCTTACCCTTCCTTCACCTTCTTCCGCGGAGACAGGGTCACGGACACGTGTAATGTGGGAACTCACGACTCTCCAAGTCCCCTTAGTGGCAAACGCTTTGCCTGCGCCTCATCAATAACTCCGAGTTAGAGACGATCATTATCCCCACTTACAGAGGAGAAAACCGGGGGTCGGGAAGCCCGACTAGATCATCCGGGAAGTGGGCTCGCAAGGTGGGGCTCCGGAGAAATCCTCCAGGTCCCCCGCGCCGCGTTACAGCCGGGACCCCGGCCCTCACCCACGGCGGAGACACTGACCTGAGAGGGGCGGAGGGCCGGGAGGGGCGGGGCCGGGCAGAAGCACACCGGAGCGGGCCAGCGGTCCCGAGCCGAGAAGCAAGCGCCCAGAGCCCCTGGGAAGCTTTGGAATTGCCGGGTTCCGGCCGCTTCCGCCCGCCAAGGAAATCAAACCTTCCCGGACCGGAAGGGGCGGGGCGCGCGGGGGCGCGCGGGGGGCGGGGCCGGGCGCGGCGGGAGCGCGCAGTGGCGCTCCGACAGGCCCCGCGCCCCCCGGAAGGGCTGGGCCTGGGAGGGCACCGCAGAGCGGGTCTGGGCCTCCCGAGGCCCCACGACGTAAGGGCCTCGGTTTTCCGTCTGGGTGCGCCTTCACCGGAGGGCATGGAAGGTTCTCCAGGGCGGTGGACGTACAAAGTCTCCACGTTAATCAGCCTGCTCACGCCCTGCTTCCTAGAATCCGTCTACAGGGCAGCGGTTTAGCGCCGCCTTCCGCCCGGGGCGTGATCCTGGAGACCCGGGATCGAGTCCCGCATCCCGCGTCGGGCTCCCCGCAGGGAGCCTGCTTCTCCCTCTGCCTGTGTCTCTGCCGCTCTCTCTGTGTCTCTCATGAATAAATTAGTAAAAATCTTAAAAATGAAATAAAATTGACCTACAGAGAGGTTGCTCGGCTTTGCGGTTCCCCTTTCGTCCTCCCCTTGCCCAGTGGCTCTTCTCCCACCCCGTCAAATGCAAGTCTACCCCTCCTCTCGCCAAATCTAATTTTTTTTTCATTTATTTATGATAGTCACACACAGAGAGAGAGAGACAGAGACAGAGACACAGGCAGAGGGAGAAGCAGGCTCCATGCACCGGAAGCCCGATGTGGGATTCGATCCCGGGTCTCCAGGATCGCGCCCTGGGCCAAAGGCAGGCGCCAAACCGCTGCGCCACCCAGGGATCCCTCCTCTCGCCAAATCTTACGAAAATGTGCTGCCACCTGGAAAAACACCCCCGGAGACCACGTTCATGGTCTGTTAGGTAACTCAAAGGTACGAGAAACGCCAACCAGTTCTCAACGATGGAAGTCTTTTTTTTTTTTTTTTAAGATTTTATTTATTTATTCATGAGAGACAATGAGAGAGAGGCAGAGACACAGGCAGAGGGAGAAGCAGGCCCCAGGCAGGGAACCTGATGTGGGACTCGATCCCGGGACCCCAGGATCACACCCTGGGCGGAAAGCAGGCGCTAAACGGCTGAGCCCCCCGGGGAGCCCCGATGGAAGTCTAATACAGTTCGCTGTCTGATCATGATGTGATGTTCATCGCTGTATGAATTACAGTTGTAATGGTAACTGTCTGGAAGAAAAAAGAATTATAGCCACGGGAAGAAAACGTTCAGTATAAATTTGCATATGTATTTTTTAAATGGACGTTACAATTTGGGGGCACCTGGGTATCTCAGTTAAGCCACTGACTCCTTTTTTTTTTTTTTTTTTAACGATTTTATTTATTTGAGAGACACAGAGAGAGGCAGTGACATAGGCAGAGGGAGAAACAGGCTCCCTGCGGGCAGCCGGATGTGGGATTCGATCCTAGGACTCGATCCCAGGACCCTAGGACAACGACCTAAGCCGAAAGTAGAGGCTCAACCACTGAGCCACCCGGTGTCCCAAGCCGCTGACTCTTGATTTCTGCTTAGCTCATGATCTCAGGATTATAAAATGGAGGCCCCAGTTGGACTCCACCGTCAGCTTCTCTCTCTCTCCTTCTGCCCCTTCCCCACCAGCTCACACTCTCTCGGCCTCAAAAAACAATAGAGGGGCACCTGGGTGGCTCAGTTGGCTGGGCATCTGTGTTCCCCTAGGGTTGTAACCCCGAGGTCCTGGGATGCAGTCCCCACATTGGGCTTCCTACTCAGCAGGGAGTTTGCTCCGCCCTCCGCCCTTCCCCTCTGCTCCTGATATCTTTCTCTCTCAAATAAATAAATAAAATACTTTTAAAATAAAATAAAATAGACATTACTTTTTTAGAGCAGTTTTAGATTCACAAAGCAAATTTTTTTAAAAGATTTTGTTTATTCATGAGATACACAGAGAGAGTGAGAGAGTGGGACTCGATCCCAGATTCCAGGATCAGGTCGTGAGCTGAAGGCAGACGCTCAACCGCTGAGCCATCCAGGTGCCCCAGACTCACAGCAAATTTAGGGGTAAAGTATAGACATAGCTCCTAAACACTCTGCCCCCACTCATGTATAGCCACCCCTATTATCAATATCCCTCACCAAACCACCGAAGTCGTACATGTGTTACAACTGGTGAACCTACATTGATATATTATCACTCAAAGACCATAGTTCAGGGCTGCCCCAGTGGCTCAGTGGTTTAGCACCGCCTTCTGCCCAGGGCCTGATCTGGGAGACCGGGAACAAGTCCCATGTCCTGCTAAATAAAACTTTTATTTTTTTTTTAATTTTTATTTATTTATGATAGTCACAGAGAGAGAGAGAGAGAGAGAGAGAGGCAGAGAGAGAAGCAGGCTCCATGCACCGGGAGCCCAATGTGGGATTTGATCCCGGGTCTCCAGGATCGCGCCCTGGGCCAAAGGCAGGCGCAAAACCACTGCACCACCCAGGGATCCTTAAATAAAACTTTTAAAAAGGCCTTAGTTCACATCACGATTCCCTCTTGGTGTGTACATGTTACAGTTTTAGACAAATGTATACTGACATGTATCTACCATCATAGTTCATATAGAGTAATTTTACTGTCCTAAAAATTCTCTGCTCTACTTGCCCATGAAGCAGTATAGTCCTTTTTTTTTAAGATTTTATTTATTTATTCATGAGAGACACAGAGAGAGGCAGAGAGAGACACAGGCAGAGGGAGAGGCAGCCTCCACACAAGAAGCCTGATGTGGGACTCGATCCCAGGTCTCCAGGATCACGCCCTGGGCTGAAGGCAGGGCTAAACCTCTGAGCCCCCCGGGCTGTCCCAAGCAGTATAGTCATATACTATATAATATAATAATAATATAATATAATATAATATAATATAATATAATATAATATAATATAAAAATTTTTTTTACTGCAATGAAGTACAATAGGGCCATGGATAAAAGATTTTCTTTTAAGATTTTGTTTATTCATGAGAGACACACACAGAGAGAGACAGAGAGAGAGGAAGAGACACAGGCAGAGGGAGAAGCAGGCTCCCTGGGATCACAACCTGAGCCAAAGGCAGGTTGTACTCAACCGCTGAGCCACCCAGGTACCCCTGAAGGAGAGTAATTATGCCACAAGGCAAAACAGTCCATGCCAGGAGGCAGGGCTCTGACTTGTGAGGTCTGAAAGAAGTGCCTGATCCTCTGCAGGCCTATTTCCTCATATGGATAATAAAGAGGTTGGATTATGATTGTGCTGCTCCCTATTTCATGAGTCACTAACTGGGTGGGTCTGGCTATTTGGAATATAACATGTCTACCAATAATTACACCATTAGCAGCAATAATAAAACCTACTATGATTTTTTGGGCAGTTAATGTACACTTACATGCATCATCTCTATAACCAAATGCCTGCCCCTCTCATGCAGGGTAATGAGTGCTAGTCATTCTTTCATCAGTCACCAGTGCCTCCTCAAGGCAAAGCCAGAGAAAGGAAAAAAAGAGATGTGGCTTCCGCCCAAGGTAGCTCACAGACAGAAAAGCCAGATTCGGATTCCTAGACAACCAACTCTAATAAAGGGCCAAACAAAAGTACTAAATACAAGGGTACACAGCCATGCTGATCAGAGCTCAAAGAGAATAGCAATCATTTCTGATCAGGGAATTGAGGTATTTTGTACTAGAGTTAGGCCTTGGGGTGGCGGAGGGGGGGGGAAACACAAGAAAAATTTGACAAGGAAAGAGCATTCCCCAGACAGGGCAAGGTATGTGTACAGAAGCAGAGGCAAGAAAATACAAGTCTCTTCAGAGAAAGGCATGTTGGGTAGAACACAAGGAGACAGGATGTGGCAAGAAAGGAAGAGCAAGGAAGTGGAGACCCACCTCTAAGGGCCTATGTGCCAGGCTACAGTTGGGTGAGGTGCTGACCAGGAGAGGGACATGAGCAGATATACTTTTCAAAGAAAGACCAAGCAGCCCTGCCAGCAGAGGAGTATCTGGGCTTGACAAAGCAGGGTAAGAATTGTGCTTCTCTAGAGGCAGAATGGATGCCGGGATGTCAGCACTACATGTGGCTAAGTCATCAGTGGGGATGGGAAGCAAAGACTTCATTCATAGCAATGCTGCTTCCCTTACTAAGCCCAGATTAGATGACCTTGGGCTACAAACCATGTCTTGATTCCTAAATACAATCCATGATAAATTGGAAAGCCACACAAAATTAAGTTTTTGGTCATAGTCCTGCTAGAAAAGGGGATAGCTCTAAAAAAACAAAACAGGGATCCCTGGGTGATGCAGCGGTTTGGCGCCTGCCTTTGGCCCAGGGCATGATCCTGGAGACCTGGGATCAAATCCCACGTCGGGCTTCCGGTGCATGGAGCCTGCTTCTCCCTCTGCCTATGTCTCTGCCTGTGTGTGTGTGTGTGTGTGACTATCATAAATAAAAATTTTAAAAAATTTTTTTAAAAAATAAAAAATAAAAAGACAAAACAAAACAAAAAAATTATTAAAAATAATTCAGGGGAGGGATCCTGGGTGGCGCAGCAGATTCGCGCCTGCCTTTGGCCCAGGGCGCGATCCTGGAGACCCGGGATCGAATCCCACATTGGGCTCCCGGTGCATGGAGCCTGCTTCTCCCTCTGCCTGTGTCTCTGCCTCTCTCTCTCTCTCTCTGTGTGACTATCATAAATAAATAAAAATTAAAAATAATAATAATAATAATAATAATAATTCAGGGGAAAAAATAAAATAATTCAGGGGTGCCTGGGTGGCTCAGTCAGTTAAGTGTCTGACTCTTGGTTTCAGCTCAAGTCATGATCTCAGAGTCATGAGATTGAGTCATGAGATGAGCCCCACATTGGGCTCTGCACTCAGCAGGGAGTCTGCTTGGGATTCTCTCTCTCCCTCTGCCCCTCCTCTCTCACTCTCAAAATAAATAAATAGATATTTTTAAAAATACTTAAGAAATTTGAATTTGAAAACTATTTTTGTTGGGACTCCTGGGCAGCTCAGTGGTTGAGCATCTGCCTTTGGCTCCGTGCATGATCCTAAGGGTCTGGGATCAAGTCCCACATTGGGCTCCCTGCAAGGAGCCTGCTTCTCCCTCTGTCTATGTCTCTCCCTCTCTCTCTCTCTCTCTCGCTCTGTCTCTCATGAATAAATAAGTAAAATCTAAAAAAAAGAAAGAAAGAAAGAAAGAAAGAGAAAGAAAGAAAGAAAGAAAGAAAGAAAGAAAGAAAGAAAGAAAGAAAGAAAGAAAGAAAGAAAGAAAGAAAGAAAGAAAGAAAGAAAACTATTTTGGGGAATTTGTTAAATTTCCTACTTTTGATTATTGAATGTAGATATGTAAGAGATTGTCCTTGTTCTTTGGAAAACAGAAAAGGGGAGAGTGAGAGAATGATAATGATGATGACAGTAATGATGATGATAGGGTAAAATGTGGAATTAGTAAGTCTGGATAAAAGGTATGTGGGAGTTCCTTGTTCTGGTCTATTTTTGCAACTCTCCAATAAGTTTGAAATTGTATCAAAGTAAAAAGTAAACAGGGGCACCTGGGTAGCTCAGTTGGTTAAGAGTGAGCCTTGAATTCAAGTCATGATCCCAGGGTCCTGGGATCCAGCACCACATTGGGCTTCCTGCTCTATGGGGAGCCTGATTCTCCCTCTCCCTCTGCCCTTCCCCCTTGCTTATGCTTTCTGGCTCTAACTCTCTGTCAAATAAATAAAATATTTAATAGACTAAAAAGTAAAAAATGTCAGGAATAAGTTTCTTTTTTTAGGTTTATTTATTTATTTGGGGGAGAGGAGGGAGGGAGAATCTCAATCAGACTTACACTAAGCAGAAAGCCTGTCATGAGGCTCAATCTCATGATCCTGAGACCAGGGTCCGAGCAGAAATCAAGAGTCAGACGCCTAACCAACTGTGTCACACAGGTGCCCCAGCAATAGATTCTCTACTAATCCTGCTCCTTGGGGCACCTGTGTGGCTCAGTCAGTTAAATGTCTTCCTTTGGCTTAGGTCATGATCCAGGATCCTGGGATAAAACCAAATATCAGGCTCCTTGCTCAGAGGGGAGTCTGCTTCTCCCTCTCCTTCTGCTTCTCCCCTTGCTTGCCCTCTCTCTCTTTCTCTCTCTCACTCACTCCTTTTCTCTCAAATAAATAAATAAAATCTTTTTTTAAAAAGTACATACAAGGGCAGCCCAGGTGGCTCAGTGGATTAGCGCCGCCTTCAGCCCAGGGTGTGATCCTGTGGACCCAGGATCGAGTCCCATGTCAGGCTCCCTACATGGAGCCTGCTTCTCCCGCTGCCTGTGTCTCTGCCTCTCTCTGTCTCTCTCTGTGTCTCTCATGAATAAATAAATAAAATCTTTTTTAAAAAGTACATACAAATTTAAGAGACTTTATGAATTAATAAGAATGATTGATGATGAACACTGTGATTGAAAGAGCACATCAATAGGCAAACGCTAAATATTACACATTGGGATACTATACAACCAATTTTTTAAAAGAATTACACAAATATACTGCTTAGTGTTGCCAAGTAAAAAAGCAACATATAGAGACATATTTATACTAAAAATTTATCCAGTATGTATCCAAAATTCAAATTTCACTGGGCGTCTTATATTTTTAATTGCTCAATCTGGCGACACTAAATGCCATGGGATGTCTGCTTTTAAGGTGAAAAAAATAAGCTACTTATAAAGATAAATAGTATGGCCTCATTTTTGTATAGAAAAATGTTTAAGGGATCCCTGGGTGGCGCAGCGGTTTAGTGCCTGCCTTTCGCCCAGGGCGTGATCCTGGAAACCTGGGATCGAATCCCATGTCGGGCTCCCGGTACATGGAGCCTGCTTCTCCCTCTGCCTATGTCTCTGCCTCGCTCTCTCTCTCTCTCTCTCTGTGTGTGTGTGACTATCATAAATAAATAAAAATAAAAAAAAAGATTTAGAAAAATGTTTAAATATGGGAAAATTTTGAGAAGGATATACACTGTAGTGTTAACATTCCCTCTAGTAAATGGAATTATGGACGGAGAGGAAACTCTTAGTTTTTACTTTCTATGCTACTATATTGCATGTATTTTTAATTGAAATCTTTGTTGAGGGATCCCTGGGTGGCGCAGCGGTTTGGCGCCTGCCTTTGGCCCAGGGCGTGATTCTGGAGACCTGGGATCGAATCCCACATCGGGCTCCTGGTGCATGGAGCCTGCTTCTCCCTGTGTCTCTGGCTCTCTCTCTTTCTCTCTGTATGACTATCATAAATAAATAAAAAATTTAAAAAAAAAGAAATCTTTGTTGAAATATAGATTCACATGCAGTAGTAGCAAGAGATAATGCAAAAAATCCCTTATATGCTTTGCTCAGTTTCCCTCTAAATAAGGAAAAAAACTCTTGTTCTGTATTACTACTCACACTAAACACTCTGACGTCAGCTGAATGTTCACAATTCAATTCAATTCTGACACTATCTACCTGGAGTTAGCATCAGACCACACAGGTTCAGTCCCACAGAACTGCACCCACTTCAGATGCCAATCTGGAGTCCTGGCCTCCTGCAGTTCAGACCCACCAGCTATAAATCAGGAGTTCACATGACCCCTCCCCGCCTCATGTTTGATAATCTGCGGGAGCAGCTCACAGAACTCAGGAAAACAGTTTACTTACACATTACTGGTTTATTCTAAAAGGATACAACTTAAGAACAGCGAAATGGAAGAAATACATAGGGCAAGGTAGGTGGGAAGGGGCTCATAGCTTCCATGCCCTCTCAGCACATTGATGTGTTCAGTGACCTGGAAGCTCTTTGAATGCTTGGCTTAGGGTTTTCTATGGGGGCTTCACTATGTAGGTGTGGTTGACTAAATCACTGGCCACTGATGATTAACTTCCTGCCTCTCTGCCCTCCCTGGAGGTTGGGGGATGGTGTTAAAAGTTCCAGTTCTCTAATCACAATGTTGGTTCCTCTGGCCAAAACCAACCCCTCCTTCCTTAGGGGCTTTTCAGGAGACTCCAGCCAACAGTCATCTCTTTAACATATAGAAATATACTTACCCCTACAGAGATCTAAGGGTTTTAGGAGCTGTGTGCCAGGAAAGGGGGAGGAAGAAGGCAGAGAGCAAATATGTATTTCTTATTATGCCATATCCCCAATGGTAATATTTTGCGGAACAAATTCATCCAAGGTTCATGTATCAATAGTGCATTCCTTTTTATTGCTGAGTAGCATTCCATGATGTGTGTGTGTGTGTGTGTGTGTGTATGTATACATATATATACATTCACATGTTGAAGGACATCTGGGATGATTCTGGTTTGGAGCTATTGCAAATAAAGCTGTTATGAACATTTGTTTGAGGGTTATTGCATGCATTTTAAAACTAATTTTTAGATCTAAAAATAATAGACTATATAAAAATGTTAAAACATCAACACGACAAAAAAAACACACAAATATATTGAAAAGCAAGCCACAAGCTGGGAAATATTTACAACATATTCGTAGACAAAATAAACTGGTAGCTAAGATTGCCTCTGGGGGGAAGTGACTGGCTGGAAGGAAAGAGGGGAAAGAGGACTTGTTTTTCACCACTTTGGCTGTGTACTGATATATTTAATTAGTGTGTCAGGACCTACAATGTGGAGGCTGCCCCAGTGGTCAGGCCCACATCACAAATCTAAGCCTAAATCGGCCTGTACTTACAGGAAACACCTGTCATGGAAACCTACCACACCCGGGCCCAGGTCCTCCAGGTCAGCTTTAGTTAGTTCACCTCACCCGAGAAAACAGGACCTGTTAGCCCTATAAGGAAGTCCCCAGCCTCCTCACCAATCCTGCCCTGTTTCAAAATTGCTGCTTCTAATGCTCATGCTCTATAAAACTCATTCTTGCCTCAAATCCCATGGGAAGAGAGCTTGCCGCTGGTTCTCCCCCTGTCCATGGATTGTCTCCCCCTTTGCACAAACAAAATCGAGCTTGTTAGTTGTCTTAGTTTTGCCATTTGACAACACCTTTGAATTTTAAGCCAAACTTGTCTCTTGTCTTTTCAAAGCTGAATTGTTTTTTTTTTAAGTAATATATGCATTAAAAAAATTTTTTTCTTTTTGCAATAGACATAATTACTTCAAAGGAAAACATTTACAAAATTATTTTCTGGATGAAACAAATAACTGTAAGCAGTGATTTCAGAACTATATAATCCTCTCCAGAAGGCCTGGGGACAGGGGCAGGCAGTGTTTCCCTTATGAAATTAGTGAGAATGCATAATAATTTCAGAATCTTGCCCACCCAAGGAGCTAATGTGCACGTTGCTGAGGAAATAAAGATGTTTTCCTCCTATCTTTACTGGGAGGGCAGAAACAATAATCCAAAAAACTAAAATGTGGGTGACAGAAATGGAGATGGAAAGGGTCCTTCATGGAGCATAGGGGGAAAAAGGGTCATCTTTTAAGAAATGGACCCTGTAGGGGAGGCTGGCTGCCTCAGTCTGCGGAGCATGTGACTTATGATCATGGGGTCATGAGTTTGAGTCCCCCATTGGGTATACAGATCAGAAAGAAAGAAAAAAAGAAAGAAGAAGAAAAAGAAAGAAAGAAAGAAAGAAAGAAAGAAAGAAA
This sequence comes from Canis lupus baileyi, assembly GCF_048164855.1. Taxonomy (NCBI): domain Eukaryota; kingdom Metazoa; phylum Chordata; class Mammalia; order Carnivora; family Canidae; genus Canis; species Canis lupus. The sequence goes on along the minus strand of NC_132847.1, from coordinate 54,759,911 downwards.
GAAAGAAAGAAAGAAAGAAAGAAAGAAAGAAAGAAAGAAAGAAAGAGAAAGAAAGAAAGAAAGAAAGAAAGAAAGAAAGAAAGAAAGAAAGAAAGAAAGAGCTGAGTGAAGTAAGTCAGTCGGAGAAGGACAAACATTATATGTTCTCATTCATGTGGGGAATATAAATAATAGTGAAAGGGAATATAAGGGAAGGGAGAAGAAATGTGTGGGAAATATCAGAAAGGGAGACAGAACGTAAAGACTGCTAACTCTGGGAAACGAACTAGGGGTGGTAGAAGGGGAGGAGGGCAGGGGTGGGAGTGAATGGGTGATGGGCACTGGGGGTTATTCTGTATGTAGGTAAATTGAACACCAATAAAAAATAAATTAAAAAAAAGGAAACGAAAGAAAGAAAAAAAGAAAGAAAGAAAGAAAGAAAGAAGAAAGAAAGAAAGAAAGAAAGAAAGAAAGAAAGAAAGAAAGAAAGAAAGAAAGAAAGAAAGAAAGAAAGAAAGAAAGAAAGAAAGAAAGAAAGAAAGAAAAGAAAGAAAGAGACACTGTATTCAGTCCCTATATACAGAGGACTTGTCACCAAGTAGGAGAGTGAGCAGGGCAGCAGGGAGAATCTCTAAGTCTGAGCCCTTAGAGCTAGCAGGAGGGGAGACCGTGCCAGGCACTTTGCCTCACCAGAAGCTTGCATTCACTAAGCAACCTCTGGGAGCTGAGAGAGGTCAGTTCCCCAAAGTTCGTTATCCTCATATGATTTAATCCACAAGCTCTGGCTTTCCCTAGTAGTCTTCTGGGAGTTTAGTGACTGTTGTGAGCACCCCAAAACTAGGGTCTTCTGAGCATGCGAAGCCTGAGCTGTAGTTCCCAGGAGAATGCACACCTCTGTGGTCATGCAGCCTTATGCACAGACTTCCATAGTCCACTTAACACCAGGGCTCATGGCCAGCTGCTCAAATGTTGCTGGGAGGCTCTGTAATACTGGAGGGCAGAGACCATGTCTGTGAGCCTGCTCCCAGCCTGACACACAGTAGGAACTCAATAAACTTTCTTCCTGAAATGTCACATGCTTGTGTGTCTGTGTGTCTCTGAGTGTGTATCTGTGTGTGTCTCTGTGTGTGTGAAAGCTTAGCTTAATTTTGAGTTTGACTTCACATTCTGCCGAAGGAGCTGAAACTTAATCTCAGGCTTTTGGAGTCCACCCCACAATTTCTCTTCCACTTAATTAAGATGATGGAAGTGAGCACCTGACCATTGGTCATCAGCCCATCCCAGTGACCATCAGTATGTCTCTCATTCCTGACACCCAAGACCCTTCTCACCTAGAAGTTCTCTTCCCTCCTGTGCTATCCAAGAGTGCAGGAATCAGGCTCCTCCTTCTCTGGAGCAAAAGCATCCCCAAGCTTCAACTTTGCCGCATGAGGCTCTGTCCAGAAGGCAGGGCTTATCCCTCCATACACCACCAAGGTCTCCATCCCTATTACTTTGCCTTTGTCTTTTCTTTCTTCCAACTGCAGGGAAACCTCTTCTTTGTTTGAAGGTAGGGTTTGGGAAGTCCTGCTCTCTCTCATAGAGATTTTGTCTATTCTCGGAGTCTTCTCTATTTACGGAAGGCCACATATTTTTGGACACCAAAGCAAGAAAGAATCCTTTGATTTTTCTTTCATCTCTATCACATCCCTTTCCTAGGGACATAGATGACAAAAAAAGGCGGCCCCTTGAATAGGGGAGTAAGTTGAGAGGAGGGTGATAAAACATATAGTGGAAGAAATATAAACATCAAAAAAATTGTTATTCCAGCACACACAACACCTCACCACATTTTTTTTTTAATTTTTATTTATTTATGATAGTCACACAGGGAGAGAGAGAGGCAGAGACATAGGCAGAGGGAGAAGCAGGCTCCATGCACCGGGAGCCTGATGCGGGATTCCATCCCAGGTCTCCAGGATTGCGCCCTGGGCCAAAGGCAGGCGCTAAACCACTGCGCCACCCAGGGATCCCCCTCACCACATTTTTTTAAAGATTTTATTTATTAATTCATGAGAGACTGAGAGAGAGAAGCAGAGACACAGGCAGAGGGAGAAGCAAGGCTCCCCCAAGGAGCCCACTACAAGACTTGATCCTGGACCCCAGGATCACTCCCTGAGCCAAAGGCGGACACTCAACTGCTGAGCCACCCAGGCATCCCCACCTCACTACATTTTTAATCACACGTGAGTGAATGAGCATTCACATCTGCCAAGGAAAAAGTTATCTTGCATTGTGTCCCAGCTTCAATCCAGCTGCCATACTATGTGTGCCTGAGAACCATGACTATCAGGAGATGTGATCTGAAGGGTCATCTACAATAACCAGCCCACAGATCACCTCCTTGGGTACAAATAAATCTTGAAACAGCTTTCACTCTCAGTTCAAAAGCTATCCATGCCAGCCAGGATTCCTGGAATCCCTGAAGGTGGCTTGGGAGATGGAAAACCCAACCCGTTCACTCTGAGCAATATTTCCAAGTTAAGGAGAAGCAGCAGGTCCAAGATCAGAAAGTTTTAGGACAGAATCCTGGGAACAGATGGACCTCAGCTCAGGCACCTGTGCACCCAACTACTCCACTTCTATTGTGCATTCAATGCCTCCGGTGACAGCTGTTGTGACCCCTCCTTGCCATGAGTTCCTCATAGCACAAAGGAAGTTTGGCTCTGCATCTCCATAGCAGGGCCAGCAGAGGACTCTGTGTAGAACTGAACTGAAGGACCAACAGGAGGACTTAAGTTAAGAAATGGCCATGTCCACTGTAAGAAGGCTCACTTGCAGTTCTCTAAAACCCCCAACCCACAATCAAGATATCACCAGGTCCTTGAGGACATGCAGAGCCCTCAGGGCCCTCCAGTGGGTTCATATAGCTTCAACCCCAAAGACTGGGTGGGGCCTGCACCAGCCCTGGAGCCTTCAGAATCAGGGCCTGGATTCCAAGGTTCTCCACTGAGCAAACATGTACCAAGCACTTGCTGTGTGTGGCGACAGAGATAAAAGCGATGCCACCCAATGAATATTAATGGTCTCCTGCAAGTTCCTGCTCTCACAAAGCTGACCTGCTAGGAAGAGAGACAGAACAAAGATGTAAGCAGGTAAGTGATTTCATTTCAGAATGTGACATTTGCTGGCTAAGAAAACTAAGCAGGGAAGTGAAGTGGAGAGAGAGTCGCTATTTTAGAGAAGTTGGTCTGAGAAGGGCCCTCTAAAGAGATGACAGGAGAGCAGAGGTCTGCAGGATGAAAAATAGCCACATGAAGGTAGGAAAAAAATATTCCACACCGAGGGAGCAGCAGAGACAGTTTCTGAGCAGGACCAAACTTGGCATGTACAGAAGAGGCTTGTATGGCAGGTGCAGAGGGAGCAAGAGCAGAAAGGCAGGTGGTTAGGTGGAGAGGTGGGAACGACCAGATGGTGTAGCCCCCTGCAGCCCATGGAAGCACTTCAGATTTCATTCCAGGTGTGAGATAAGGTCAACAGATGAACAGAGGAGTGACATGACCTGATTTACATTTTTAAAAGACCAGAAGGCAGCTGTGTGGAGAATTGACTGGAAGGTAAGAAGAGTTTAAGTAGTGAGACCTGTCAAGAAAGCTATTGCTGTCTTAATAGATGACAGTGGCTTGGGTGTGGGTGGCAGTGATGAACGGCAAAAAGTTGTCAGGATCCTAGGTATATTCCAAAGGCAGACCCCACAGGACTTGCTAATAGAGTGGATCTTGGGGATCTTGTGTGTGTGTGTGTGTGTGTGTGTGTGTGTGTAGACAATCTTTATTGGCAGGTGTGAAGAGTGCAGAGTGAGTAGTCAAGGATGACTCTAGAGTGTTGAACGGGGCACGTGGTGAATGGTGATGCCATCAACTAAGTGGTAGGTAGTATATCAAGAGGAGTGAGAGGTCTAGAATCAGGAATTAATTTTGCAGTGGCAGGCAGGCAATTAGATATGTGATTCTGGGGCAGCCCGGGTGGCTCAGCGGTTTAGCGCCGCCTTCAGCCCAGGGTGTGATCCTGGAGACCCGGGATCTGTTCAGCGTCAGGCTCCCTGCATGGAGCCTGCTTCTCCCTCTGCCTGTGTCTCTGTCTCTGTCTCTGTCTCTCTCTGTGTCTCTCATGAATAAATAAATAAAATCTTTTTTTTTTTTTAAAAAGATATGTGATTGTAGAGCTCTGGGGTAGGTCGAAACTAGAGTCATGGGGAGTCATCCATGTAGAGGTGGCATTTAAGCTCCAGGACTAGATGAGATGAAAAGGAAGAGAAGAGCGATGGAGAAGAGAACTGTGAATTGAACACCAGAACATGCCACCAAGATGTGGTCAGGTCAGGAAGAGAAGGAGCGCTCAGAAGGTGCAAAGGTCAACCATGTCATGAAGGGAAACCTGGGAAGGAAGTGCTTCAAGGAGAGTGTCAGAAGCAGCTCTTGCACAATCAAATCTATAACTACAGAAAACAGCCTGATGGTTGCCAGAGGGGAGGGAGTGGAGGATGGGCAAAGAAGGTAAAGGGGAGTGGGAGGTGTGCACTGTCACTCATGGAATGAGGAAGTCACAGAATAAAAGCACAGCGTAGGAAATATCGTCAATGATGTAATAGCCTCAGATGGCATGAGAAGGTGGCCACACCTGGGGGGGACACAGCATAATATAGAAGCTTGTCCAATCACTATGTTGTATATTGTACACCCGAAACTAAGGTAACATTGTGTGTCAATTTTATTCAAATAAAAACAAGTTTTCTTTAAAGTCACCAGTAGATTAAAAGTAAAATCAGAGGGGCACCTGAGAGGCTCAGTTGGTCAAGTGTCTGCCTTTGGCTCAGGTCATGATCCCGGGGTCCTGGGATGGAACCCCATGTAGGGAATCCCTGCTCAGCAAGGAGTCTGCTTCTCCCTTACTCTCTGCCTCTTTCCCCAACTCATGCTCTCTCTCACCTCTCTCTCCCAAATAAGTAAATAAATAAAATCTTTTTCTTTAAAGATTTTATTTATTTATTCATGAGAGACAGAGAAAGAGAGAGAGGCAGAGACCTAGGCAGAGGGAGAAGCAGGCTTCTTGCAGGGAGCCTGACGCTGAACAGATCCCGGGTCTCCAGGATCACACCCTGAGCTGAGCCGAAGGCAGACACTTAACCTCTGAGCTACCCAGGCGTCCCAAATAAAATCTTTAAAAAAAAAAAAAAAAAAAAGTGAGGGGATCCCTGGGTGACTCAGCGGTTTGGTGCCTGCCTTTGGCTCGGGGCACGATCCTGGAGTCCCGGGATCGAGTCCCGTGTCGGGCTCCCGGCATGGAGCCTGCTTCTCCCTCTGCCTGTGTCTCTGCTTGTCTCTCTCTCTCTCTCTCTGTCTATCATAAATAAATAAATAAATCTTTTTTTAAAATAAAATAAAAAATTTAAAAAAAAGTGAAAGTTAACCACTAGCTAGGAAAAGTAGAAACTGGTAACTTTTCAGTAAAATGCCGGGGTGCTTGCCTCACTGAAGTGGACTAAGGAGAAAATGAGAGACAAGGAAGTCAATGAAGAACATGAGAGAATCCTCATGGGAAAGGGTCATGCACATGGGCACCCTCAGCCCAGTTGGGCTTGGTTTTCGCTTTCTTTGGGTTTTGTTCTGTTAGGTAGGCTCCATGCCCAGTGTGGAGCTTAATGCGGGGCTTGAACTCATTACCCTGAGATAGAGACCTGAGCTGAAAATAAAAGGGTTGGAGGCTTGAACCCACTGAGCCACCCAGGCGCCCCCTCACCTGGGAATTTTTTTTTTTTTTTTTTTTTTTTTTTTGAGATGTCTGAATGCAGGTACTGTTGACTAGGGTAGGTGGAGGAAGGTACTAACAGGGAAGCTGAGACTCCCAGGGAACAGAATAGTGGGAAGTTGTTAACACCCTGAGCCCTGAGGGCAAGAGGAGAAAATTGTATTAGCCGCAGTTGGGTGAGAAGCGATTGAAGAGGGCCACCTGGAGCAGGAGTTGTAGCTGGTGGGAGAAGTAGCCATTCAGAAACACCGCAAAGAATAAACTGGGCTGAACTCAGTTGGAAGCCTTTGCAAGGCCCTGGGTCAGGCAGCCTGGTAACAGAATCCAGAGAAGCCAGTTTCCCAGAGCAGAGGGGGATGGAGAATGGTTTGGGGGTGGAAGGAAGCAGGACAAACAAAAATTAGCACAGCTGTAAGCTGGGGCTGAGGGGACAGAGAGTCCGGGGAACTCCAAAATAGACCAAACAGGAAGGCAGCAAGGCACAGAACTGGTCAGGAGAACAAACGTAGACCTCAAATCTCAGCCCCATCACTGTTTTACCATAGACACAATGATTTAATTAATATTCTTGGGTATTGTGAGAATTAAATGAGATCACGGATATATAAGGTTACTGGACTTAATACATTGTAGCTATCACTTGGTGCTATAAAAGCACTACAAAGGGGCAGCCGGGGTGGCTCAGCTGTTTAGCGCCGCCTTCAGCCCAGGGCCTGATCCTGGAGTCCTGGGATCGAGCCCCACGTTGGGCTCCCTGCATGGAGCCCGCTTCTCTCTCTGTGTCTCTCATAAATAAATTTTTATTTATTTATTTTATTTTATTTATTTATTCATGAGAGACATAGAGAGAAAGAGAGAGAGAGAAAGAGAGAGAGGCAGAGACACAGGCAGAGACACAGGCAGAGGGAGAAGCAGGCTCCATGCAGGGAGCCCGACATGGTACTTGATCCGGGGACCCCAGGATGGCTCCCTGGGCCAAAGGCAGGCGCCAAACCGCTGAGCTACACAGGGATCCCCTCTCATGAATGAATTTTTAAAGTCTTAAAAAAAAAAGCACTATAAAGACACAGCATTCATTTATTTTAAAAGTAGTCTTTAATTACCTAAAAACTGATAATTTCATAAAGTTTCAATGAGAGGACAAGTCCAGCCTTCGGGAAGAAGTTTTTCTCGTTTTACTGCTTGAACCTGTGACTATATGCGCTGTTACCACCCGGTGGCAGCATACCCCAGTCACGGATTCCATTGTTGGGAGGGACAACTTCATTTAAAAGATTCCGGATACAAAGACACAGACATTCTGAACCTCCTGAGGAAATGCACAGCATCACCCATGAAGTAGCCTTGCCAAAAAATCAAGCCTGAATCGGATTAGGGTTCTGGACTGACCTACCAATTTACAGAAAATACAAGAGACATTAAACAACTTCATGAGGTTGTGAACGCGTATGGAAATCTCTACCAGACCAATACCTCAGCTTCTTTAAAAAAAAAAAAAAAAAAAAACATGTTGGAAGAGAAATCTTCAGACTAAAGGGGATTGAAGAGACAACTTAACATCACAATAAAAAAACATGGATGGGACGACAAGGGGGAAATGTGAATGCTATCTGGATATGGATGGTATTTAAAAATCACTGTCAAATTTTTTAGGGAGGTAGTATCAATATTTTGGTTATATTTTTCAATGATACAGGCATATCTTGTCTTTTTAAAAATAAAGTTGTCTTATTTTTAAAAGATTTTTTAATTTATTCATTTGACAGAGGGCGAGCAAGAGCACAGCAGGGCAGGGGGCAGAAGGAGAGGGAGAAGCAGACCCCCCACTAATAAGGGAGCCCTAAAAGGAGCTCTATCCCAGAGCCAAAGGCAGCCGTTTAACGGATTGAGCCACCCAGGCACCCCCAGGCATACCTTATCTTACTTATTGTGCTTTGTTCTATTGCACTTTGCAGATACTGGGTTTTTTACAAATTGGACATTTGTAGCAACCCTGAGCCGAGCAAATCTATTGGCACCATTTTTCCAACAGCATTTGCTCACTTTGTGCCTTTGTGTCACATTTTAGTAATTCTCACAATATTTCGCTCTTTCTCATTAGTATTGTAGTTGTTCTGGTGATCTGTAATCAGTCATTGTGACCTGCTGAAAGCTCAGATTATAGTCAACAATTTTTAGCAATATTTTCTAATTAAGGTATGTACATTGTTTTTAGTCATAACGTTATTGCACCCTTAATAGACTACAGTGTTAACATGACTTTTATATGCACTGGAAAAACGAAAAAGTTCATTTGACTCCCTTTATTGCGAGATTCACTTGCTTGCAGTGCCGTGTAATACAATCTTTAACATCTCTGAGGTAGGACTATATCTCTTCTTAAAGAGATACATACTAAAATATAGGTGTAGTGAATGATAGAAACCTGAGAGTTACTTCAAAATAATGGAGTGGGGGTAGATGAAGAGAAGGCAGAAGCAAAATTGGCCATGAATTAATTACTGTTGAAGTTGAATAATAGTGCTTAGAAGTACATTATACCCTTGTGTTATGGACTGTATGTTTGTGCCTCCCTAAAATTATTTTTTTTAAGATTTTATTTATTTACTTATGAGAGACCCAGAGAGAGAGAGAGAGGCAGAGACATAGGCAGAGGGAGAAGCAGGCTCCATGCAGGCAGCCCGATGCGGGGCTAGGATGCAGGGCTCGATCCCAGGACCCTGGGATAATGACCTGAGCTGTAGGCTGATGTTTAACTGAGCCTCCCAGACACCAGCAATTAGGTTTAGAGGGAATCATGAGGCTAGAGCCTCCATGTTGGGATTTGTGCCCTTACAAGCACAGGAAGAGACACACCTGAGCTTCCTCTCTCTGCCCTGTGAGGATTCGGCAAACAGCATTGTTCAAGCCAGTAAGAGGGCTTTCACCAGAACTTGACCATTTGGGCACCCCGATCTCAGACTTCCCAGCCTTCAGAACTGTGAGAAATCTACCTCTGCTGTTTAAGTCACCCAGTGTAATGTACTCTGTGATAGCAACACATATGTACGGTATTTGTGGTCAGCAGACCTGAGTGTCACAAGGAATCTTTTTTTAGAAATGTCAAGTCTTAGGCCCCACTGTAGAGGCCTACTGTGTTCTACTGAGTCAGAATCTGCAGTTTAACAAGCTTCCCAGGTGAATTATAGAAACACCAAAACTTGAGAAGCCCGAATTACATTATTCTTTCTGCTTTTGCGTATGTTTGCAATTTCCACTATAAACAGAAAGAAATTGTGAAAATAAAATTGTATGTATAGCAGTACTACATCAAAATGCTCATTTTTTAAAAGATTTTATTTATTCATTCATAGACACAGAGAGAGAGAGGCAGAGACACAGGCAGAGGGAGAAGTAGGCTCCATGCAGGGAGCCCGACGTGGGACTCGATTCCGGATCCCCAGGATCATGCCCCAGGCTGCAGGCGGCGCCAAACCGCTGCACCACCAGGGCTGCCCCAAAGATGCTCATTAAACATCAATTCGGATGAGTTTGATGCCCCCCAGATGGCAAATATTTCTAATTTTTATCAATAATAATTCATAATTATCATATCATAATTGGGGTGTATTATAATTAGAAGCATAGCTCATATCAACATATTTAATCTTTGCAAAAAGCCGCTAGAGTAACCATTGTTATAGTTTTCAGATGAGTAAACCAAAGTTCAAAGAGGCCAAATGACTCATCTAAGATCCCAGAGCTCTCAAGTGGAAAAACCAGACTCTAAACCTGGACCTCTAACTCCAAAACTCATCCTCTCTCCATCATTACACCATAATTCTAGGAATTAAAATGTGGCCCGGACATTTGTGGTTTATTTTTATGTAATTCGGTTTGGGTTTCAGTCTTTTATATGTCTATAAAAAAAGTTTCTTCTTATAACAGGGCTTGTTAGGCCATGCTTACCTCCCGCTTTGAGCTCTGTGAATGTTCTGCTGGGAAAACAATGCAATTCTGGCTTTCAAATCTGACTTTATTCAGAAGAAAATTATCTCAACCCTTGAATTTATCTCATTCACAGGATCTTGAAACTTTAGTACTAAAATGACTGAATCATGAGAATGGTATCAGTGGTTCATGAATTTGTACGTTGAAATCACTTGGGGAACTTTTAAAATCCCTGATGGCCAGGTCACATCCCAGACCAATTAAACTAGAGTCTCTGTGGAATGGACCTAGACATGGGTTCCCTAGGCAAACTCAATATGTAGTCTAGTTTGAGAACCAATGATCTAGACATTAGGAGCAAGATTCTTATTTTACAGGACTAACTTTCCAACATGTGTATAAAAATTTAAACATCAAATTTCAACCACATATTCTGCATCACCCCCAAAACTCTGGCAAGTAGACCGCAAAGCAAGAACTGAGTAAACTTTGCAACAAGACAGACTTAAATAGCTGAGCCATTTCCAACAATCCTGATATACATGCAAACTGCAATTTAAAAGACCACAGACCTCAGCAGGCTTCCAGGCCAAGATTGGACTCCATATCAACACATCCATTCCAGCTGGAGAAACTGGATCTACAAAAGGAATTCTGGAAAAAGACCTGCCAAGCCCATTTATTCAGCCTTATGAATTCTTTTGAACACTCCCATTGGCTGTGCTTTGTACCAGACCACCCATGTGAATAACACATCTCATTGCAAGCCTGCCTAGAGACTGGAAGCAAGCCCCAGCAACATCAAGAGCACTAAAAGCTAAATATACTCCTGAGTCCCCTGCAAATCACAGGTACCATTTAAGACCACAGAAGTCTGAAGGGGAACCCCTAAGTTTTCACTGCTCTGTGGTGGCTTTAGCCTAGAAAGAGAAGTGGCACGCGTAACTAAGAGATGCCCACAGTAAAGTAGAGAACTATGTGAATATGCAGGATAGATAATGCCAGAACTAACTGGGAACTGGGAAACACCACAGAGTGAATCCTGCTTGTAAGATTCCTTGTCATCAGCCCCAGTGGTTCAGCGGTTTAGCACCGCCTTCAGCCCAGGGTATGATCCTGGAGACCTGGGATCAAGTCCCACGTCGGGCTCCCTGCATGGAGCCTGCTTCTCCCTCTGCCTGTGTCTCTGCCTCTCTCTCTCTCTCTCTCTCTCTCATGAATAAATAAATAAAATCTTTAAGAAAAAAAAAAAAGACTCCTTGTCATCTTTACTTTGCTTGCAATGATGGTTTGCTGGTGCCTACCAGGGAGGTCTCCCCCCACCCCAAACCCCTTCCCCATTATACACTGATGATAAACAGCTAGAATCCCTCGAAAGGGGATTCTAAAAAAGCTTTTTCCTTTTCTTTTTTTTTTAAGATTTATTTATTTATTCATGAGAGACACAAATATATATATATATATAAAATGGATATGTGTGTATATAAAATATATAATGGAATATTATTCAGCCATTAAAAAAAGGAAAGCCTTGCATTTTCAACAACATGGATAAACCTGGCACATTTTATGCTAAGTGAAATAAGCCAGATACAGAAAGACAAGTACTCTATGTATGACCTCATTCACATGTGAAGCTAAAAAATGCAATTCACAGAAACAAAGAGCATATTGGTAGTTTCCAGAGGCTAGGAGGTGGGGAAAATGGGGAGATGTTGGTTAAAGGGTACAGACTTAGATTGTAAGATGAATAAATTCTGGGGATCTAATGTACAGCATGGTGACCACAGTTAATAATACTATAGTATACACTTGAAATTTTCTAAGAGTAAGCCCTAACTGTTCTCACCAAAAAATTATAATAATAACAATAAAATAATAAGAAGAAACCTATGTGAGGGGCACCTGGTAGTCAGTTGGCTAAGCATCTGCCTTTGGCTCAGGTCATGATCTCAGGGTCCTGGGATTGAGCCCTGCATTAGGCTCCCTGTTCAGCAGGGAGTCTGCTTCTCCCTCTCCCTTTGTGTGCACTCCCTCTCTCAAGTAAATAAATACAATCTTAAAAAAGAAAGAAAGAGAGACACCTAACTCTGGGAAATGAACAAGGGGTGGTGGAAGGGAGGTGGGCGAGGGGTTGGGGTGACTGGGTGATGGGCACTGAGGGGGGCACTTGACAGGATGAGCACTGGGTGTTATGCTATATGTTGGGAAATCGAACTCCAATAAAAAATATATGAAAAAAAAGAAAGCAAGAAAGAAAAGAAAGAAAGAAAGAAAGAAAGAAAGAAAGAAAGAAAGAAAGAAAGAAAAAAGAAAAAGCAAGAAAGAGGTATGTGAGGTAATGGATATAGTCATTAGCTTATTGTAGTAATCATCTCACAATATATGTATATATCAGATCCCCCCCACTGCACACCTTATATATATATTGTTTATATTTGTCAATTATGCCTCAATAAAGCTTGAGGGGGGAAAAAGAAGTTAAGCTTTATTTTTCCAGTACCTTAACTTCTGTGATTTCTGTAGTATGGCAAAAACCAACCTCACTCATTTGGGAATCCTGCCTCTTTCATCAGTGTGGCTTGTAAGTGTTAACATCACTGAAACGTGCTTCTCCCCAGATGGTCTTCAGGCCCTGTTCCATACTTGGCTATCACATCTTCCTTTGATCCCAATCATGTGACTTTGAGCCAAGCTCTTGTTCAGCTATTTCTGTGTCCCTATTAAGGTTCATGGAGATCATTTGGCCCCTCCAATGCCCTGGCGAGACACAGGGACTTCAAGATGCTGTCTGAACCCCTGCGTTTCTGGCTTCTTAAACCCCTCTGTGCGCTAGCACCACCAGGAGGGCCTGTTAAAACCCCAAGTGCTGGGCCCACTCCTAAAGCTTCTGATCCAGTGGGTCTGGAGTAAGGTTGGAGAATTTATATTTCAAACAAGCATCCAGGTGATGCTGATGCTATAGGTTTAGGGACCAGGCTTTGAGAACCTGGAATGTAGATTTACCATGTAGCCCTTCTCTGGGGCTCTTGCCAGGAAGGAGGCCAACCCTCTGCATTTAGATTGCCCAAACAAATAATAAATTCTATTATATACTATTAATCTAGCCCTGGGGTCAGCTAACTTTTTCTGTAAAAGTCCAGATTGTAGATGTTTTAGGCTTTGTGGGTCTTACAGTTTCTGTTGCAACTACTCAATTCTGACACTGGAGTACAAAAGCAGCTATAAGCAATATACAAATGAATGGAACGATAAGTAAATGAATATGCAAATGAATGAATGAAAGTTCCAATAAAACTTTATGGAAACTGAAATTAGATTTTCATATAATTTTTATTCTCATTTTGACTTTTTCAATCATTTAAAAATGTAAAAACCATTCTATGTTCACAGTTTTTACATTGTTTTGTAAACAATCAGTAGACTGGAATTAGCCCAAGGGAATGATTTGACCTACTGGCCAGAGTTTGCTGAACTTTACTCTAGCTTATCACTTCTGCATAACCTTTTCCAAATTTAAAATCTGGCTTTTTGGGGGGATGGAACTTGGTGATTAGTTACAAATACATAGGATGTCTCCACATCAGCTTAAGACAAGAAATAAAGATGATTCTTACCTCTCATTTTAACTGCTGGGTGAATGTATCTATAACTGAAGGTGAAATCCTCACTTATTTCAAACATGACTATTTTTTTTTAAGATTTTATTTATTTATTCATGACAGACACACACAGAGAGAGAGAGGCAGAGACACAGGCAGAGGGAAAAGCAGGCTCCATGCAGGAAGCCTGACGTGGGACTTGATCCTGGGTCTCCAGGATCACACCCCAGGCTGAAGGCAGCACTAAACCACTGGGCCACTGGGCTTGCCCCAAACATGACTATTATATCTGAGATGAGGCCTTGAGAAAATCACAAAGCCAGTAAAGAAAAGTAATTGATCATGGTCCATATTCTGCAGTTTGATACTTAATACTAATAAATAAATTAAAATCTCTAGCTTCTCCAAACAACTTAGCTTTGTGAAAAAGAGGCTTAAAATGTCGTGTAAATTAAATTAGCTTGATGGTTTAGCAAAAATAGCATAGCAGATGCCTGGTAATGAATGAATGTCTTTCCTTTTAGACAAGTGATTCTCAACCGTGGCTGCATATTAGAATCATCAGGAAAGCTTTTAAAACTCCTAATGCCCAGACTGCACCTTTACCAGTTAAATCAGAATCTGGAACTCCCTAGGTGATTATAATTTGTATCCATGATTGAGAACCACCACTGTAGTACAATAGTCAGAATTTCTGCTCTTTGTCCGAGTGCACCCTGTCATATCCAATGCCAAATGACACAATTTGCAACACTTGCACAATCCTGTGTAGCTTAATTCCTAAATAGATTCAGATGCCTTTTTTATAGACCCTGGCCTTGAATGTGTGTGCCAGGGCCAAGGTGAATTCCAGATGGGCTTCTGGATTCTGTCTCTGTAAACTTGGCAATAAAGAACGCTGCAGGTAAAAATCAATTTTAAAAAATAGCAAAAGACTTGATCAGATACTTCAAAGAAGAAAATATATGAATAAGCACATGAAAGGTTCTCAGCATCTTTAGTCATCAGGGAAATGCATATTAAAACCATAATGAGATACAATTTCACACCCACTGACAACTCCAAAAGACTAACGATACCAAATATTGGCAAGGCTAGAGCAACTGGAACTCTTATATATTGCTGGTGGGAGCATGAAATGGCATCTCTACTTAGCTAAACCGTTTAGCAGTTATTTACAGTTAAAAACTCATTTGTCCAATGACCCAGCAATTCCACTCCTAGGAAGGAAAAACAATGTCCACTAGAAACATTCAAGATTGTTCATAGTCAGGCAGTCCAGGTGGCTCAGCAGTTTAGTGCAGCCTTCGGCCCAGGGCATGATTCTGGAGTACCCGGGATCCAGTCCCGCATCAGGCTGCCAGGATAGAGCCTGTTTCTCCCTCTGCCTGTGTCTCTGCCTCCCTCTGTCTCTCATGAATCAATCAATCAATCAATCAATCAATCAATCTTTAAAAAAAAAAAAAAAGAATGTTCATAGTAAGCAGCCCGGCTGGCTCAACAGGTTAGCACCGCCTTACACCCAGGGTGTGATCCTGGAGACCTGGGATCGAGTCCCACATCGGGCTCCCTGAATGGTGCCTGCGTCTCTGCCTCTCTCTCTGTCTCTTGTGAATGAATAAATAAATAAAAAATCTTAAAAAAAAAAGAATGTTCATAGTAGCTTTACTCATAATAGTTATATACTCAAACAACTCCAGTGTCCATTAACAGGGAAATGAATAAATGAATTGTGCTATATTCATGAAATGGAATTCTCAGCAAGAAAAAGGAAGGAATGATGCATGCACACAAAAACACAGGTGAATCTCAGAAACATTATGTTGAGTAAAAGAAGTATGACACAGAATCCATATGGTATGATTCCATTTACATGAGGCTCAAAGAGGGGCAAAACTAGGGATGCCTGGCTCGCTCAGTCAATAGAGCATGCAACTCTCAATTTCAGGGTTGTGAGTTTGAACCCCACATGGGTATTTTACTTAAAAATAAAAATAGGGACACCTGGGTGGCTCAGCGGTTGAGCGTCTGCCTTCGGTTCAAGGCGTGATCGCAGGATCTGGGATCTAGTCCCATGTTGGGCTCCCTGTGGGAAGCCTGCTTCTCCTTCTGCCTATGTCTCTGCCTCTCTCTCTCTCTCTGTGTGTCTCTCATGAATAAATAAAATCTTTACAAATAAATAAATAAATAAATCTTAAATACTCTTTTAAAAAACCAAAGAGAGGCAAAACTAATCTATCTTAACAGAAATCAGTAGCTGTTTTCTGGGGATGGGGGGCGAGGTACACAAGGATTGACTGGAAGAGGGCAGGGGAGGGACACCTGGGTGGCTCAGTGGTTGAGCATCTGCCTTTGGTTTATTTATTTATTTTTTTATTTTTTACATTTTTATTTATTTATGATAGTCACAGAGAGAGAGAGAGGCAGAGACACAGGCAGAGGGAGAAGCAGGCTCCATGTACCAGGAGCCTGATGTGGGATTCGATCCCGGATCTCCAGGATCGCACCCTGGGCCAAAGGCAGGTGCCAAACCGCTGCGCCACCCAGGGATCCCCTGCCTTTGGTTTAGCTTGTGATCCTGGGGTCCTGGAATTGGTCCCGCAACAGGTTCCCCACATGGAGCCTGCTTCTCCCTCTGCCTATGTGTCTGCCTCTCTTTCTGTGTCTCTCATGAGTAAATAAATAAAATCTAAAAACAAACGAACAAAACTTTATTTTAAAAAAAGGAAAGGGCGGGGGAATGAGGGAACTTTTTGAAGTGATAGAAATATTCTAAAGCTTCATTAGGTTGTTAATTACTCAGATAAATAGTACTCTCAAAACTCATAGAACTATACACTTAAGATCTATGTCTTTTATTCTGCATAAATCATACTCCAATAAATAAGGTATTTCAAAATCATGTGAGAAGAAGGCTGGAGGCCCTGTGACCACACAGGATTGATCCCTCTCTCCAGGAGGCTTCTTGACTTCAGCTGAGGTGAGAACGAATACAGGCTCTGAAGAGCACTCTGACCACAGTTAATGCCCCCAGAGCTTCCCTTTAGGGTAAAGCCTCATGGGTGGTAAAGTGAAGGAGACTTTGGAGAACATCAAGTAGTGCTGTTTGGTAGCACTGTGGTTCTGCTGGAGTATGGGGTACGTAAAGGAGAGTTTGCATCAAGGACACCCTTGAATACCAGGTGGAAGAACTTGATCTGTATTGTGAGCAATGGAGTCTGCTGGAGGTTTTGAATAGGGAATGCTTCTCAAATAAATGCCTTCTTTCTGAGGGTTTCACTGATCTACCTGTGATTCTTTTTTTTAATCAGGTGGGCTTTGCCATTTGGGGCTCGAACTCACAAGCCTGAGATTATGACCTGAACCCAGATCAAAAGTCAGATTCTTAACCGACTGAGCCACCCAGGCCCCACAAACCCGTGAGTCTTTCTTAATGCCTTGTGGAATCCAGAGGCATGCATAAAACCTGGTTGCAGAAGTTCCTCCTCCTGGATTGTATCAAACGCATAATCTTAGTCCTTTGATGAGCAGAAGCACGAAGGCAGCTGTTTGCTTTGAATTCAGACTTGTTTTATCCTTTCCTAACTCCAAGGGCATGCTTTCATGGACATTTTCCAGAATAGCTTACTTTCTGACTCCTGTTCTTTATCTTTAATCTACTCCTCACACTCTGCAATCTTATTTCTCATTCCACTATTCTTCTTAAACCACTCTCACACAGAACACCAATTCTATTAGTCTGTATTCGTTTATCTATTGCCATGGAACAAAGTATCCAAAACTTAGTTTCCATGAAAACAATGATAATCATGTATTATCTCTCATGTTTTTTTGTGGGTCAGGACATCGGAGAGGGCACCACCAAAAACGGTGATGTCTCAGGTCTTAGCTGGAAGATCTGAAGACTTGAGGCTGGAATCATCTGAAGGCTGGGTCACCACATCTAGCGATAGATTCTGGCTCTCTGCTGACACCTTCCCTGGGACTGTGGGTTACACCTACACATGGCTTCTCTAAATGGATTAGGTTTCCTTACAAGGTAGTGGGTGGGTTACAAAGCCAAGTGTTGAGAGAGAGGAGTGCGATGGGATCTGTACCTTTTCATGCCTGAGTTTCATAAGTCACATAGCATCCCTGTGCCACCCTCCACTATTAGGGCACTCACACCCCTGGCCAGATGGGATAGGAACAAAGGATGGCCCAAGGGACAAGAACACAGCCCCCACTGGTGGGAAGGGTATCAGTCACATTGCAAGAAGAACATCGGCAGCGGGATAAATATATTGATGCAGCCATCTCTGGAAAATACGATCCACTACAGGCTCTTTTGGTTTTGTGTTACAGAAAACCAAAGATTAACTGGTTTAAATTAAGAGGAAATTTATTGACTCACATATGTGAAAACTCCAAGGGTCAGGGTGACTCCAAATAAGGCTTGAATAAATCTCAAGCTGTGTCACCAGAACCCAGTTTCTCTTTTCTTCTTCTCTGGGCTCAGCTTCTTCCCATGCTAGCTGGAGTCTCAGATTCTCCCTTCATGGTGGCCAGGTGCTGCCACAGCTCCACCTATACATCATCTCTTGCTCAATTACTACAGGAAAAGAGAAGTCCACTTCTCTGACTGTTCCCACAAACATTCTAGAAATTGAGTTTCTTTGACTCTAATTGCCTTGACTTTGCCCTTGTGCCCATCCCTGAGCAATTTGCTGACAGCAAGGAAATGTGCTGGATGAACTGCCTTAGGCCTGAGTCATGTGGATACTTCTGGAACCAGGGGCAAGGTCAGAATCACCATAAGTCACAGGTCTTCTGCAACAGAGACTAATTCAGCTACAATAGAATTTACATCGTGGTTTGTTTGTTTGTTTGTTTGTTTGTTTGTTTAAGATCTTATTTATTTATTTGACAGAGAGAACACAAGTAGGCAGAGTGGCAGGCAAAGGGAGAGGGAGAAGCCGATTCCCCACCCAGCAGGGAGCCCAATACGGGGCTCAATCCTAGGACCTCAGGATTATCACCCGAGCCAAAGGCAGACACCCAACCAACTGAGCCACCCAAGTGCCCCAACATTGGGGGTTTTTATTTCTCACATCATAAAATGCCTGGAATCATATAACTATTGGTGTCTGTCCCATCCTTCAGTGATTTAGGGCTCGTTGGAGCTGTGAATCTCTTGATCTTCCCACTTATTTCAAAAGATGGGGGATCCCTGGGTGGCACAGCGGTTTGGCGCCTGCCTTCGGCCCAGGGTGCGATCCTGGAGACCCGGGATCGAATCCCACATCGGGCTCCCGGTGCATGGAGCCTGCTTCTCCCTCTGCCTATGTCTCTGTCTCTGTCTCTCTCTCTGTGTGACTATCATAAATAAATAAAAATTAAAAAAAAAAAAAAGATGGATGCCCTGGTTCTAATTATCATACATGTCTAGATATCATGTCTCTTTTGTGCCATATATCAATTTGCCACTGCCTGCCATCAGGTGGTTGAGAAAGTGAGTACAAGTGAGGCAAGCAAGGGAGAAGAGGGTTGCGAACAGTGTTAAGTTATCCAGCCCATGGTCTGCCATGGACCTAGAGAAGTGGCCGCTTCATCCAAACCACACGCTAAAATAAGAATGGATGTCTCTTTCATAGAAAAAAGGGAGAGCACTTATCATAAGAAGATTAATGAGGGGGATCCCTGGGTGGCTCAGTGGTTTAGCGCCTGCCTTTGGCCCAGGGCGTGATCCTGGAGACCCGGGATCAAATCCCACATCGGGCTCCCTGCATGGAGCCTGCTTCTCCCTCTGTCTGTGTCTCTGCTTCTCTCTCTGTGTGTCTCTCTTGAATAAATTTTAAAAATCTTAAAAAAAAAAAGAAGAAGAAGAAGACTAATGAGATGCTGAGTGGCAAGTATAATAATCACTGCCTCAATGTCCTTTCCTTGAATTCTGCAACAGCCTTCTTTTTCTGTGGGAAGTACAAAAGAAACCCTGATGACTTCTTACTAGTAATGAGCAAATTCTAGAGTAATTTATTTTTTAAGTCTTTTTTTTAAAGATTATTGATTTATTTATTCATGAGAGACATACGAGAGAGGCAGAGACTCAGGCAGAGGGAGAAGCAGGCTCCATGCAGGGAGCCTGACATGGGATTCGATCCTGGGACTCCAGGTTCATGCCCTGGGCCAAAGGCAGGCACTCAACTGCTGAGCCACCCAGGCATCCCCAATTCTATAGTAATTTAACTAATTTTCTTATTGGATGTCTCTTTTGTATTTGACACTGTTGATCATTCCTTTTATCTGCAACTCATTACTTCTTTATTAAAATTGTTTCCCTTAAAAAAAAGATTGTTTCCCTTGCTTCTGTGACACTGACTTCTTTGGGTTGTCCTTGAACCTCTCTGACCATATGATCTGTGCATTCAAGAGGCCTTTCTTCCTCCCTCTATTCCACACCATGGACCTGCCTACAGTCAAACACTTTCCTTACTCTGTCACGTTCCTTTCTTTCTTTCCTTCTTTCTTTCTTTCTTTCTTTCTTTCTTTCTTTCTTTCTTTCTTTCTTTCTTTCTTTCTTTTTTCTTTTTTTTTTTTTTTTGCCTTTCTTTCTTTTTTTAAGATTTTTATTTTCTGGGAATCCCTGGGTGGCTCAGCGGTTTAGTGCCTGCCTTTGGCCCAGGGCGTGATCCTGGAGACCTGGGATCGAGTCCCACGTCTGGCTCCCTGCATGGAGCTTGCTTCTCCCTCTGCCTGTGTCTCTGCCTCTCTCTCTGTGTGTCTCTCATGAATAAATAAAATCTTTTTTTTTTAATTTTATTTATTTATTTATGATAGTCACAGAGAGAGAGAGAGAGAGAGAGAGGCAGAGACACAGGCAGAGGGAGAAGCAGGCTCCATGCACCGGGAGCCCCATGTGGGATTCGATCCGGGGTCTCCAGGATCGCGCCCTGGGCCAAAGGCAGGCGCTAAAACCGCTGCACCACCCAGGGATCCCTAAATATAATCTTAAAAAAAATAAAAGATTTTTATTTTCTTTACTCATCAGAGACACACAGAGAGAGACAAGATGTAGGCAGAGGGAGAGGCAAGTTCCCTGCAAGGAGCCCAATGTGGGATTTGATCCCAGGACCCCAGGACCACGACCTGAGCCAATGGCAGATGCTCAACCACTAAGCCACCCAGGCACCCCTGTCGTGTTTCTTAATCTGACTGCTCAATTCAGGTATTTTCATTCTTATTTCGATAATAAGGAAATTTAAAGTTGTTAATCTTCTTGTAAGTAGAGATTTGATGTATTCTTATGAACTGTGTTATGTAGTGCTCTCCCTTTGGCAAATATCTAGAGTTTGCTTTCCTTGAGTTTATTTTGTAATATGAATAATGCATATTCTGCTTTCTTTTTGTTTGCACTTGCCTGTTGTCTTTTTCTAAAGGTTGTGTTTTTCTTGTTTCTGCTCATTCATATGTTGTACACACTTGACTTAAGTACACACATGCTTGACTTACATCTAGTACACACGTGGACCCTCTTGATTCTCCATGTTTATTTATTTTTTTTTAATTTTTTTTTAAATTTTTATTTATTTATGATAGTCACAGAGAGAGAAAGAGAGAGGCAGAGACATAGTCAGAGGGAGAAGCAGGCTCCATGCACCGGGAGCCTGACGTGGGATTCGATCCTGGGTCTCCAGGATCGCGCCCTGGGCCAAAGGCAGGCACCAAACCGCTGCGCTACCCAGGGATCCCGATTCTCCATGTTTATTAGTTTAAATGCCATGGCTGCACACCCAGAGATTTCTGAGCTTGTGGCCCACTACTGAAAATACTTGGATGCCCTTGATATACTTCATGGAAGAGATATTGAGGAGATTGAATCAGGCAGAGTTCTTTGGATGCAAGCAACAGAAACCAGCTCTGAGTAACTCTAAAAAAAAAAATAATACATGGGCTAGTTCACAGAAGAGAAAGAAAGGCTGAAGAACCAAACCCCCCATTACCCACAGGGAAACATTCAAATTCATTAAACATAGTAGAAATGTTCTTTATTTTTTCCCCCTAAGTGAAACACTCTTCTAAGCACCATGAAATCACTGGGGGACTGGGGGGGCTGGGTCACTCAGTGGTTGAGCATCTGCCTTTGGCTCAGGACATGATCCTGAGATTCTGGGATCAAGTCCTGCATTGGGCTCCCCACAGGGAGCCTGCTTCTCCCTAGTCTATGTCTCTGCCTCTCTCTGTGTCTCTCATGAATAAACAAATAAAATCTTTAAAAAAAATCAGTGGAGAACATAATGGGCATGACCCCTGTTTTCTTTTTTTTTTTTAATAATAAATTTATTTTTTATTGGTGTTCAATTTGCCAACATATAGAATAACACCCAGTGCTCATCCCATCAAGTGCCCCCCTCAGTGCCCGCCACCCAGTCACCCTCACCCCCCGCCCACCTGCCCTTCCACCACCCCTAGTTCATTTCCCAGAGTTAGGAGTCTTTATGTTCTGTCTCCTTTTCTGATATTTCCCACTCATTTTTTCTCCTTTCCCCTTTATTCCCTTTCACTATTTTTTATATTCCCCAAATGAATGAGACCATATAATGTTTGTCCTTCTCTGATTGACTCATTTCACTCAGCATAATACTCTCCAGTTCATCCACGTCGAAGCAAATGGTGGGTATTTGTCATTTCTAATGGCTGAGTAATATTCCATTGTATACATAAACCACATCTTCTTTATCCATTCATCTTTCGATGGACACCGAGGCTCCTTCCACAGTTGGGCTATTGTGGACATTGCTGCTATAAACATCGGGGTGCAGGTGTCCCGGTGTTTCATTGCATCTGTATCTTTGGGGTAAATCCCCAACGGTGCAATTGCTATGACCCCTCCTTTCAAGACATGTGTGCCTAATGTGGATCTAGATCCAAGGCTATGGTCTAATAGCCTCTTTTCCTGCTACTTTCCAACATACACCTTAAATATTACAGTTATGCACTTCTCTGGTGCACTAGGTTCTTTCCTTAATGTTTGCATAACTTCTATTATGCTACTCTTTCTGCTACTTCATCTGCCCTCTCCCAAATCTTTACTTGATACTCGGGTTTCTCTTCAGATCGTATAAATCTTTCGCCCTTTTACCAAATCTTTACTTGATGACCTTCTATCCAGTCTTCAAAAATCAAGCAGAATGTCATAACTATTAGGAGATCAATTAATGGCTTCTACCTTTTCCTGGCTCAGTTGAGAACTATTTTATATGTAGACAGAGGAATTGGTGGAGTGAGATCAAAATGTCATTTTTATCATTAATAAAGTCTATGTTGGAGAACACGACTTTTGTTTGAAGCCAAATGAATGTTAATATTTGGCCTTATAAGTAGGCAGACATTTTTTATAAATATTTAAAGTATTATTTTATCTATTGAAAATATTGTTTTATTTTTTATTTTATTTTTTTTAATAATTTTTTTTTAAGATTTTATTTATTCATGGGAGACACAGAGAGAGAGGCAGACACAGGCAGAGGGAGAAGCAGGCTCCATGCAGGGAGACCCATGTGGGACTCGATCCTGGGTCCCCAGGATCACGCCCCGGTCTGAAGGCGGCGCTAAACCGCTGGGCCACCGGGGCTGCCCGAAAATATTGTTTTAAACATTACTTTAAAAAAAAAAACAAAAACAAAAAAAAAAACATTACTTTTAAATTATTTTTTCTTATTTTATCCATTAGTTATAAAAAATATTTGTTACCAATGGTAATATTTTAATCAGTACCATGTAATTAAATGAATTTCATTATGTAAACATTTTTAAAAAAATAATTCATTGGGTGCCTGGGTGGCTCAGTCAGTTAAGCATCCAACTCCTGGATTTGGCTCAGGTTCTAATCTCATGGCTCATGGAATCAAGTTTGGCTTCAGGCTCTGTGCTCAGTGGGAATCTGCTTGGATATTCTCTCCCTCTGTCCCTTCTCACCACTCGTGCTCTCTCTCTCTCTCTATCCAAGAAATGAATAAGACTTTTTTTTTCTTTTTAAAGACTTTATTTATTAATTCATGAGAGACAGAGAGAGAGAGGCAGAGACACAGGCAGAGGGAGAAGCAGGCTCCATGCAGGGAGCCCGATGTGGGACTCGATCCCAGGACTCCAGGATCATGACCTGGGCCAAAGGCAGATGCTCAACCGCTGAGCCACCAGGAGTCCCATGAATAAATCTTAAAAATAATAATAATAATAATCCATGATATAGAAATTTAAAGATCTGTTCTCATTGCAGCTTCTTCGGATGCTTTGTTTTGAGGCTGTCATAGCTAAAAAAGATGCTTCGTGGTGATATGCAGATCCAAGACTATATCAAAACCTGATTTCCAAAAAAAAAATAAAAAAAAAAAGAGAAAACCTGATTTCCACTTTCAATTGTATATACCGATTACTCTTTGTTGAAATTCAGCTAGTAAATATCCATTTTCCATTATGTTAATCAGTTATTCTTTAAAACTATTTGGAAGATGTGGAATTACAATACCTTTAACAAATGAGTTTTTAAAAAACCAAAGATGCTCTTTATCTGAAAGATTTTTAAATTGGTTAACATTTTTTTCCATTTTCTTCTTTTTTTTTTTTTTTAAGATTTCATTTATTTGGGATCCCTGGGTGGCTCAGCAGTTGAGCGTCTGCCTTCAGCCCAGGGCGTGATCCTGGAGTCCCAGGATCGAGTCCTGCTCGGGTTTCCTGCATGGAGCCTGCTTCTCTCTCTGCCTGTGTCTTTGCCTCTCCCTCTCTGTGTCTCTCATGAATAAACAAAGAAAATCTAAAAAAAAAAATGATTTCGTTTATTTATTTATGAGAGAGAGAGATGGGAAGAGTGGCAGAAGGAGAGGCAAGGAATCTTAAGCAGACTCTGTGCTGAGCATGGAGCCTGATGCAGGGTTCAGTCTCACAACCCTGAGATTGTGACCTGAGCTGAAACTAAGAGTTGGACTCTTAACCAGATGAACTGCCCAGGCATCCCATTTTTTCCCCATTTTCTATGAGAGTATATATAAATTTTATAGGTGACTCCCATTGTTTTTATAATAAAATAAAACTAAATGTAAAATTCACATATAATTTATGTAATTATAGAAAATGCTTTTCACAATTATAAAATTCTTTTCACAATTCTCTTTTCATTTATCTGCTTAGTTTTTTTCCAGCTTTGTTGAGGTATAATTAACATATAATAAACTGCACATTTTATAGTGTAAAATTTGATGAGTTTTGACAGTTCTATATACCTGCAAAATCATCAACACAGTCGAGGTAATGAATATATCTATCATTTCTAAAATTATCCTATACCCTTCCCTAATATGTCTGTGACCTTCTCCTCACTCAGCTCCAGGCAATAATTGATCTCCTATAACATTTGAGATATCAAAGTATAGATCAGAATATCTGCCAGGTTCATTTGGGCTTGTGCCAAAGGAAAAAAGAGAGAAATAAATGGTGAGCCCTGTATATATTATTCCTTGTTCCAAACTCACTAGTTGCATAAGCCACTACCCTCTCCTTTAAGAAGATTCCTCTGTGAGAATGCATGGACTTCCTTTTTTAATAACCATCCCTATGATGCTTTGCCCTATCCTCATACAGAGTCAGTAACTCTATTGAGTTCCCACTTCATCAACACTTTTGTAACAATGTGGAGAAAACATTAACTAGCAGAATCCATGGATGACTGCAGAAAGATATGTGGAGAATTCTCTCCAGCAGAGGAGCAGCTGAGACTAGGTTGTCAGGAAAATGGGCTTTGAGAAGGTGGTAGAGTGTCAGAGATGAAGCCAGAGGCAGCTGAAAGTTGCCTTTTGTTTGATGTCACCCCATCTCCATTTGCTCTATGTTAATAAGTATGGTTGAATTTTTTTATACACATGTGAAAATGGTGGTGGGCCAGAGATTAGAGATCAGGTTTGATGAGGGCAGAATAGAGGCAGTGTAATAGTACTAAGAGAGTTTCCATGAAAGGACCGAGAGAAGCCACATATTTAGATATACAAAGATTTTTCCAAGAAGTATGTGTTAATCAGCCTCCAAGATGGCACCCAGTGATTCTTCTCTCCTGGTATTCACTCCTTCCCACAATGAATAGTGTGAACTGTGTAACCTATAGGGTATTATAATAATGATGTAGGGTGACTTCCAACATGAGGTCATAAAGACTGTGGCCTCTCCCTTGCTCTTTCTTGAATCACTTGCTCTGGAGGAAGCCAGCAGTCATGTTGTAAAGACACTCAAGCAACACTATGAGGTCCACAAGGCAAGAAATCAAAGCCTCGTAAGCAGCTATGTGAATCCATCTTGGAATTGGATCCACCAACCTCAATCTCAACATCTTAATGCAAGCTCATGAGAGACCTTTTGTCACCAATATCTCATGCTTTGCAAACTCTCTGGTTACTCAGTTGCCTCCCTAATGGATTCTGAGCTCCTAGAACCCTGAACCTTGGACTTGCTCATTTAAGTCTGTCTGCATTGAGGCAGGAAGACTAAAGACCCAGTGAAAGTGTGTTGGATGAACAATGGTTGTCCTTGAATCAAATGAATGAATAAATGAATGAAAGAGGGAGATATTCCTAGGAACTTTTAAGTCAAAAGGCATAGATTTCATCTACAGGTCTTTCTGAGAAAAGTAAACCTAGGTCTCACAATAGCAACATCTAAGGGAGAGACAACTTTCACATAGACCAGGAAAGATTACCAAACCCTCAAAACAATGAGCCAGTTGAAGGAGTCTTCAAGTATCGCAGAAAGAAGAGATGTTCCCTTGGTAACCATGGGTCACAAAGCAGCGTTAGAGCAAGGAGACAACTTTCTTGCGAGTATCTCACCTTGTAGCATATGCTTTCCAAAAGCATTCAGAGATGGGATAATAGCACCATTTTGTTGAAGAGAAAATTGAGTCAGAGAAGGAAAGAACTAACCTGAAGTCACACAGGAAGGAAGTAGTCTTTTTAAAAAAAAAAAAGATTTTATTTTTTCATTCATGAGAGACAGAGAAAGAGAGGCAGAGACACAGGCAAAGGGAGAAGCAGGCTCCTTGCAGGGAGCCCAGTGTGGGACTCAGGATCACCCAGGATCACGCCCTGAGCCAAAGGCAGACGCTCAACCGAGGAACTACCAAGGCTTCCCAGGAAGGAAGTAGTCCTTGAATTTCAAAACAAAAAGTCATTGTAAAACTAAGGTACTTCTCAAAAGATTGTTTTGTATTCCTTTTGGCCCAAGCCTGCAGCCACCAAAGACTCCTAGGCAAAAGAAGTAAAAAGAATAGTTTATTTTTTTTATTTGACATACAGAGAGAGAGATCACGAGCAGGCAGAGTGGCAGGCAGAGGGAGAGGGAAAAGCAGACTCCCCATTGAGCAGAGAGCCTGACGTGGGGTTCAGTCCCCAGACCTTGAGATCATGACCTGAGCCAAAGGCAGATGTTTAAATGACTGAACCACCCAGGTGCCCCAAGTCGTTGCTTTTCTGCTGAGAACACTTTCAGTCTGTTTGCAAAGAGATCCCAGCAAACCGCATATTTGGTGGGGTGGGGGTGGGGAAGAGGGTTGAGCAGGGATCTATGAAAGGGAAGGGAAGGATGGAAGGTGGCTCTGGACTTCAGAATTCTGCTAAACGTCATCTAGGCCCCTCCTCCTCTCAGAAGCCAGCTAGAGATTATCCCTTTTCGCCTGGAACTCCCACTCTTTTCTCTGAACTCATTGTGAGTGTACTGGGGGAGCAGAGCAATGGGAGACAGTGGAGCATTGTCTGGATTTCAATGATTTACATCCATTTGTGCCCCCATCTCCATATTCCTAATGTACAGGCCTCTATCGTAGGTTCATCCACACACCCCAGTCTAAATGATATAAACTGTTTCCTGGGGTATTTGACAAGGAATGAAGGATTTCTGCAGTTTCTCAGTGATTACTCTGTAAATATTAATAATTGAGATAAGGACAAAGGAAGAAAACACTAAACATAAGTATTTACAATACTCTGCACATTCTCTTTAGTCCTAAAACCAGAGCATACAGAAGCAGAGGGCAGATCAGACTGCTTTTCAGGAGACCAAATGGGAGCATGGGAGCGGGGAAAGGGAAGGAGGCAAATCAGTAGAGGTTGGTGGTGGGAAGAGATAGAGGAGATGAAATGAGCCGTCACCCTGAAGAGCAGGAGCTCTGAGGAGAGAGCTTTGTAATGAGAATTTCTATTAAATAATCGTATGTTTTGTGATATAATTCCCATCTTGTTTCCAAGGGCATTCAGTAAAGATTTCTACGGCTTTTGTAGAGTCTCGTTTGTATTTCTCCTAGATGTACCACTGACCTTACTTTGCCCTCAAATTGGCAAGATACATTTTAGTTAGGCAATAATTTTACTTCTACAATGACTAATAGCAACAACTGTTTAATGAGTGCCTATTGTATGCCAGATCCAGACACTTGTGTAATCTCATTAATTGCATTTAAAATGTTGCTAACTGACTGTAAATAATTTTGTATGACTGTTGATTTGTAGATACTTGCAGTCACAATCTGTTCCTGGAGTCACAAATTCATTTGTCTACAGAGGTGAGGCTCTAGGGAAGTGGGATGTCTTTAACAGTATAAAATTGATATTAAAAAAATAAAATAAAATAAAAAATAAAATTGATATTGACCATGGGGGTCAGGTGACGTAAGGAAAAGAATAGACACGGGTCAGCTGCAGAGCCCGTGCCCTCAGAAGACAGCTGCTACTGAAGTCTCCGCCTGTTTTGGCCC